>NW_017306622.1:531087-549688 GCF_000935625.1 Nanorana parkeri | reverse complement strand
GTTTATCTCTAATAGAAAAAAATATATATAATCGCTTCTCTGCCTTTTGGCTAAGATCAAGTGTAGAAAAAAAAATATATAAATCTGAAAAAGAAAAAAAATTACAATCTAGAAAAAGTGTTTTCTTCAGAATAATTATTAAATAATTTAAATAAAAAATAGAAACAATTCTGAGCCCTTGATGATCCATTTTTTTTCTATCAGAAAAAGAAATGGGAAATTCAATAATAAATAACAGGTAACACAAATGTATTGCTAACTGCTGAAATGGTGTTCTCCTAAATGTGATTTGTGTCCAATTCTGTAAATGTATTTGTGAAGATGCATGCTGGCATTTGGAAAATTGGTTTACCTTAATGTTTACAAACTTCCATTTTTCTTAATATTTACACTTGCAATCTTTTATATTTTATCTTTTTATGTATAGTGGAGGGAGTGATATGAAAGGTGCTTTCTGATTGCTGTGGGTTATTGCACAACGCTGGGCTTTGCATTATGTGACTTCCACTTACAATCCAATTATAATACCCTTACATGCTTGAACCATGTTAGAAGTTGGCAAATTTGAGGCATAATGTAAAATGTCCAAAGAGTTGCAATGACCTAACCGCCGTGTAGTTATGTAATAAGTGACAATTTATAGGTTACCAACTAATTTCCATTTGCATGCACACCAAGATTTCAGTTTCCTGCAAGCAGAGCTGCATTTCTAATCTACTCCAAAAAGAAAAAAAAAAAATGTTCGACTGCATAAAAAGTTTACAATCTTTACAGGCATGGTGTGTTCGTACACATTCGATTCTCTCCTAATATTGCAGGCACAGATTGGTTTGCTCATCGGCAGATCACTAGAGGGCCCGTTACTGGGCCCCCCAATGTTAACATTCTCCTCACATATATATCTATGTATCATATATTTCTTTCTCTGTATCGTAGCAGTTCCTTCAGGCCAAACAGTGCTTCTTGACTTAATGTACAGCAAGTATCATGACTGGGCAGGCCTGTCCATATGCCTCAAGTCTACATTCCTTCTATCCTGTGTGTCTGTCCAGGTGAAAGTCATGTTCTAATGATGCCATCGCATTGCTGGTGCTTGGGAAGACAGGGCTCATCGGGAAGAATGTCATGTGCAAAGACTGAATCATCTCCTGATGAACAAGTGCTGTGACTGTCCTGGCACACTGGTGAATACTGTTCAAATGGCACAGAAAGGTCAAGGTACTCCTGAAATACAGAACAAAAAGGAATTTCAAATAGTGGCTACAATTACAGAGATACAATACTAAAAAATATAAATAAAATAATTAATAAACACACACACTATATATATGTATACATACACACATATATATGAGAGAGAGAGAGAGAGAGAGAGAAAGATCTATATATACATAAATTTATAGATATATATATATACATATATTTATAGCTCTATATATACCGGTATATTATCCATCTTTAAATCTCCTGCTGACAGCTACTTTAAAATCAGAATTGTAGTTACAGAAGCAAAAACCATCACATATTTAATTGCCAATATAATTTTTATTCTGCTGTATTTCAGGTCCCTCCTTGTAATGTGCTCCACTACCCTCGTTCCCAGAATAAGTTGCTTCAGTGAAAAGTGTTTGTGTGCATTTAAATCTTTTTGGGGGTGATAGAATGTGGACAGGTTGGCACCTCTGCCAGGTCATTGCTATTTCCCTGCTGCAAGAGATTCACCCTATTTGTCCTGGTGACAGTCGTCACTGCACACAAGTTGATGGGAAATTATTTGTTTGCTGTAAAATGAAGAGAGGGGACATCTTCCAATGGGGACAAGTGTTCCAGGTGACACCTTACTAAGAGCGAATTTTAGAGAGATTTTTTTTCGCACTTCCTGTTGTGTCTCCAGGACAAGAAGTGAGGGGTAATAAAAAAGAAAAAAAAAAAGAAAAACCCAAACCATGGCAGACAAGGGTTTTGGCTCTATATAAACTTCAAGGGCCCATTCACACCCGATCTGTTGCGTTGTGATCTGTTTTTTAAAGAATGTTAATGGTAGGGCACCGAAAAATTAATGGGTGTGAATGGGGCCCACTCCGTCACGTTGTGCTGAAAAAAGTAGAACATGCACTACTTTTTTTCAGCGCAAGGTAACCCAACCGTTGCGGAGGGAACTAGCCCCATTCACACCCATTTTTCGGCTCCCTTCTGCGATCTGTTTTTGAAAAAACAGATCGCAACACTATGGATCTGAAGGTACAATTGCAAGTCAACAGACCCTCCATTGACTTGCGATTTCCTCCTGTTTTTGGTGTGAATACATTCTTAGTGCTAAGACTAAGAAAGTCACCTCACCGGCATGTAGTAGAGGCTGAGCAGTAGTACAGAGTTTCCAGAGCTTTGAACGAATGGTGTCACTCTCCTTAGGCTAAGCAGCCACTTAGCGAAGGTGTCCTTTAAACCTAAACTCCAAACAAAAAAACTAGATGCATAGTTGACCCAACAGGAAATGAGAGGAAATCTCTACAAAGCGAAGCCAAACAACCTGTTACAAAGTTGTCAATTGAACATTTGTCTCCACTGAATGATTTCTTAACACAACAACATAGTATGTAAGGTTGAATAAAGACCCAAGGTCCATCCAGTGCAACCTTATGTATGTGCGTATTTATCTGGCTCTAACACTTTCATATCTCGGTAGATTCTGCAAAAGAAATACTTGAAACAGAAGTTTCATGAATTTATCAATGTTATCTGCAGATACCACTGCCTATGATAGGGAATTCCAAACTTTCACCACTCTCACAGTGAAATACCCCTTACAAAATACCCCTGTTGTGTCCCCAGGTTCTATGTGGGGAGTAAAAATCTTTCCATTACCCCAATTATCATTTTGAATTCTTCCCCTTCTATGTGGTTCCCAGGTTCTCAATACAGTTTGGGGATTAAACAGCTTGTTCCTGATATTGGGGTCCCCACTGATTTTGAAGACTGCAATAAGGTCCCCTCTTAATCACCTCTTTTCTAAGGTGAATAAGTTAAGATTTTGAATGCGGTGTTCATAACTAAGGACTTCAATCCCTTTCATTAATTTTGTAGCCCTTCTCTGAACTCTCTCCAGTTTCTTGCTCTGGTGACACCTGCAAAATGTTGGATATCTTTACAATTTCTGTTTCAGAGGGGTGAATTTCCCTAGCGAAGATACAAACTGCAAAATAAACTTGACAGAGGATATCACCTTTTCCGACTCCATGTAGAAAAATAATTTAAAAAAAATGATTAAAACGTTTTTTTCTTTTTTACATGAATCTGTGCGTAAAACCAATACCCAAGTTTTAAAGAATGATCTCACTACGAGCTAGGGAGACTTAAATTTAAAGCAAAATAATTAAACCTCACACACAGACCCGACCTCTCCAATGCCATATGTGATGCATTCATGTCAGAACTGAAACGTTATTTCGGAGAAGGCATTTTTCTGTGAGTGTTGTGTGTCACCAGAGAGTGTAGAGAACTCCGATCAATAGGAACTAATCACTCAGAGGCAGTAATGGAGATTGCACATTTCAGAGTCACGTCATTCGTTTCACACAAATTGCTCCAATTAAGGGTAAGAAAACAAGGTGTCCCTGCCACTAGCACAGAGAGCCTTTGTGTAGCCGAGTCTGGGGAATCTGAACACGGAGTCCTGCAGCACGCCACCAGACAAACGTGGCTTGTAGTTTTTTTTTTTTAAAGGGGAGTTTTGCTGTAGAAATGGAGCGAGGCTAATTGGCGTAGATGTCGGTACACAGACCGTACAGTAGTGTGTTGTTCATGACTGTAGGTAAGGGCGTCAGACTAGCACATAGACGCCATTGTTGTGATAGGCAGCAAAAACGCGCCCATTGTCCCCGCCTCTTTCTACAAATATAGATGCAAAATATTTAGGGCCTTACATGGCTTCCTTTTAAAAAGAAAGCTACACCAGGAGAAAAACAGCATCTCCCATTGTCAGCATCCTAAGAATACTAGTTGGTGCTCTGCGGCATCAATACGTCATGTGACTGTCCCAGAACAAAGGGACTCAGAATTCCTGATCTGCACTTTTGGTCCAGATAAGTGCCTCAAGAAGCATGGTGCTCCAAGCAACTGACATTTTCAAAAGGACAGGCAGCCGCCATATTGTCTATGTACAAGTTTTCTTAAAAAGTGGACCTATAGTCAGTATAAAAGTTACCCAGGTTGTAGCCCAAAGTTAAATACTCTGCAGGTGTTCTCTGTTCCAGTTCTGAGAATAATGAGGTCCACCAGTGCCGGCATTCAGGTAAAGTAGATGACTGCAATAATTTTTTACAATGGTTCCCATCCTCCAACTTGACGTGGACTGGGGGTGGATCACTATATGATGTGAACACCACATGTCCTTAATGCGCTGGCATCAAGCGGGCTGCATGTCACATCTCAGAACCAGACAATGGGAGGAAAAAAAAAAGGGAGGGTAGCGCTGGGACCTTATAGTTATTCTATTGTTATAGGGGGTGGACCAAAATGTCTGGATTCTTGGGTTGGCACCTTTTCCATGCCAAAGGATTTCCAATGTCTCCTTCCTTAAATCAGCTGCTGACAGACTGTATTTCAATAAACCACCTGGACAAAAAAAGAATGAACATTTTGTATTCACTCCAGTATTTACTACCTCCTTTAAAGCCCTGATGAAGAAGGCACTCTGACGGCCGAAACGTGTTGGCTTTGTGACAAATTAGCAGGCACTAAGCCACCATAGTTGTCACGCATTTAAGTTTTCCTGGTTTTTTTTATACATGAGACTCTGGCCTTGTTAAACTAGAAAGTCTACAAAAATTGGAGTTTTGGCATGACAGTGAACGCTACTTACATCAGTAGAAGTTACAGTAAGGGTGCGGTCAAGGTCTTCAACAAGCTGCTTGAAGGTGGGTCTTTGTGATGGTACCGCATGCCAGCACTCTCTCATTATCATATACCTGACAAAACAGAGACAACGTCAGTGACAAAGCTCTAATATTCCATATACCCCACTCCACAAACATCGATTGCTCTATTCAGATACAAAAAGTCATTCCATTCCAGCTTCACTTGGACAGGATGTCTTTCACCTCAAAGGCGTAATCACAGAGTATAAAAAGGAACAGTATGGGGACTCTGACTATGCTAGAAGTTGTCAGTGGTATTTATCTACACACAGTGTATAATGGGCACAGCAGCTGTGCAGACCTGGAAACCCGGGACAGAGATGGTGAAAACCCCTAAACATGGGAACAGCAGGTATACAGACCCAAAACACAGGGCAAAGATGGGAATTCCTCATAATGGGAACAGCTGTGCAGACCTGGGAACCCAGCACAGTAATGGTGGGAACCATTCAATGGGCACAGCAGGTGTGCAGACCTGGGAACTTCTCATAATGGGCATAGCAGGTGTGCAGACCTCAGCACAGGGATAGTGGGGACCCCTTAAAATGGGCACAGCAGCTGTGCAGACCTAGAAAAATCGGTACAGTGATAACCCCTAGATATGGACACAGCAGGTACACAGACCCAAAACACAGGGCAAAGATGGGAATACCTCAGCAGACCTGGGAACTCAGCACAGTAATGGCGGGGACCCCTTATAATGGGCATAGCAGGTGTACAGACCCAGGAACTCACTGCAGGGATGGTGGGGACCCCTCATAATGGGAACAGATGTGTGGACCTGGGAACTCGGCATGGGGATGGTGGAAACTCCTCAAAATGGGTACAGCAGGTATACAGACCCACAACTCAGCGAAGACATGGTGGGAACCTCTCATAATGGGAACAACATTTGTACAATCCTGGGAACTCAGCACAGAGTTTGCCCCAACAGAATCCCTGAGGGACAGAAGAAACTATAAAAGGTGGTTTAACTGCCCAACAAACAATGATTTTATGCATGCCTCTGTCTTACTGTTCCATTGAGGGGAAATCTCCCCCGTGGGATTACAGACACAATATCAAGAACTTGACAAAATGTTTTAACTTGTCCCCCAAAATAAAACAAAAAATGAAAATAAAACATTACATTAAAGTTAGGCTTCAATGATGTCTTCATAGTCTAGTGAACTTACAGCTCATGTGTGCAATTGGCTGGCTTGTCCATCCGATGACCCTCTTTTAAAAGCTTAAATAGTTCTTCTACTGGGATCCCAGGGTACGGGGAGCCCCCCAAAGTAAAGATCTCCCACAGAAGCACTCCAAACGACCATCTGGAAATGAAGATGTAGAGATTTTAATATTCACAAGGGTCAATCCCCCCTTGCTTACTGTTGCAGAGAAAGGTTGAAAGTATTCATGTGCAGCCATGCATAACTAACACTGGTAAAAATTAATTGCCTGGGCCATTTTACTAGTTACCCATAGATCTCTACAACAGGAAAAAAAAAAAAAAATAGCGTCTAACACTGAAACAAGCATTTAATCAGACAAGTGACAGCTCATCCATTACCTCCAATCCCTCTTTGTTAGATCTTTCACGGCATTCTGAATGGAACAAATCGAATTATTCATGCACAAACTGGCGCGCTGCAATACAGCACCTCAAGGCATGAATGGAGCAAAGTGATACCGACCTTTCCCTTGCATCCACCGAAAGGCGAGTCAATGAAAAATAATTAGAGATAAGACGGCTCCTGAATATTTCATTCTAAAGGGGCTGGAGTGGCGAGAACACCAGTTTTATGCTGACCGGGCTTGCTTTCAACAATGGCAATGCAGACATATGTGAAAAAAAAATAACCATGGAAAACTGTGCAGAGAAAAAAAAAGGGACACGATTGTCACGAATTACTATTTAGACTATTTAGATGCCAGCTTGGTTGCTGAGGGCAACACCACTATTTTGGTTTTCTCTCTCAGATGTCTGTGAAGGTTCTGATTTATCCAGGTCATGGAGCAGCTAATAGTAGTTAGTCACATTCAACTGGACATGCTCTGTCATTCTGAAGACATTCTGTAGCTTATTCAAGCCACTTACTCCGTTCTAGTGAATGTCAGGAACAAACCTGAGCATTTAAAGAGTAGGTAGCACATCTTAATCCAATCACCAGGGAATATGTAGATGTTATTGACCAAGAACAGGATGGGAGGTATGAACGAATGTAACAATTCCATCGTTGGTGTCAGAAAGTCTGCATAGGTGTTAATTCCTTGATTTACATGGCTGATGGTGTGATTTTTTGTCAAATCGCTGGGCTAGTGATGTTGAAATAGAATTATAGATGCAGAAACAGAGTAGCCCCTGTGCAACCACCGTGCTCAGCTGTATACCAACCATGTAGTCAATATCGGGGTATTGCCTTTACACTGCCTGTCTATATACTCCTGCAAGCTGCTTTATGTGAACTGGATGTTACTACATTTTCCCAGTCGGGAGCGCAATCATATTGTTCCTAGTGTTGAAGGTTTCCAGCATTTTATCGGTCTACTCCAAGAAGCCCAGTACTCTACCTTCCCTTAGCAAAGCAAATGTAAAGTTAGTTTATTACCCGAAATGAAGCATTTTAGCCAATCATTTGATTGCAGGTGGCAAGAATAGCTTTCCTTCATATTGACCTATATTTTTTTTCTTGTGTCATTTCCACATTTGATTTGTAGCCCACATAGCCCATGATAATCTCTGATTTGCTTTCTCAGTTTCAGTGTAAGGGTCAGGTCTTCAAATTTTGCAGCAGCTACAAATCACCCTGCTTATTTTAGCTGGATACAGAGTTTCTCCTACAGCTGAGTGCAACACTTATCTAGGTAGCTACAACATGCTGGTGTGCCATGGTCATCGGCAGCTTCAATGGACAACACGCGTAGCTACTACAGCTGGTAGTCCTGTAACTAGTCCCAACTGCAACAAATTGCTTGTAATTTCCACAATACAGAACGCACTGATCGCAATTCATTTTTTCCTAGCAACAAATACATTGAGAACAGTTTGGTAGCCAATATAAATTCACACATGTGGCACTGGCTTTGTCATTAAAAAACATGACACAACTGATTATGTAGAACAACTCCAATCTTACCCCAGCCTTTACAGATTACACCTGAAGTAGCCATCAATTAATGCAGTGCATTTTGGATAGTTCTCCCAAAGCCAGAAAAGTGTTTTTCAAACATGTAGAATGTAGAAGTGTTGAATAGCCAATTCTACATTTATAGAAGTTTAAAAACAAATGCAAGCCAATGTATTGAGGTGTGAAGAATTGTCTGCGCTACTTCTCAAGAACCAATCAAACTTAGGCTGGCACTGGAAAGAACAGAAGTCTAAATAGTTGATGTGGGGGACACACAGGCTGATCTCTGCATTTAGAAACTTTGAAGAACAAAACATAAAACGTTTTTCTGCACCAAATGGAACCTGCTGATGAGGATTTATCCGGTTTTTGATGCACTGTCTGTTCTTTAAAAAATGACTATGTGCAGTCTGCAATGCGCCCAGGACCAGACTGGTACATTCATGTTTATTGAAGGACTAAGCTAATGCTTACACATCGCTCTGGTGAGTGTAGACACGGTCAAACAATGCTTCCGGAGCCATCCATTTCACAGGCAGCCGACCCTGTAATTGGAAAGACAAAAAGGACCGAACCGTCAGCACAATTTGTACAGCCAAAGTGGCACCATCCCACCTTCTCTTATACTCCCTCAGCTCAAACTTTCTCTGTTGTTCACTGGACTTCTGCTGCATCATTAACAAGGAGAATGGCAGTGGATAAACGTGTTACAAAAAGAAATAGAAAACACCATGCAAAACGCTAATCTAGATAATCACACCAGCCTGGATAGATCACTCATGTAGTAAAATGTCTCTGTGAATAAACAGAAGCTGGGATGATGTCTGACCAGCTTCTATTCAAAACTGAGTAGTCTTCAAGAGTAAGGGCCTCTGGGTTGATCGGCTTTCAGGTGCATTTAGCATGCATTTGAAATCAGTTTGAGACGGTGAACGGACAAGGTTCTTTAGCACACAAGTCAAAAAGGCCATAGTGCACCCCCCCACTCCCATGCATATGAGATCAGTTCAAAACAGTGAAGGGACAAGTTTCTTGAGCACAAAAGGTTAAAAGGCCATAGTGCACCCCCTTCCCTCCACTCCCATGGGATGTGAACTACTTCAGAAGCAGAGGTTGCAAGTCCTGTCCTTCTGGAACTCCTCTCCTGCTTAGACACCCGAGGTGGCCACCTTTTCTGCCTACCCCTTAGCCCAACCCTGGTTTGAGATGCTGTAGGAGTTCGCCTACAGGTGCATTTTACCACCACTTGACCATCTACTGGTGTGGTCTGAATCAGATATCCATACAAATGTACTTCCTCTGCAAACAATGCATGCTGGAGAACGTGCCTCAAGTGGACTCCAGTATGCTGTTCATGTCATATTGGAAGTCTTCCTACGCCGCAGTCCTGGTTGTATGATACAACTGTGTGTCTGAAATCTTATGGGATACCAGAGGCAGTAAGAGAAGTATAAAACCAAGAGTATGAGAAGTCCAAGTAGTCTGAGGATAATCAGACAGAATAATCTCCATCCACTATACAATTTTGCACAGAGGATGCAGATCATGTGTGGACTAGCAGCAGCTCTGCTATGCATTAAATGTAAGCTGAAACGTGATCTTTATAGGCGAAACTCAAAAAATTGCAACTTCAAAGTATAATGCTTTTTAGCATTAAAATGATCCATTATATCTAAAGAGTCTTTTTCACACATATTATTTGCACTATACAAATCCACTTACGTTTGTGGTCTTCTTATAGTAGTCTATGTTGTGAATGTCTCTAGCAAGCCCAAAGTCAGCAATTTTCATCACACTGTCATCAGTAACTAGTACATTCCGGGCTGCCAGGTCTCTGTGAATACACTGCAAAAGGAAGAAAAAAACAATCTATATTAGGGAATGAATATACAAAATCTTCTAGCAAATTATTATCATTATACAGGATTTATATAGCACCAACTATTTGCACAGCGCTTTACAATATAAGGAAGACATTACAATTACATTACAATTCAAGACAAGATGGTAGGAGGGCCCTGCCCGTGAGGGCTTACAATCTAAAAGGGAGGGAAATAAATAAAATAAATGCAAATAAATTATATAGCAAAGTAATATTAGACTCATTCCCTATTTTTTAACATAGAAATGCCTATATCTGCCTGATGCCATGGTTTTGCTGAATTAATTACCTCCAGGGTCATTCAGCTAAACAAAATAGTTGGATTCTTAATGCCAAGTGACAGCAACATTCCTAATGACAAGAAGCAATGCCCACACTCCACCTTCTTGGCAAATTTCGAGAATCAAAAGCGCTCGAAGAAGGTTCTCCACATACCTGTTATAGGATGTTTTGCGTTGGCTTGGAACTTGATCAAATATTGCATACTGAAATTAAAACCCAGTTCCAGTAATGTGGTTTATAAATTGCTATGTGCCCCTGTTCTCCCCACCCATTGTTCAAAGCTGTGCACTCTTTATTCACGGGTCCCAACATCCAGTGTATACTTCCTTTGGGGTGCTGGCATAAAGCTTAGCCGAATCAGCGTAAGTTGGGACTGAGCAATGAACAGCAGGAAATTTGTAAAGTGTGGGAATCAGAAAGAGTACACAAAGAATGAACTAGATAAGCCCACGTGGGGTCAGTGCAAACGATTCCTTTAAGTACTTGTCAAGTACAAAGAACTTCAGAGTGAACTTGTGAGGATAGAAATGCTGACTTGTATTTAAAGGGGAAGGCTGCTGGGTTGTCACCTGACTCTGGTGTGTCACTAAACCTGCAGCAAGTGAAGTCAGATGCGTGTAAACTCCCATTCTGAATGCTTGCAGTTACTTGCCGAGCGGTGAAACCAGAATCAAGATGAATGCCAGGAGCTTGTACTTTTAAAAAGTCAGGGATGGTAGCTCATATACTTCTGTGTTTACAGTACTAATAGAGCCTCCAATGTTGTTCTACTTAACTTTAATTTACAATGCAATCACGGACAATACCACTGCGTGCTGCTGTAAAGTCTTATCTACACCAGAAGCAGTGGCTTTAGACTGATTGTGCACTTCTAGTAGATACTGCTTTGCAAGTGCAATTCTAATACGTTAAATCGATCCTTGTGGAGTCAGTCATTCGGCTCCTAGGCCTTGGCTGTATCATGGAGACAAAAACTGGCCATACACTGTATGAATTTCCTTCAGTGAGTGAGACTGCCAACCTACAGGTTGACGAAAAACATATGACAGTGTATGGCCAGCTTAAGACTTATCCTTCCTGACACTATACTAAGCCCTCTGTCATTTACCTAGGGCCATTGTCTGGACCCAATGTACAGCCTGGGTTTAGACTCAAGGGAATTCCAAAGGAACACAGGTATCAATCTAAAGTCTAAGACAGGAACTTGCAGACTTCACAAGGTGTCTGAGTTTTAGCGTCCACCATCTTTTTCCCAAGGGATGCACATGAGCAGGCCACGCTCTTAGCACCCACCGTCTTTTTCCCATGGGCTGCACATGAGCAGGCCACACTCTTTCAGTCGGTTTGGCTTGCATTTCGCATGTGTGGCCCTTGGAAAAAGGCTGGGATGACTGATCCATACTAGTAAAAGGAGAGGATGGAGCCATTAAAAGCATTTGCAGTTTTTCCAGCAGGCTTGTGTCATTGTGAAAATGATGGGCGATAGGTTGGTGCACTGGTGTATATATTGTCAACACTTTTTCTGTACTTTTATCACTTTTGTTTGCCTGATAAAAGGGACCAGACAGGTTCCAAAACGTTGCCATGCATTGTGATGTGACCTGGTAGAATGAATAAAAGGATTTCGTTTTGAAGAAAATTTGGAGTGCTAGTGACCATTTATTCTGTTTTGCAAGTATTTGGTGGCGCCATCCGCGTTAACTTCAGCACCCCCTCCCCCCCAATATATGGGGCTTCTCAGTCAGGAGTGCGGTGGGACCCTCTATTTGATTGAGAAAATGGCCTGCAGGTATGTTAGCAGAAGAAACTAATCTGATTAGCTTAGAGTGAAGCTATTGTGTATAATGACTGCATATATTTTTTGCTATCATACTTGCAAACTTGCTATCATATTAAGGGAAACAAATCATCCAATTTGGCAACTTGCACAATTGTCAACCGCATCTGCTGCCTCCGCAGAGTTCTACTCCTCATATAAACAGACTGCACATCAGCTAAAGGGATGCTTGTGTCTTTTATTCTCTTCCTGCTGGGTACACAAAATGAGGACAATGGAATAACAGCTCGCACTTCTCTATACCCCCCTCTCCCCATTACAAAGTCTTGTGCAGTGATGATTCCTGGAGAGGGCTGCCCTGTTGCCAATAGAGGACTATTGTGGTGGCCTGTTTATCACAGGCTCATCAGGGGATGAGCTCTTCTAAGCACGTGAAACACCGGAGAACCTCTGTGCATTTTTATCCTTGCTTAAAAATGGGCCTGGGGAATTATGGGTACCCGTCTATCAGTTGGTTAGATGCTTTTTGTAACTCTAAGTGAAGAACTCTTCACAAGACGCACAAGACCTGTCAGATTTGCTTTGAACAAAATCTCTTATTTGTCAGCAGATTCATATTTATTGTTCAATGTGCCATCATTTTCTGTAGACAAAGCTAGTTTCCATAGCAGGATACTGTGCCTGGGAAGCGGAAGAGGGTGGCGTTCAAACTCTTATTTTTACAGAAAATTTTGGAAATTGCAAAAAAACTTTCGCAGCCTATAGCGCTTGATCTGCTGATGGTTTTGACAAGCAGTCTTTATTTTTTCGGGATATGTTCAGCTTGATTTGAACAGGTTTACAAATAAATATATATTTTTAAAGATGGTCAGACAACTACATAAGCCCGCTAATCTGTAAAATCGAAAGTAAAAAATTAAACCTACTTTTTGAGATGCCAGATATTCCATTCCGCGGGCAACCTGGTACGCGCAAGACACCAAGTCCTTATACGTCAGCTGTTCGGTGGGGATTTTACATGTGTCAAATGAATAGTCCATCCCAGGGGGACGTCGAGTCCTTAAGAATTCCCTGAGGTTCCCCTTGGATGCGTATTCAACCAAGACATAGAGAGGCCCTACACAAAAAGGAACAGATAATGGGTTACACATCAGTATTGACAAATCACCCAACATTCTATCTATTCATATCTATTCAGTCATGGCCAAACAGATTGGCACCCCTGAATTTCTGTCAGATAATGCACTACTTTGTGCAGAAAATTGTTGCAATTACAAATGTTTCGGCATTCTCATGTTTATTTCTTGTATTTGTATTGGTACGACACAAAAAAGGGGAGAAAAAAAAAAAGGCAAAACCTGCTTGATAGATAGAACATTCTCCTTATAACACATACGTACCATCTTGTGTACACGCTCCAAGCAGGTTTATTATATTTTTATGCTTCCCGATCATCTTCATCATTTCCATTTCAGACACCAGGTCTGAGAGGTCCTTATCTGTGGCATCATCTGCAAAACGGTTAGAATTACCCTTCATAATAATCTTTTTTTATTTTAAAACATCACTGCTCAACTTATCCACCATTCACATGGTGTAAACTAATATTCTCAATAGTATCTCACAGTTCATGACTGCAGTGAAAGAAGAATGATACATCAATGTTTGTAAGTACAGCTTTAAAGCCACTATAGTGGAAACACGATGAATTTAAGGAGACTGCACTGGATTTACCTTTTAACATCTTCACTGCTACAGTACATGCTTTATTTGGCTTATCCTTATCAATACCGATAGCTTCTGCCATCACTACTTGGCCAAAGCATCCTTCGCCCAATGGTTTTCCCAGTGTCAACCTACAAGAAGGATAAAAACAACTAAATCATTGATAACATAATATAAGTACATATTTCATTTAGCATGCCCTACCTCCTCTGGATGGGACCCAGCAGGGCCGCACACTACATTGTATTTAGACAATTTCTTAGCCAAAATTGCAGCTTTAGGTTTAACAAGTTTAACATTTTGTTTTATGGCTAGACTGGCCAATCCTAGCCTTGATATTAAAGTCAGTCACCGGCTTCCTTGATCTTATCTGGTGATGCCATTAATGTGCAAGTGTTACAATGTAAATTTAGTTTATCAACAGAGGGAGCAATGTGATTGCAGTACTTTTACACAAACTGATGCAATTTATTCTCTGTTGTCATCTTATTTGGCTCTCAGTTGATGAATGTATCTAGCTTGCTGTTCTGTTACAGTGTCTACCTAATCTCATCTGAAGAGATCCTGAACGTCTGGTCACATTTCCAACTATTTTATTCCAACTGCCGAAACAAGCTTACCGACTCCTCTGCAACTCCCACTTGGGATCAGCGGGCAGCCCAAGCTCAGAAACATTGGCCAACATGGTCCCATCGGTGGAGGACAGATGAGTTATTCTCACCAGCGGGGTGTTAGAATTCATTGAAGAGTTGGACTCCAGTGACACCTGCTTAAGTAAAGCAAATAAAGGGGTATTATTGTTGACTGCTGTGCTAATAAGAATATATATCCATATAAAGGTTTAGAAGTGAAGAAAAATGGAAGAGAGTTTGTGAAGGTCTTTATTGGCCAGGAAGGGGTTTAAGGTTGCCGTACTTTCCAAGCATCTCACTGCCATCTAAATGCAAATTGCATAAGCTCATCAGCATTTCTTCCCTGGCTGGGAATACATTTAAATGTCATTACTATCATTCTAATGAACACTGCAGCATGCTCGGGGAATTGTGCACCTCCAAGGTTACCGGGAAGACAACAAACGCATTGCAACATATGTTCTCCTATCCTCTCCCATAATGGCATCTGAGTTTATGAAACATTACACTGCTCTATCATCTTGTTGTGTGGGTAAAGGAAACCTGATTGAGTTAGACACGCATTAAGTTCAGAGGGCCACGTCATGCATCTTTAAGAGAGAAAACAGAGAAAACTAAGACACATTCAATTAGAAATACCACAAGCATGTACTGTGAAAGGGAAGAGACTGAAGTACTGTAAACAAAGAAACAATCATGCAGTTTTAAGAAAGATGAGTGAAGCTGTCTGGCTCTTGAAGAGAAAAAAAAAAAAGGACAAATTATTTTCTGAAGACCAGAATTTTGATATTTTTTTCAGTGTTTTGAGTCGCAAAGCTCTCTGGATCACATTTGTTTTTGAAAACTATTGGCCTGTGGAGACATACATATAATGGCAAAGCATTTACATAGAGAAGCCAAGAGGTAGAGAGGAAAGGAGGAAAAAAGTGATAGAAATCTTGTATCTACTTTCTGTTACCTGTCGCTTCAGTGGAAACTTGGAGACTTTTTGCACAGTTGGTGTGTTCATGGCCTTCTTGGAAGGGATTTTTATTCGGTAGGTGATAATAACGATGATCAGTAAGATAAAGACAATGGCTACAGTCACCATGATCAAAACACTGGCTGAGTTGGATGATGTGGCCACCACCTTCACAACTGGTTCTGTTGGAAGAATCAATGATTATAGGAGCTCAGAAAAGCAACAGTGATTTAGAAGTTGATGTAGCATAGGCACTATGTATTCAGTATTGGTTACTAATGGTAGATAAAGAACACCACTTAACCTGTGGGATGGCTAAGAGTACTCGAGTATTCACATATCTGAAAGACTGTTAAGCTATGATAGATTAAAATATCGTTCTTTAGTTTAGATATACTTTAACAAGAAGTAAATGAACTTTAAAACAAGTTTTCATTGACTTCTGTAGAACAATTCATCCTCACAGTTCACAGCAGAAGCACTGAAGGCCTCCTGTTAATAAACCATCATACTACAAGATTAATTTACACTGATGAGGTAAAGTGTGCAGCTAATTTAAAAGAGATGATGGGATTATTGTATGGCCAGAACCTTTACATGGGAAATAACTCCATATTACAATGGCTCCATGCTTTTTGGAAAACATTTTACTTTGACACATGTATACATGGAAGATACACGTACAGTTTACTGTATATAAATATTTTGAGACATATGAAAATTAATGTGACAAAATGCACATAAAAAGCAAAAAGGAAGCGAAGTAAAGCACAGAAGCACAGCATACTGATAACCAACACCTAGATTCAGAAAGGGAGCATGACCACCACCAACATCATTTATGAAAAATACTTACATGACGTTATAATTCAAATAATTAAGGAGAACATATGTACAGAAATGCCAAGCACAAACTGTGTCCCTTAACTAACCATATTGTGAAAGGGTCACCAAAACAGTTCAATACTGTCACTAGAGTGTTATAGCATATAAAGGCTACGTATATACAATTTAAAGGCTATCCTTTGGGGCCCCAAGAGAAACTTTAACCCTGGAATTCCTCTGAAGGCCAATATTTAAAACTGTAACATGATATCTGAACTCCAGAGCATTCATTAAGGGTTTGTTCACACCAGGTCTGTTGCACTGCGTTTTTTCAGCGCACCACCACACAACGGACATGGTGTGAAGAAGCCCTAAGGGAATCTAAACACCTTCTAGCTCAATGGGTGAGGATAGCCTGTGGTAAAGTAACAGGCAGGAAAAGCTCCACTGGAGCCCCAGAGTTATATAAGCTGCCATTGAAGCTATGAGAACCTAATAAATGCAGTTATTAAAGACTACTGTCTATTGTTTAAATCAGCTAAATACATTAGAGGTGTATAAAAAAAAAAAAGGTGTACAAAGTCTTACAGTTCCTTTTATGTAGAAAGCAGACACGTACTGGGTAAAAAAGCCTTTTTCCTGCCAGCATGCTGTCTTGTGTGTAAGCAGAAGCCCCTCTACAGACGTCTGATACACCCCCTGCTAAGTTAGGACTAAAGCTGGAAGCATGAGCTATTCTGATTGCAGAGCTGTAGATCCCACTCAGTATAAGGGGTGTTGGACCCCGGCATAGTGATCACAGCTTCTACAGAGAGCAAGGGTCCTTTTCTACAGCATGATGGCAGGAGATAGATTTCTTTGACTAAGGCCATGGATTCTTCCTAAACCAAATGAACTGCAAGGCTTTAAACACCTTTTGTTTGATGTATCTAGGAGTTTATACTGAATGTCTAATTGGGCTTTAAGATACTTTCAATTATTCATTGAATAGTGACTATTGTTATTGCACAAGAAAAGAGTCCATAGTTTATGGGAAGTAGCCAGGCTGCAGCACACAGTGGGCATAACTAAAATTCTGGAGAGTGGACCCCATCAATACACTTTCATTTACTGAGTCTGCCATGAGGATCTACCTGTGTAGACAACCAAAAATCTAGCTTTATAAATAGGCCTAGACTCTTGTTTGGCATTTCTTAGGTACACGGAAAGCATCACCATAAAGAAGCGAGAAGGAATACCTGATAGAACGGTCAGCCAAGCAGTGTGATGTGAATAGCCAATAGAATTCCCAGCCAGGCAGGTATACTCCCCAGCATCCTCAAAAGACACATTGCGCAAAACCAGAACCTCTAAATCCTTATCCGAGGAGTATGTGCCCGTAGGCTAAAAAAGAATGGAAGAGAGGAAAATATAACATGGAGAAGAAACAGAAGTGGAGATGGTAATAATAATTAAGAAAAGTAGCAGCTATAATCCTGAAAGGAAAAATGAACACCAAGCAGATTAAGTTTATCACCTGCAAGAGAAAAAGATGCCAGAACCCTTCACCAGGCTGTCTAAGCTGTCTCACAACTAATGTAGCATGCAAGCAAACAAACAACATTTGAAAAACAGACCCACAACACAGCATACTCAAAAGCTGGTAAGGCTGGACCAGACCATTTCTAATGGTTATATGGGGCAATTTCAGATTTACTATGTTGTATGACCTTTAGACCCTCTTAAAGTCTTATAAGAAAGTTTGAGAAAATGTAGACATCTGCCAATTCAAGTTTTGGTAAAGCCCGATTAAAGTCCTGGAAATGGATATTTAGTCAGACATTGTGCCAACAACCTCCATTTCAAGGCTAACCTCTGTCTTTGTATATGACTATGCAGTTCTATAGGCATCAGAGTTTAACCATGCTATCCAGTGCATTCCAAATGACCTGGTCAGCCACCTCTCCTCTTTCGCCACACTGCAGGTCTATGTGTGGACACCTCATTAAGTACATGGTATATATGTATCAAATATCTGTACAGGCCAAGAGTCAGCTTGTTGTGGGTATTTTTTCATTGCAATCTCTTCAAAAGCACTTTGATTTTGAAGAGCCAGAAACACCAATGGCAGCAGACATGTCAAATCATCCAGCAACAGATACCAAAGACCCAAGAGTTTTTGCAGGACATCAGTGTTCAGCTGGTTGGCTTTGTTCAGAGTCTAAGGTTTACCTGCTGTTGGGTAATAAACGCTGAGCCAAAAAGACGCTTCGGCCAAGCCTATGAAATTGATGGCTCTACAAATAAATTCTCCTTCATCGTTTGGTGTCACATTGGACAGAATTAGGCTAGCATCAGTTTCGGTCTCATCGCTTGTCCAGGACTGAAGGAACAGACAAAACACTGAGACTTCAGAATATTGCTCTATAAATTATAATCATCAACTAGGACTGAAATTGTCCATCTGGTGGATGCGGCTATCAATACTCATGAAAGGGTGGAGAACAAGCGG
>NW_017306622.1:515798-531040 GCF_000935625.1 Nanorana parkeri | reverse complement strand
ACGAGTACTGAGATTTTACAAAGAACGGTTCTGACTGATAAACCTAGAAGATCTCCTAAAGGATTAGCATTTTCCAATAAATAGGAGTATGGGGCTCATAAATATAAGTTCAAAATCATCATTGTGAGCTGCAGGTAAAAAGGTTTAAATTGGCTTGTACAGGCACTGCTGTAGTTTCCCCTAAATTCACTTAGATGTTTTTAATGTAGAACCCCATGCATACAAAAACAAGCATTCTAATCCAAGTATATATATATTCATTAAAATAGTTAACTGCATTTAAAAACAAACACCACTAGTATGGTTGCCTGAAATCTAGCTATATATATTATCTTCCTGCTATAGCTTGTACCTGCAAATGACAACTAAAACAAGGAATAGCAGATTATGTACTGTACCCAATCAAGTTATTTTGGACTGGACAATGCTGCCAATCTGACATGATTTCAAGCACTAGGGGCAGGGAAAGGGGTTTAAAAGAGAGGACTAGGAAGGAGTTAATGGGAATGATCATTGATGGTCCAATCAGCAGTCAACTAACACAAGAAGTTGCAAAGCTGAAAGGACCGGTGACTGGTGTCATCACATCTGAGTGTGGAGCACTGGTGGTGCCCGGATCACAAGGCTTGATGAACAAGATGACAGAGCTAATATAATGGCAATTATACAAGGGCAGTTACAAGAACTAATGTTTATGTATGATAACACTGTATTTAGCCACTTGATTAGAGCTCTGCTATAACAGAGTAGTGCAAAGAGACGAAACTCAAAGAAACAAATCAGTTTTCAATTTGTTTATAATCAGATCAGTTAACACATTACGATACACTTTGCTCTTCACAGTGATGTCACCTTGCATGGTTTAATAATTAATAGCGTATATCTCACTGTACTCCAGACCAGAATCCCAATATGATAAGAGGAGTGCTGGTATGATCTGCGGATGGCACAGCGTTAATCCAAATGCACAAGTAGTCACCCACACAGCAAGGTCCAATGTGTTTAAACGCCTTTATTCAGACGCCAAGAATACATGGTGACACTAGTGGACAGCAATGCTTTGAAACTATTGACGGTCCCCTTCATCTACAACATCTGCAACCCATAGTGATGTTTGCCTAATGAAGGGACTGTAGCTGCGTTTTAATAAATAGGACCAAATCCTTCTTTATAGGGATGCATAGATACCAGTGCCGATACTTGGCATTTTCAGGAGAACTACCAGGGTTGCAGATGTTGTAGCTGTGACTGGGCCTTGGCGCCCCATCACTGTCTTGAAATCGGTGCATACCTAACGATTTGTTAGAGATATATCTATATAGATATATATCTATATAGATATATCTCCTTTAGGAAATAAAATGTTGCATCACAACAGTGACTAGCAATTGTAGAACTTCAATGATAAAAGGGTGATGCTAAATCCAATATTGGCAAAATCTGATGTGTAAAAGACTAGGGCCAACATGGATCATGCTACACAAGCCTTGTCTGCATCGGAACAAAAAGGCCATTACTGAAAGTTCATCAATTCGTTAATTTAATGCGTCTTCATCTAAATGTGTCTTGTCTAAACTTAATGCTTTTTTTTTTTTTGCTGTCCACAACTGTCATTATCTAAGGAAGAAAAAATGCTATTTGATGTCAAACACATTCTGTAGCCAGTTCATCAGGAAGAAAGGTTTAGTGAGGATTGCAGTTAACAAATGCTGTTTCAATTATCAGGACTCAAAAATAGGATTCAGAGACAAAATATTAAGCGGCCGCCCTGAGCTCACTGCTGACTTAGCCGCTCATAAATTTCACGGTAAGATTTTCCAATGCAAGAGTCATTTTATTATTTAGGATTGTTGCATTTCAAAAGTACACTCACACAATATAAAGAGAGTTCTTTCAAGCTCGCCTTAGAATTTTTTTTAAGGTAGATCTGTTACCTTCCCCACAGTTGAGGTGACATGAGGACCTAAACCTATATCCAAAAAACTACAGCTAAATCACTCGAAAGGCATCATTGAGTTACAACTGATGTCCCACTGATTTCACCTCATTATTTTTAAGGAACCACTATATTAAAGTTGGTATAGTGCTTTGACCATCCGAATGCTCTGATTATCTACAGGCCAGTTACATTGTGTATATTCAGACACTATAATGGCTAAAGATTAGTCCAGTTTTGTTAAAGTGGACCTTCCACCACAGCAGCAAGGCCCTCTTACTCAAGGAACCCATCTGCCTTCCCTTAAATATCGCATAAAAGGAACCAGTGGGAGAAAATAATTGATAATATAACCACCTCACAATTACTTCTGTAGTGCAGGGGGTGACATCATCCTCCTACCGACAAGATAGAGGGAATGCGGAGTAGCCCAAATCTTGTAGTAAGGTGCTGCTGCACCATGCAGGATCCTCTTCTTGCAAGATTTGGGACACTCAACCCTCTCCGAGATCTGGATGTAAAACAGATGACATGACCTTTCCCCTTTAAGGAATCAAAATGATGGGCGCCCAGTGACAGAGTCCACGAAAGGTTTAATGTTTAAAATTCAATCAAATCAATAAAACAGCCAACACATTTTGGTGGCATACACATCCCCCTACTTCAACGCTTAAAACATTGCAGGACGTAATACCAAGATAAATCTTTTTACAAGATAGCTCTCCTGAGGGGGTACAATGAATGAAAATCAGTCACTCCCACGTAGGTGCTGTGGAAGGAAGTCAGGGAAAGTAAAGTATATTATCTATTTTTCCCCCATAGACAGGGAGGGAGAGCAATAAGCAGCCCTTGCCACTGAGCTGTAAGGTTTCCTTGAATAAACTAAATTAGGGGTAGGCAACCATGGCACACCAGCTATTGTGGAACTACAAGTCTCATGGGGCATTGCAAGACTGCCAGCCTGAAGCATGATGGGATTTGAAGTTCCACTACAGCTGGCGTGCGGAGGTTGCCTACCCCTGAACTAAAGCATGCTTCAGTCTTTAGAACATAATGTAAAGCATACCTTTGTAGACACAATCTCTACAGAGTAAGGGGAATACCCCTCCTAAACAGTTGCCCCCAGTGCAAGAATTCCCCTCACCTCTTGTTCTGGTGACATAGGCTCAAAAGGCAAAGCATGTATAAAACATAAAAAAGTGAAAAGGACCTTACCTTTAAGATGGATACATACGGATCTCCATCTTGGCCATACTTGCTGCCATTAATCTCCACGTGCTTTAGCCACTGAATGTGCGGTTGAGCATCGCTGTAAACCTTACAGTGAAACTCCACATCACTGCCAACTACCACCGTCTTATTGGCGGGTAACCCTGCCTGGAGAATGGGCCGATGGGAAGACCGCTCTGCAAAAAAGAAAATGTGATTCATTTACTATGTACAACGTTTGTCAGCTTCTCAAATATGATTTTCATGTCCATCATGCCAGATGCCCATTCCTAAAAACCGTACGCCTATTCAAATATGTGCGTCACCATCTTTCCATTCCATATGCTAGAATTGTGCAGCTTTGTCACACAAAAATATTTGTCTAGTGAAAGTGTCTCTGCACTGAAGCACAGAAGTATCTTGCTCCTATAACAGGGGCAGGCTGTCTCTTGTGTAATGTAGAGCTGCACGTCAAAGTAAGATTATATGACTGGTTCTCTGAAACAATCAAACTGGGCTATCTGTTGGGATCTCTCTTGAGAGTCCCATCAGATAGCCCAGTTTGACATGGACTAAAAAGTAAAGCAGCTGACCTTCTTGCAGCTGCAGCATGGAAATAATTGACCAGTTGTACCTGTTTTTAAGTGTATCCAACCCCAAGAAAAAATTATATATATTGCAGCCTACCTGTTCTAAGATGTGGGGGCGCGTTAGATTTTTGTCAGGCTTTCCCCCCATTTTTCTGCTAGTAACATACTTTCTGGCCTAGGGTCACAACTCTGCTTATACACTGTGCTTTATCTATTGAGTAGTGCTGCCACCCTTGGACAGGAAGTGTGTTAGAACTACAGAACATCCCTCTGCATAGCATAGGAGGAGGTGTCCAGTTGTTTACAGAGATAAGGTGGAAAAATGGTTGGAGCAGTTGTGGTAAACAAAGTCAACTTGCTGGACACACACGGCAAACCAGCTTTCCATTGCAAAAACAACCAAACTGATAAATGCAACCTACCACCCGAAGTTATAAAATGATCTAAAGTATTGCTCGTAGATTATCATGTATTTGTTAGGCTGTTTGTTATTGAAATCTTGAGTATATTACTATGTTGTACCAGCAGTGGCCTCAGTAGTCATAAATGTATTCACTTGTATGTAAGAGTGACAAGCAAACACTTAGCCAAGCTTTTATTTGTATAAAATCATATATATAATCATTCTACACCAACTGGAGGGTCACCATGATAGGGCAGGTAGTGAGAAAGGAAACCAAGCTCCTATAAATACACCTATCAGCACCAATAAGAGCCATGATATTTTGCCTTGTGCATACATCAAAACACCTCTGTATCTGCTTTAAAAATACGCTTTTTTGTTAGGCAGCTTTTGCCAAGTCATTTGGCAGGTTTGCTCACCTTTCCTTGGACCCATATGAAAGTTTCTTGTCAGTGTTGTTCTACGTGAAATTTGGAGGCCCCTGAAACCAGCTCTTCACAGGAGACTTTGTGGTTTGTGAAACTTGCTCACAAACATCTCTGCAGAACCGGTGCCCTGGTCCAACAGAAGGCTGAGAACGCTGCCAACGACTCAGCTATGTCCTATGCTGGGGCAGCTATTGGATATCTATTATGCCTATGCCAGGAAGGCAATTTCCTTGTATAGCAGAAAGAGCATAAACAGCACAAACAGCACAACAAACAAGCCAGGTATTGAAGGGTCAGACCACGTATACAGGACTTCTTCAATAAAAGCCACAAACAAGACTAGCTTTCAGAAGGAGTCATGAATATGAATGCATATCCGTATAAAATAGGTCTTATTATAAATGAAAGATACAGGCAAAGCTGAACATATAAGGACCACAGTTTATGTCAAATGGGAAAAAAAACAACCGTTGCACACTGTAACCAACCACATTTCATATGGTAAAAAACTCCTCCAAAAAATTACACTTTTTGAATGCAACTAATGCAAGTACCCAATGTGCCTGGATAGAAGCCTCCTGTAACCTCCTTCATACAAGCCCTGAGAAGGCTGATCAGCACTAAGAAACAATTAAGCTCCAGTACATGTATATGAGCAGACAGTAAATATGCTGACAGGAGGAAAAAGCAGAAAGATGAGCTTGTCAGAATTCTGATACTCCTTAAGTGTCCAATCAGTGGTAAGGTGGGGTGTCCTTGACCATGCCGGGCTACTACTGCAGGGGAAGTGGAGTTCTGCCTGGAAGGGGTGTCTGCATAACAAGAGTGGCTGCAGAGGCTTACAAATCTCCTGGCTGGTAAAACAAAAAGTTCTGTTGATTACAGCTGAGTATTGAGCTGCTTGTTTGAAGATCAGCTTTAAAAAGCAATTTAAGACAAGAAGCATTTTGTATATGGTTATAAGCAAGGCTTTCATTGTGCACTTGAACAGACTTGGAAGCCTCTGGCCAAGTTATTCCATACAATTTTACACATTCAGGTAAGCATACTCAGCATGTGAGGTTCTTGCACTAGCTATGCAGAAATGAAGCAAATCAATTATTTTTTTTCACAGGGTTAGGCATAGGTAGAGGAAAAGACTCACCTAAGACATCCAGCTGATAAGTGTGACGAAGTGTTCCATACTTGTTGTCCACAACGCAAGTATAGTTGCCTTTATCGGAAGGGACCACGCTCTCCATGACCACGCTCCACTGCTGGTGCCTCAACTGTAAAAGAATGAATAAACAATAAGAATACAGTGCATGCAACTCTGCAAAAATTTCCCAAGAGCTGAAGGGCCAGTGTTCCTCTAGTACTGGTTTATGGACAACCAGAAGCCGACAAACAGAAAGCTACCAGACCATTGTGACCTTAAAGGGCAAAAATTAAAGCGATTGCAAAATTCTGTTCTGATAAAATTTTTTATTTCATTCTAAATTCATAAAATTACAGCATTGGGCTCTACAGTGCCGTCCCCAAACATTATGCTATCCATATAATAAAACACAGAATCTAATGGATGCAAAATACAAATGTAAAAGGTAAATCTCCCCAACAGGGACACAGAGGTTCCAACCCTTCATATCACTTCCCCATTCACATATGTCGCGTTCTGGGTTACCTGCGACAAAACTTATGGATTGAAGTCAGGAATTCCAGTAGTTCCCCGTATAGATATGACCAGTGTACCCATTGAAGTCAATGATGTGGTGACAACGGCCACATCTCTTCACACCATTTGGCATTTAATCCTATACAGTGCGATTTCATGCAGTTTGGGAAAGATTGTCCCTGGACAGAGGATTGTTATTAAATTCAATAGGTACAGCAGATACATCTGAACGAATGAGGACACCTGGGACTCCTGTACGTTTTGCGGCAGCATTGACATGTGAATTTAGTCCAAAATGCACCAACCCTCAAAAGCCTCTTACCCCTTGAAATCAAGAATTACATAGTTCTGAGATTTTCAAGGTAACTGGTACCTACTGGCCAATCAGTTCCTAACACTGCAATCTGGAATTGTCAGCAACTCTTAGGAGGGGAGTTACGCCTTATAAGCATTCTTACAATATGGGAGTATCTTCGACCTAAGCACGGCAACCTTTCATAAGAGTGAGGGAGAAGTCATTCATTTTTCGATGTTCTGCTTCATATCTTTATAAACACAGGAGTATGATCACAGAGATTATAGTTAAGTTATCTCTTCTCTCTCTCTCTCTCTCTCTCTCTCTCATCTTCAATCTAAATGGTTCTGTTTACTGGGGCATCTGATCTCATAACATCACGTCCTCACTGTCTAACTCAGGAACACAAGGTATTTATACACATTCCCTAATGATCTCATTTTAAAGAGCTAGTAAGTCCCAGGCATAGGAATGTATTAAACCCCAGGTACCTGCAAAATACTTGAATCATAATTATTAATTTGAGGACCAAGGGTGGAGATGCAGAAAAACAGGACATGGCTTTAATTAAATACGGGTATTGTTGGGTGACAGGCGCTCAACTGAATGGAAGCTTTCAACAACAAAATTTGTCAATTTTGCCAGTTGTTTTTTAATAAAATATATTGTGTTTTAGGTGGATTTGGCATTTAGGCACATGGTGTGAGCAACATAAGCCAAAGCCATGCTCCTTGGCAAACAGATGACCTACTTCTCTTTCACTGTCCAGTCACAGGCTGGGGGCAGGTCCAGGACGACCTGGGCTAAATGAAACTGATCAGAATGAGGACATCTAGTGGAGGAAATAAGTAGTGCGGGGCAAATCTCTAGGTTGAGAGCGAATATTGGTTTTGTTATTTTACCTTTTAATGTCTATTCATTTTTATTTTATTTTTGGCTGGAGTTCAGCTTTAAATGGCCAACTGTGAAACATGCTGTAAAGTAATTAGAAGCTTCAGCTAAAGCTTTTTTTTTCAAGTTTTGGACAGAGCCAGGAAGGGTTAGAACCCTTGTAAGGTTTTATGGTCTATATCTATGCTGGAAATAGCCACCATCCAATACGTTTTATGTAAATCTGGATAGAGGAGGGTTTTTTATGCTTCCCATCTCCCATCCCAATGAATGTGTCCCACGTGTCCATTTTCCTTTGCTTATTGTCCTTACTTTTTTTTTTTCAATCTCCCTATTTCCCAATTTCAATTCCCCTATCTATGGCTACACAATGTGCATGGAAGAATCTCCACTGCTGATTACTGAACTCAGCAGCTGTGGCGCCAGTGATGCCTGAAAACAATAGTGCTACCAGATAGTGTTTGCATCTGATCGGATCCAGTCACTGATAAGTCGATAATCTTCCATCCTGGTCAGCTGATCTGTAAATCGTTTCTTGTAGAGCTGTGGGTCGTGCTTGTAGGACCACCCACGGCTCAAGTATTGTAGGAATCAGCCGAACGCTGGACTCTCTATGGCCAGATATATTTTAATACAGCCTCATTGATAAAGGTAAGCCTACTGACCTTTAGAAAACTTTCATACAATGATTTTGTAGCAGCCTCCTCCGAGACAAACCCTGGCTGGCACGCTCAGGATCCCAGGCACAGCGAGACTGCACAGGAGTCTGGGATGGAATAATCCAAAGCTTTTTCCTGGGTCATTTAGTGTCCGCAGACTTACGATGACAGATTCCTGGGAGAATTTAAGTATTAAGGCTCTGAAATCTGAGGGGAAGTCGTATGACATTCTTCATAGAGGAAAGGGTGACTCAGATGAGGGTTGAGTACATAAGCAAATTATCCAAATGGTAAAGTTGGGATGGGGGGAATGAAATGCACCTGCATTAGATATTTTACATGCAGTTACCATAGTAACACCATAATCTCAATTTCACATTATTTATTTATCTATATATTTTTTTTTATTCAAGCACTGATCACAATTCCAGTGATTAATGGATAATGGAGCAAACCTTCCACGAACATGAAAGGCACCAGCGCTCAGTCATGGAGGACTCGGGTCCTAGAATTAATCCTCCTGGAATTAATTGCTCCTTGGGGATCCACCTTTCGGTTCTCCTTGGTTAACGTCCCCTGCACAGTGTTTATCCCTACAGATCACTAGCTGAAGATAGCCATAAATGTCTAGATATGGTTGGAAAATGGGAACAAAGGAAAAAGCTACAAACATTTTCACATTTTAAGGCTCATGGGGTCTATTTATTAAAAAAGAAAAAAAATATCAGAATTTGTGCAAATGTTGCAAATATTAGCCTTGTGAATGTGTAAAATACGTGAGAATGGTATTTCCTGATATTTAGGTTGTCTTTGGCAGGGTGAATGTAACATTCCCCAATACCCTAGAAACATTCGAATAAAAGAGAAAATATCCCAAAACAATAGCCTAAGGACATCCAATCCGAAGAAGAAATAGCCTAAAGCAGGGCTGGCCAAATCCCTGGAGCCAGGTAGCCAATACTCCTCAAAAATTAAAGTAAGCACCCAATTTTTAGAGGTTTTCTCCAGTCGTCAATGGAGCTGGCTCCTAAATAAATCCTGCTGTCTCCTGGACTTGACAGGCTAGATCCTGAATTCCATATCAATTTGTCCATCCCTGGCCTAAAACAAGAGGCTAAGAAAATTAGGCCAAAAGAGAAAATTGCTTTGGAACATTTGAACATTTGATTCTGCCTCATTTGTACAACAGCCACCGCTTTATACATTGTGCAAAAAATCTCAAAACTAATGAGCCAATGCTGGTTAGTTTGCACAGAATGAGTACACATGCAGTTTCACTTGAATAAAAAGCTGTACTTATTTTTAAATAGACAGACTTCTTAATGTTGCCCCCCCCCATTCTACTATCCTAGGCACTGACCCAAGAATACCTTATAATACATGCCTGGATCCCCAGCTGCTCCTTAACCCAATATGGTTGCTATCAGAACAGGCTGCAGAGCAAAGCCATGAAAGGGTCCAACACCAACATGATCATAATGCTGAAAACAGAGGTATAGGTCAGCAACGAAGTATATGTGATAGGACTGAGTTGCCCCATGACAGTTAGGAAAGTGACCTGAATGGTAAAGTCTGTAAATGTGGAATTATTTAGAAGGCCAAAATAAGGAGGACGCAATTGTAAATTTCTTCCCAAGTATAAAGAGGAATATTGTGAACGCTATTCAGTGTATACATTCTCCTGCACTGTACAGAATTAGGCAGGGAAGGTTTCCGAGTGCCTTTAGTCTTTTCTTTCCCCGCATCTACAGATCCTGTTGGGAACAAAGTGTTTTATATGTAAGAGGACAGGCTCCAATGCCCGGATTTCACACATTTTGCCCTAAAATAAGATTTTAATCAGACAGAAAGCTTGTGTCTGGAGTCTGTCACCACTGTGCTTGTGAGACAGCTTGACCGGCGTCCCAGATACTGTGACAGGAGGTCAGCGGGACCTCTGAAAGGACTGCAGTCCCTCTTCTAACAAATGCAGGCTTGTTAGGAATCTGTCAGTCAGTGTCCATTGGCTCACTTCTGTATAACACACTGCAGGAGTGTACCGCTCACAGAACAAAGCAAACTATATACTGAGGAAAATAAAGGTCTACACGGAACAGAATATACATGCATCTTGTTTGAGCAGAAAAAAAGTAGCTGCCATACATTTTGGGCAAGATTGTTTTTATTTCTACATCTAAAACATAAAAAGAGTCCAACTGATGACCAATGTTCAGCCTATATCACCTAAATACCTTCCATGTGTATCAAAGCCTGTTTTCTTTTATAGAACAGCTACAGCCTGAGTAAAAAAGCCTGTCCCCTGCCAGCAATACCATAGAGATGGATCATTGCTCTATTTGTGGAAGCAGGGGTCTCTCTGCAGTGGTCCAACACACCCACTGCTGAGGTAGACCCACTGCATTGCAATCAGCAAAGCTCATGTTCCCTGCTGATTTTTAGATCTTTAGATCGGTAAAGAGACCACTGCTTCTGTACAGAGAGAGTCTTTCCTCTACAGCATGCTAGCAGGGGACAGGCTTATTTTACTCTAGGCTGTGGCTTCTTCTTTTCCCCCTTGATTTCAGTCACTGTCCTGAAACAAGTATGGAGATAAGGATTTCCGACGTTTCTCCGAGGGGTTTACTGACACATCCAATTGACAGAAATATATATCTGTGGGAAGATGGAGGCAAAAAAGAATGTTCCTCATCAGGACACAAAACTGCTACAAGCAAAAAAACAACTGAGTAAGCCCTGACGACAGAGACTTGATGCTTACACAAAGCTTCTTCCCTGTGCTCCCTCTGCAGTGGAGGAGCAGAGCAGTGGAGTAGCAGAGCAGTGGAGTAGCAGAGCAGTGGAGTAGCAGAGCAGTGGAGTAGCAGAGCAGTGGAGTAGCAGAGCAGTGGAGTTGCAGAGCAGTGGAGTTGCAGAGCAGTGGAGTAGCAGAGCAGTGGAGTAGCAGAGCAGTGGAGTAGCAGAGCAGGGGCAAGCTAAAGGTCCCCAAGGACAGCTGGAACATTGGCCAATCCCTGCTGAAGGTTTGCCTGCGCAACAGAAGTCAATTAATAAATTGACTGAGCTGGGTGGAAAATTATCAGGCAAACATTTATTGCATCCTATCATTTGCAGTCACTGTTCAGAGTCTCTCCTATACTCTGGAAACTCCCTATCCCAACATGTCCGGTTATCTCCTACTCTTTCTGCCTTAAGCTGATCCCTAAAAACTCATTTTTTCAGGGAAGCCTATCCCACCTCTACCCAACAACTGAACTCTTACTTTCTCAAACAACTCATCCCCACACAGCTACCATCATTTGTAACACTTGCCCCTCCCTTTTAGATTGTAAGCTCTCAGGGGCAGGGCCCTCGTAACTATCTTTTCTTGAAATGTACTGTCTTCCTTCAATTGTATAGCACTGTGCAAACTGTTGGAACTATTTAAATCCTGAATAATAATAGATCACAGGTAGTGCACACACACCAAAAATACAAATCATACAACCATCTGATCATTTTTCTAAGGTCGGCTAGTAAAATTTCAAAAAAGGTCACAAGATGTAAACCATGACCTGGACTTGAGAGGCCACAACTGTCTACATTACTATTATAAGGAGGTCTTTGGTGGTGGGCAACAGAATTTTCAGATGCCATACAGAAAATAAACTGGAATTGTATTAAATCCTAAGCCGGCAGCTTCCCTTCAAATGCACAGGTTCCTTATTGTTTACATGGCTACAAACTGTAAAGCCATTTTCTTCCCAGTGGGTCATCAATTAGCCAGTGTTAATGTGTGGTGTGATGAGAAGACAACAGGACCAACAGATAAGAGATGGGGCAGGACTAAACTGTTTATCCTCTGCTGCCCTTCACTTTCCCTGGCTGATATGCTTTGTCAGAAGGCCCTTTGTTTAGACATTCCTCAGGCTTAGAGCTTTCAAGCCTTAAGTGAGAAAGACAGAAAATATTGCTACAAGCCCTGTCAGTCAGTCTGGCGGCCAGGGCGCAGGTCACATGCTGAAGGTCAGATCCTCTGTGGCCACAATGACAACCAAACACGAGTTTGACAAAGCACAAATCTGCAATTAACAAGCCAGGCCGGGAATTAGGGCTTCCGCACAAGAGCGTCGTTTTGCCCAGTTGAACATGGATTCGGCTCTGTGCAGTTTCGGCATGTTTTCCTTCAGAAAATTCAGTAGAGAATAAAGCAGGTCTGAAATGACTACCTCCCAACTCTCTGCCGTGGGCAAGAGGGACGCCCGTTAACACAAAATAATTTGGGCAATTTAAAAATCCCTGGTCATGGGACTACGTAGAATCAGTGTAAAACAAAAATAGCCAGCATCAAAACAAAGAATACATCAAAACATGCAGATCAGTTACATTCATTGGTGATTTTTCTCATTTACTACTCTTGCTTTATGTAAACCGAAATAAGCAATGGAATAAATTTGAGGCTGGATATAAAAGTATAGCACGTCTGTTTGAGAAACTAGCCACTGGACTAAAACGCAGGCACGCATGTCTTTCATAGTCACTCATGAAGTGTTGAGGGCTGGCAAACACATTCCCACTGCCTATGCCTTCCAAACACCCCATCCCCATGATGGGAAACAAAAAATGTAGGACACTTTCCCTCCAGAGAAGAGCTAAAACTTGCCTATTATAACACCTCCGCTTTCAGGACTTCTGTGGGATTTTTAAAGGCATATTACTCAGAGGATTAGTTTTCTGAGATTAGGATTGACACTTATACCTTGCAGGACTGGGGTCCTTGGTTTAAATCACAGACAGGATAGAATCTGCATGGACTTTGCATGCTCTCCCTGTGCTGGTTTCCACCAGGTACTCCAGTTTCCTTCAACATTCCAAAGACCTACTGGTAGGTCAATTGGCTTTTGTCTAAACTTGCCCTAATATATGTGTTCCTAAATATCCCAACTGTGGCCTCCTTGGCAGATCCAGGGAACACTCTGTTGAGTGGCTACTGCAGCTCTCATTTTGAGCCACAGAAAATATAAGGTTCTAGGGTTCAAAGCGCACCAGAGATTGCAACATGGTCATGATAGTGGATGGGAAGGGGAGGTATGAAGGATCAAATGATTTGGTTTTAAAGGATAACTATGAGGTGAGTGCTTTTCACTCACCTCATAGTTCTAGCCGACCTGTGACAATGAGACTGTCACAGGTCGGCTCAGTAGATCGGGAGGTGAGCGAACACATACCGGCGTTCGCTTACTTCTCGATCCTGTCACAGCTCTCTGCCGTGACAGGGGAGGGACTGGATTCCACCCTCCCTGCTCCGATCCTCCAGCGCTGACTGGCGGAACGGACGGGGGAGGGGGCGGGTACAGCTGGCTCTGCCTCTAGATAGGCAGAGCAGCTATCAGTCACGCAGCAGGGGCAGATCCTGACATAATTGTCGGGATCTGCTTCAGCTGCGGCGTCTCAGTATACCGCGAGCTGTAGCTTGCGGTATACTGCGGCGTCTGTGTACCGAGAGCCGTAGCTCGTGGTATACTGAGCTTAGGGTGACGGGAGGAAGCTAGTTTGTGTCCTCCCGTTACCCTAAGGAGAACTAAGGGGAAAAGCCCTAACCCCATAGTTCTCCTTTAATGAGGGACTTTTACTCCAAAAGAGGGACATGAGCTGTGACATTGTTCTATATAAAATAGACAAAAAGACAGTAATGGGGTTTTCCAATTTTAAAGTATGCTTCTGACACAGATAGGGTTCTATGCAGAATTTCTGCCAATAAAGGGACTAACAGAGGTAATCCTGCATTAAGCAGCAATGTATCATCAGTAGTATTGGTAACATCATTCGATTTGCAGTGACCAGAGAGGAGAGGGCATGCAAAATGAACAGGAGTCACGTAGGGGTCTGGTTGGTCAGTTCTGTATAAGATCCCTACAAGCATGCTTTAGGTTTGATGAAAACTCTGACACTTTTAAACATATAGATTAAGATACTTTAAAATGATGTTATACCTTTTCAAACTTCTATCATAGTTGTAGCAGTAAGATCTATTTTTGTAATGTTCTGTTCCTTTTTTCTCTGTAATAATGTAACTGTGAGCTATGACAAGTGTGTGCACAAGGGATTATGTGCTGTCTGTTGGCACTAGACACAAGGGTACTACTTTTGCGATCACGTGTGTCATGTGACCAGACCCTGACCTGAACATTCCAGAGTAGCCAACTTTCCCATCCACAGTCAGCTACAGCGAGCATGTGGAAGGGGATTTCAGAAATATGCCAGCGATTAAAGTTTAATAAAACCTGCAGTAGATGGGATTAAAGCACATGGTGCTTGAGAATAGGAAGATAAGGACATTAACAAGCAGAGTGCAAGCAAAGCTGATTCAAATAGCTTTTTAAAGAGTGTTAGAACTCTCAGAAAATAAGAAGGTGAGATTGCTACATCTAAATTCCCAGCTCCACCCCCTACCTTTGCCACTGTCAGGGTGTCTCACTCTCGCTGTTGGATTTTTCAGTATTTATCCTCAAAATGAAACCCTGAGTTAAAATAGTTGTGTTTTAAAAATCCACAAGGTGACAGCCATCTCTTTGTAACGTGTATGTTGCTAAGCAAGTGAAGCCATATTAGATCAATTCTACACTAGGAATACATTTGGACTGATATCAGACTTCCATTTGGTCATTTGCAGTTGACTGAATATAGCTACATGTAACCCAGGGAACCCTTTTAAGGTGAACCCATGCTTTATCCATGAAGGGCAAAGTTCACTTTAACTTGGCCAGCAAAAGCCAAAGAAAGCTCATTGGTGTCCTAAGATAAACAGGGCTACAGGCTCCCCATGTGGTAGTGCTGACTGGCCCAGCACCGTCACATGGGGTGGGTCACATGCTCCTACATACCTGGAAGTACTGGTTATTTTATTTCGCTACCGGGGCTAAATAGAGCAGTGGGGGAGGAAAAGGAAAGGTAAGTATATGCTAGGGAGGGAGAGGGATTAAAGTAAACCTGTTTTACCCTACATGGGGAAAGCGCCATTGTGCTTTCAAGAAAATGCAGCATGAGCCATGGCATTGAAGAGTGGAGCTGGGAGCTCCCACAGAAAGATCACCCCTCTGGTGCAACCAATTGAAGTTTCCAACTGATAACTGAAAAATCGGATGTAGTAGGATAGACTCCCTAAGACTGTAAATTATATAGAAAATCATTAAATTGAATG
>NW_017306622.1:515191-515754 GCF_000935625.1 Nanorana parkeri | reverse complement strand
AAAAAAAAAAAAAAAAAAAAAAAAAAAAAAAAAAAAGCAGGACAGATGTGTGATTTTGTAAGTGGTTTACAAGCTGGACACCAATAGCAAACCAAAACAATCCTGGTTTCAATAATGCAAATTAGAGGCCAGATATAAATACCTTGATTCCACCAATCCGATGCTCCCCTCTGAATTCTTTCCCATTTTTCAGCCAATAAATGCTGGGCAGAGGCTTCCCAGCAGCAGGGCAGCGGAAGCGGGCGGTACTAGCGGCTGGTTGGGCATAAAGTTTCTTCTCCAGTTTTTCCGGCTGTGTCCAGTATGGAGGTTCTAGAATGAGCAGATTAGAAATCTAATATTACAATTTTTATTTTTTTATTTTAAGAGACAATAAAATGTTCTTAAAAGGAGAACTATGAGGTGAGTGCATTTCACTCACCTCATAGTTCTAGCCGACCTGTGACAATGAGACTGTCACAGTTCGGATCAGTAGATCGGGAGGTGAGCGAAGACATGCCGGTGTTCGCTCACTTCTCGATCCTGTCACGGCTCTCTGCCGTGACAGGGGAGGGGCTGGATTC
>NW_017306622.1:496082-515174 GCF_000935625.1 Nanorana parkeri | reverse complement strand
GGCTCAGTATACCGCGAGCCGCAGCTCGCGGTATACTGAGCTTAGGGTGACGGGAGGATGCTAGTTTGTATCCTACCGTTACCCTAAGGAGAACTATGGGGAAAAGCTCTGACCCCATAGTTCTCCTTTAAACACAAAAACAAATGTCAGAGAAAAATGTCTGTGCTGCAGACAACAGCCCAAATCCCCTTTTATTTTCTAACTTGCTCCATGGACATGAAAGGCAGGAGTGGGTTGGTTGATGTAAGCAACACAGACAGCTCTTGAAACAACTTCAGCAGCGTGGCACAAGGTCAAAAAAAAAAGGAGAACGGTCTCTATATCAACTTTACACGATAACAAATTTAAGGAGAAATCTAACAATTATAGACATACATGTCATATGCAAAGATATCGCCATAGTAAGCGCAATAACCAAGACACAAAGATCACAATGCAATGTTACTTCTTCAGTTTCAGCAAGTGGATATTGTCATATGAATCTACATACATAGTGCTAAATGTCCACCTCGCCCACATGCCCCCTGATGCATTATTTAACAGTCATCCAAAATGGCTGGAACCATTTACAACAAACTTACTCAGAGCTTACATAGTGTTGTTGGTGTCCTACACGTAGGTTTTTGGCCTAGCACTTTTGCCACAATTGCCACTCGGGCCCTAGTATTGCTTCCTGGGAGGACGTTGCATGCTCCCACATACTGGGAAGAGTGCATGTTATCTGTGATGGAGTAAGGCAAGGGAAAGTATAACTGGGTCACGTGGTGGGCTCTGTCATTGCAATGAATAGTTAAAATGATAGGTTCTCTTTAACCCAGATCACACAAAAACTTCAGTTTCTTCTTGTCATCCCAGTGAAAAGACGCAGGCATTTTTGCCATAAGAGTAACATTGAAGTTTATACTACAGAGAACTAGAACGGATAAACAGAAGATGTTTAAAAAGAGGTAGCATAGCAGGGAGTGATATTTTCCAGCACACACACCGCCTTTCTTTCCCAGGTCTTTCAGCTATTCCATCAGGGCCTCCATTGGCTGCCCATAGAAGTGAACAGAGAGCAATGTTACAAATGTAAAATTTCAGCTACGATTGCGATTAGCTGCTCTGTACCATCTGTGGTCCTATTATGTTCCCCATAATGTCTTGAATTTTCGTCTGGTAAAATCATGATGTATTTATTCGTCTGTTGGTTTATATATATGCATATATTTAACATTCAATTCCTATTATTTAGTACTTAATATTTATTCATTCAGGTTGCACCCAATTTTTTATTGCATTTTCCTATCCTTCAGTTCATATATTGGGCTCAGGTCATAAGCCCATTTTTATTATATCCTACTTTTTTCAGAGGAATGCTCCTAGAAATCCCTCTGCACCTATTATCCTGTATCATTTATTGATTATTATTATTATTTTTCACCCTTCATTTTGACTTGCATTTATTATTATTATACTAGTGGAAGTATTAGACTATGGCTTTATTATTTTTGTTCTAAGTATGAAAATTCCTTTCTGCCATTCTGTAGTGTCACAATGTCCTTTTCTTAATCTTCATATTATGTTAGAATATGTTAATATGCTGGCCAGTCAAACCAAAGTACGCGTATTATGGCTAAGGTTAATGTCATTCAATAGGGATTCAGGACACAGTCACACCATCAAGAGTGCGCTCCAGTGCGTTCGGCCACTGGAACGCAAAGCGGCCGGCTCACTTTGTTTTGGGGTGGGAGGGGGGCGTGACCATGCAGTGAACTCAATGGCACCGCAGTCACGACCCCCCCCCAGCGGTGTTGCGTTCCAGAGGCCGAACGCACTGGAACGCACTCTTGATGGTGTGACAGGGCCCTTGGGTTTATTCACACCATGTCTGGACCAGAACAGTTTTTGTCTGCACCTGAAATGCATCCCAATGTGCTCCTATGGTATTTCTGGGCTCTGTTCACACCAGTGTAGTCTGTTCCGGTGTAGGGAAAAATGCATGTAAATGCACTGTACTGCATCTGAAAGCCCATTTTCAACGCACCGGCACGTGTCAAAAATGCATCAAAATTGCATCCAGTAAACTGTGCATTATCAATTATCAGCCCTGTCTTGTGCCCCCCCCGAGACTGACAGCCGCTCATGCTGTCAATCAGGGAGGATCACTGCAGGTTTTCCCTTCATCCCATGTAGTCAACGATATGGCAGTACACTCAATACAGCATCTAATCTTCCCCCATTCCTGATTGGATGTTGCTAATAATGATTGTGAGGAGCGTGCTTCTTTTGTAGCTGGATAGCTCTTCAAAGGTAAGTGGCCATATCCCATTCTGTATATATACTGGCTCTGGTGGTCTGATCCTCTAGCTCTGAAGAAGAGGAGATTGCCCCCGAAAACGCGGCAGATATTTTAGCTACCTGTGATTGTCTATTATCACGATTTGTATTGTGATTAGCATTCTGGAGTACCTTGGCTCTCCCTGTTTGATCATACACCGCTTGTATATTCTCTGTGCGAGTAGTTTTACTATTCTCTGCTTCATTGTTAATGAACATTAATGCACGAGGAGAAGGTGCAGTCTCCATTGTCTTTTTCCTTTTCTACATGACCCGAGAGCAACGGTACATAATTGTAACATTTCAGTTATGACTGCGTTTAGCTGCTTTGTCACATGCAGCTCATAAAAAAAAATAGTTTTTAATATAATCCATTAAGGAGATACATTCTGATTGGCTGGGACGGCTATACACATCATAGTAATAGTACCTTTAATTCAAAACAAACTTATGCAAATTCCAGATCGGTGGAGAGCAGCCGGCTTAATGCAAATAGTTGAAATATTGACTTTTCAGCGTAATCTCACCCGTGGTATGTCTACTCTCAGATTGCAGCACACAACTGACACTACCCGTTGAGCTTATCATTAGTTTTTATTTACGGTGCTGCGCTGACAAAGTCAACGCCTAAGGACAATATTGGCATAAGGCAGCTCAATTTTCAGATCGATAACATGCAAGATGATAAATATTGGAGTTTCACAAGAACAATGCGTACTATTGACTTAAACCCAAGGCACCGTCATCCATGTACATCCAAGCATACAGGCAGAAAGGGACAGATTCCAACCTCCAGCACTGGGAAGGGAGAAGTGTTGTCCACAGCCACCAATTCTATCCCAGCTATAATCCTTAATTATTTTAGGGATGGAAAGAGGATATTCAATTAGCTGACATAAGGTACACCTTGTAATTCTGGGGTCAATTCCCAACCAGGAACCCATGGAAGTTCTACCATGTTGGTGTGCATTTAGCATGAATGCTGGGAATTCCTCAAAACATACTGGTAGACTAATTTATGACGTTGTAGCGTGCAATGGACATTAGATTGTAATCTCAAACAGAGGTTGGGACTCATGTGAATGATCATTGAACAAGTGTCCCCATTTGAAGATGAACCCTTTTCTTCTGATAAAGGGACGGCTTCAAAAAGTTGGATCTGCCATCACTTTCAGTCCTGGCGATAACGGGCAACGGGAAAAACCGAGAGCGTGAATCTTTCCAGCAGGGACATAGACAGCTGTAAAAACCTCGACACAAACCCATCCTGCACGTTCACCTTTAATGCCAATAGGAGAACGAATGGGCAACACAGAGCAGTAATTTACTAAGGGCTAAGCTGCAACAACAACATTGTGCAGAAACCCCAAAAAACATTTGCACACCTGACAGAGGTTCTAACTGTAAAAATGGCTTTAGATAAACCTATTAAACAGGCTGCAGCGTTAGACCATAATAATGCTACGCTCCTCATTCCCATAAGTGGCTTTACCCAACGCTACAGATTGTTATTACACAATTGAAGGCATGCTAAAAGGCATCTTTCTTTTAGGCTTCTTTGGGTTCCTTTAAAGCTCATACAAGATTATTCATATTTTAACGAATTTGGTTTCTTTTAAAGATCCTACAATATCAAACAATAATAACTCCTCACCAAGATTTATATTAATGTCACACCATTGCTTTATAGCGGCAAACATACTTTCATACAATCCTGGTCACTGGGTGGCACTGTTGTTAGAAGTATTGGCATTGCTGTTCCTTTAGTATGAAAAGGCATTCTATTGCATTACATCTACGGAGACAACTAGGAAGCCTCAGAAGTGACAACAAAAGCACTCTACAAAGTGTAGCGGCACCAAACTGAATTCTAGGTGTCTTTTTTTCCCAGCCTTTGAGATTGCTGTCAACACCAACAAAGAACTGTAATTTATCCAATCTCATCTGATAGCGGTAAAGGCAACAGCAGTCTAACCGCCAGAATAAACAAGGAAATTAAATGAAAGTGGGTTATGTCTTCAGCGCAACTCTTGACTAGTGTATTGTATATGTCCAGGGTCACCTAGGTCACCCAAATCCACCCTCCACAACTCCCACCTCTAAATTAAGTGACATCACACCAAGGGGTTAGATTTTGTGGCCACAGCAACCATTTTATTAATCCAAAGCCAAACAATGTTCTAAACAACATAACCGTTAACTGGGTTTAAAGGTCCTTAAAAAGGTCATCTTACCAGAAAATCAACCAGTATCTGCCTACTAGGCCCACAGCCATACCATACCGCCTCAGGGACATAACATCACAAATGCAGATACCAACTGAACCTTCGACTGACCAGTTACCCTGGGGATGCCATACCTGAGACAGCTCCCAAATCTCAATGAAACTTTAACTGGAGATAATGTCCTTCAAAGACCCTCAGAACCTGTTCGGCTGCAGTGACAATATAAATATATATATATATATATATATTACATTACACACACCTTTTTAAAAAAAAATTAAAGTTGACCCTAACTACCCCTTGCCTCTACAACCCAGTCATGCAGGTCTTCCACCTATGACTTCATCTGTGGTTCCAGGACGGACTTTCATAATTTCTGTCCTATGCAACTATGCAAAAGTTGGGTGGTGGAAACCAAAGATCATATGTCAAACAGGAATGAGAACAAGTATTTGTTTCGCAGTAACATTCTACAGCTCGAACACTTGATAAGACCACAAGTACCTGGACTCAGAGATTTACAATACACAGCTGTTGGTGGATCCAAAGAAAATTGTACAATCAGACTAACATGTATGGGCACCTTGATGACCTTACTACTGGATGGAAGGGAATTAACCAACTAGTAAGTTTTAGGAGAAAACTAAAAAAAAAGACACAAATAAAAGTAACAAAATTCCAAATATGTAGTGTCCTTGACGTGCATTTAACCTGGGACCTTCAGTGCATTACAACCCATTAACCACTGTTACCAGTCAAAAGTTTTCATTTTGTATTTAGCTGTGCTACTTGGGTTGCCCTTCAGACAACAACTATGGAAGGAAAAAAAGTCACAACTGAAGATACCACAAAGTTGCCAATACATATCTAAAGAAGCACCTAGTAACCCCCTGAATTTTACATACAAAGTCGACTTCCTGCAGTAAATGAAAGATGCCTCCACCTCCCAATGCAAGGATTTGTGCATTATCATCCTATTCCTGTTCTTTCGGATCACTGCCACCTGAAAGGTGGGCTCCTACTCCAGCTGATGGCCTAATTTGCAGATCAGATTTAGTGGTCTCTAAGGTGCTCTTGAAGCAGATACAGATACTTTAAGGCTCCTTTTTTTACAACACATGTGCACTGTAGGGGTATTACACAGATAAATGTTCCTCACTCACCAGATGTGATTGCAGTCCCATAGCATAGACTATGACAAAGTAAAATTAAAGAGACACGGTCACTTTGCCCAACCAGTTCAAAGGGACAGTTCATTAACTCCCCACTCACGTTCCACCACAATAACGTTCCTTCGTCAGAGCTAGGCATCCAAGCCCAGTGTCGGATGGTGTTAGGAGCTTACACAGGTTTAACTCCCTCCTCCTCATCCGTTGATGCCAAGGCCCAGCAGCCAATCCCGAACAGACTGGCAGGATTTTCTTTAGGAAGCCAGCTCTATTGCCAACTAGAGAAAATCTGAAAAATTATCTGACGGCTGTAATTTTTAAGGAGCCAAGTGCCAGATTCTATTTAAAGATTTCCAGTGGTCCCCGTCTTAAGACTGTTAAAATTAAAAACATTCCACCTCTTAAAATGCAAGTAGCCCGGCTGTTTTTCTGATCCCCCCACCTTTAATACCTTGAATCATTAACCTGGAAGAAGTAGCAGATGAGAACTTCTAAATTCCCAGCTCTGCATAAAGATGGCCAGTTAGGTAGCAAAATTAGAAAAAGGACAGCAATGGCGTCACCCCTATTTATTGAATGACAGGTTTACTTTCAGGAGGTTCTTTTAGTGCGGAAATTAAATAGAAATACAGTTATCACTTGATAGAATATATTGGCTGAAGTAGCGATGTACTGAACCGACAAGTTTCCGAGTCACCTCAGACTTTGTGTCTATCTGAAAACAAGTTCTAATAATGCCAATGGTAATAAGCAGATGCTTTGGCAGAAGGGTTTATTTTCCCCCCAGCGATCCAGACAAGCAGCGACAGGCCAGAATCGGGTTCCTGCTGAACCACCGCTAACTTCTACAATTTGACTGCTACATTTAGAAAGTAATTGTCTGTCAACGCCAAGAAGTGCTGCCAACTCCATCCACGTGAAACAAACATGGCTCTGCACAATGACAGTAATGGTTTTCTTTGTACTCCGAGCGCTGAGCTCCGAACTTGACTTCACCCCCCACCCCCTTTGCTTTTACTAAACAACATAAATAAAATCCCCATAAATCAAAAGTTTTTGAAATAAACCTTACATTATATTTACATCTGTTATAATACAAGGATAGCCTCTCTGAAAGTTACCCAAAAAAATGGCAGCTGGTATAAACGTATATATTAATTCTTTTTCAGAGAGAAAACTGATATGTAAATCAGCAGCTCCTGACACCCAAAATGTACTGCCTGTGCTGTTCTGGCTATGCGGCAAGATGGCCGATAGCAGCCTTCCTCTGATATTCGATGATTTGTCAGTGGATATAACATCAGAAGTTGTACATTGCTTGCGATATTCAAGTACATCACCAAGTAGTATACATTTCCGTGACCGTGGTGTCAATATTTGTAAAGATACTGTATTAAATGTGTACCTGAAGAGAACTGCCTGAACCTTCCATATGGAAAAGAGCTTCTCCAGTAAGGCTAGGCTCACACGTTATTGCCTAAAGGCAGCCCATTCAAAATGGATATGTGCAGCAACTTTATGCTTTTTTGTATATGTGCAAATGCCCGGCTCCATCACATACTGGCTAGATGTCCAGCTCCATCACATACTGGCTAGATGTCCAGCTCCATCACATACTGGCTATATGCCCAGCACCATCACATACTTTTTATATATACACAGCAACATTATATACTGGCAATATACACACACAAAAAAAATCCCAAGTGAGACTCTTCACACAAAGACTTACAAACCCGGACCAATAAATAACATTCCAGGAAAATTTTTGGCAATATTTGGCACAATAGAGGCGTGCATTAGTCCACCAAGAAGATGATGGTGTAATACAGTGACATATTCTATCGTTGGACACGCGATGCACTAAAATAAAATGTCAAATGCGACAATTCTCATTCCTCAACAACAACTGCCAATCTTGGTTACCCTGCCCGCTATGTAGTAAAAAGAAAATAAGCCAAAAATCCTGGAATCTCCGCCACGAACACGTGTTTCTGTGTACAGACAGGATGCCAACCCCTGATAAGAATCCATTAAAGCCTCTCTGTTTTGGTTGACTAAAACCCCCTCATTTTCCCACACGCTGGGGAAAATTATACACAGGTGCGAGTACGATCTGTGCATCCATGTACAACCTAAAATCACCCCTAGAAGATCAACACCTAAAAAAGGTGCCCATACACCTTGCGATTATCGTACGATAATCACGCGATCGTATGATAATCGCAAGGTGTACGGAAGGCGTGTGACCGTTTCTAATGTACGGTCGTACGTCTTTTGTCTACCGAGCAGGTTTGAAAACCCACTGAGAATCGCACGATTGTCGGCGGGTTTGTGGCATGCTCGGGAGACAAATGCTGAACGGGCCGGTGTGCGCAAGCGCACAATGCCTGTTCAGCATTGCAGTCATCGAAAGCCCGCCCCTTAGGGGAGCGGGCTTTCGATGATCACAAGTACGATCTGGCTGTCCAAGATGGGCAGATCGTACAAGCTTTTAATTAGCTTACAACCATCGCAAGACAAAAGTCTTGCAATGGTTTTAAGGTGTATGGCCACCTTTAGAATTCATGATCATTTAATGTACATGTATTTCAATCACACCTGATTGGCTTCCAATGCTGCTGTACAGGGGACTGCAAGAGGCTACCAAGTCAAATCCAAGTATTTATACTAGCTACTTTAAAAAAAAATACATTTAATGGTTCCAGTTTAGGAATACCATAGTGTCACAAGTCCATCAAGTATAACTTTGTGTATTTTCCTCGCTAGACCAAAACAAGCACTGAACCCTTGCAGTGCGGGGGTAGCCCCTCTGCCAGGGATAATAAAACATTTCCCGGAGTTCTTCTTTAAATAATATAAGCTTACATTTGATTGCTTATTATAGACACCACCATTGTTATTTCCTCTCGTCTCTTATACCCTTGCAGCCTTCAAGCCGCTTTCTAGCAATCCTACAATCAGTAAAGCTTTTTTCATCCTTCCTGGAAGTAAGATTTACAGACAAGGGAAAGAAATGGATATAAATTGTAGCCTGAAATATGAAACAAACTTAAGACTTTGTGAAGACAGAATGGTCTCCGTGATGAGTACTCTAGGCTGGAAGTCGGCGTAAAGTGAGCATTAAATCACAGCCGGCTTTTTCCAACCCATGGATTCCCGGGGTAAGTGATGAAAAGTATTCCTTTAAGGAAGGATCCGCTCTGAATGAAGGAAATGGTATTATTCACACTTTGCTGGAAGAGACGAGATATGTTCAGCCTGTGACACTAAATACACGTTATCAATCACTGGAATGACTGACCTACAGGACTCGGTAATGGAAAAATTACTTCAATAATTCAGCTTTGGAATCGTTTCTTGGAGAATCAGAGTCTTACCGCAGAAATTGCATATTTCAGTTTCCCCTTAAAAGGAAGGAAAAAATAAGATAATATGCAACACCAGTATAGCAAATGTGAACAGCCAGACCGGGGTATCTGGGGCCCCCATGAACAGAAGGGGAGGGCCCATAATCAGTAAAAATCGAAGAAACGCAAAAGTGCGTACAGCACCCTAAGGCCTGGTTCACACCTGTACGTTTTGTAGCGCGTTCAGCGCTCTACGAACGCTCTACAAAACGCTCAAACATTAAAATCCCATTGTTTCCTATGGGTATGGTTCACACCTTGCCGTATTTCAGCCCGTCTGAACGCGTTACAAAACAGCCTACGCCTGAAAAGGTACATGAGCTTCTTTGCGGCGTTTTTGTCTCGCGTTTCCATTGGGATACAGCCAAGTAGCGAATCGCGGTAAAAACACGCGTCTCGAAGCGTGCGACAAACGCGCATATTCGATACGCCTAGGTGTGAACAGAGAGTAAGGTAAATTGGGGAATGTGGTTTACTGGAAATGGTCATGATTAAATAGATTTGGATTGATGGAGTGGCATGGTAAATCAACAGGGACAGTTTCAGAAATCTTGATCCAACTGCAATCCACTTGCAAAACACTCCCCTGGATCAAGGGACCGCTAGAAAATCACTCCACTGGATCAAGGGACCGCTAGAAAATCACTCCCCTGGATCAAGGGACCGCTAGAAAGTCACACCCCTGGATCAAGGGACCGCTAGAAAATCACTCCCCTGGATCAAGGGACCGCTAGAAACCACTCCCCTGGATCAAGGGACCGCTAGAAACCACTCCCATGGATCAAGAGACCGCTGGAAACCACTCCCATGGATCAAGAGACCGCTGGAAACCACTCTCATGGATCAAGAGACCGCTGGAAACAACTGCCATGGATCAAGAGACCGCTGGAAACAACTCCCATGGATCAAGAGACTGATGAAAACCACTCCCATGTTTCAAGAGACTGCTGGAAACTACTTCCATGGTCCAAAAGACTGCAGGGATCCATTCCCATGTTCCAAGAGAACAAAAGAAATTAGATAGATTTCCCGAACCATGCTTAATATCATGAATGGAGGCATTACCACGGCAAGCTAGTGCATTCAGCAACTGGCAGGACCCGCGGCTGCTGAATTACCAGTCTATTTGGATGAAGTCAATGTTCAGCAGACATTTTTTTGTTGATCCGAGTGGTGCCGACATACCCACACAAAATGTTGGCTGAAATTCAAGACGTGGAAGGCCAGCTCTCGGCTACATAATAGTTAATTTAAAGGGGATTGTTCCGTCAGATCATTAGGTATATGGTCATCTTAAAAGGAGAATGTAGGAAGACTGTACAATCGGATTGCAATATGTGCAGCCAGCTTAACACAAGCTGTCATTTTTTTGAGTGTTGGCCACAAATCTACTTGGTTGTAACATCTTGCAGCACTTTCTAAAGACTTCCCCATAAATCACTTTTCACAGACGTTCACATTCTCCAGTACAAGGCAGGAAGAAAGGCCACACAGAAAAATAAAAGCAGCCTCTGTGGCAATAACAGGGCATTTAGAAAAGCTCCTCGCACAATCTCCATCTGCCAGACTAGCATGGTCACTGCCAGAGCAGCAGTGTTTGACTGCACCTTCACAGAATGTTCAGTGCATTTGGCTGGAGCTAAACTTGGCAGAGGCTTCGACTGTACAAGCAGACAGTCCCTTTCCCGTCACAAATAAACTCAGCTTTAAGTACCGACAGCTTTTCCTATACTGATGTCCTTCCAGCACTGGCTGCAACCAAAAAGACATCTCTGAGTGTCTGCCTCTTCCAGGACCCCACCAATTCACACTACAGACCGGGAAGGGTACAATGAGACTGCTAAATAAACAAGAAACCCAAATCTAGACTTTACTCCTTCCCCAAAACATTATATCTGAACCAAAAGTTTTTATTTTAATTCTGGGTAGCGTAAGGAAGGGCTTGAACCCCTGTTGGGTTTTATGGTTTCATATCGATGGTTTCAAAGTTAGAATCTCCAATCACTCTCCGCCCGCTAAGTGAACAGTTTGGTCAAATTTAGAACATGAGTGATTATATATTTGGTTAATGTGAGTTAAGATTTTTTTTATGCATTTAATATCAGTTCTTGGTAGGACATCTCAGCTATGTCTCCCATATCCCCTGGAGAAGCAGACTTCCAAATTCAGGAAACTTGCTGACTACCCTATCCCACTGTGGAAATCAGCTATGGAAACCCCATGTCGCATCCTTTTTAGGAACGTACAAATATATGAAATGATTGCGGTTCAGTACGCAATGGAGGGTATATCAGTATTTGTAGAAATTGTATTTCTCTCTGGTGCCAGCTTTTATGGTGTCCAACCATCATGTTCTTGGGAGGCCTGGCTTCTTATATATAGATCTCCATCTACATCATCTACCTCTTTGTCTATCTATAATTCAGGGCTAGACATTTCCCAGGAACCAGGTAGCAAATGCTCCTTAAAAATTACAGGTGGCACCAACTTCTGAGGTTTCCTCTAGTTGTTGCCAATGAAGATGGCTCCTAAAAAAGTCTTGCTGGCTCCTTGCTTAGAAAGACTGGCTCCTGAATGCCATATTAATTTGTCCACCCATGATCGATACATATATTGGTATGCTTGAGTGAAAGCTTTCAAATTGGTATTTTAATTTGTGTTAATAAAATACCTTTTTAGTTACTTTTATGTGTTTTCTTAAATGATGTTGGACACCTGGAAAGTCCTGTCCTTTGTATTTTATCTCCAGTTATGTGTATTATCCATTCAGTCGTGTCCCGCTGTCAGGGATTCTGTAGGCCTGTTCCGATGATATCTTAAAAGGTATTTCCCCTTACTTTGAAAAGTATTGGTTTTAGATATACTTTAAAACAGAGGCCAATATGAAAGGAAACTGTTGATGTGTTCCTGGCAACAGAACCAAATACTGTACTGAAAACTGGGTTTAATGTAACAGTGAAGCAACTAGCTTTCTCTGAAGCAAGTCAACAATGGCAGTCCCGTACCGGACTCATGGCAAAAGAGCAGCCAACCTGCCATACAGGCCGATTTTATAATTAAAAATATATTTGTATCATAGTTGCCCATTGTCTCCGATATCTCGGATTTCTAGGGGCAGTTCTATTCCATCACTGCACTTTGCTGCGCTTTTTATGTTAAACAAGACTGTTGCTTTTCTACTTCGTTCTATTTATCTCACAGAGAGGGTTGTCAAACAATGCCGCTATATCCAGCGATGACTTCAGCTGCACATTTTGCTTCCAAGAGGCAATATGTACTCAGTAGTGTGTGTAATCCTGCCAAAATGCTGCTAAGGTGGCAGAAACTCCATCTAATTCTTAATTCCCGACATTAAAGAAGTCCACTCCTATGCCAAACCATTGTCATGATTGCAGCTTGAGAATATGGCCAGAGGCACGTTTGTATACGGTCCCCTCAAGACATTAAATTCTTTCAGAAGCTACTGAAGCAATAATAGCTCCTTGCCGCTGATGAGTCTTTTTCACTGCTCAGATCTAAACACAGATATGAATGTACTAGAGTTCATCATTAACCCATCAAGAACACAGCAACTGAGGGAGTTGAAACCAGATTTAGGTGCTCTCCAGTGGGACCTTGCATTAAAAGACACTATTTGCACAGATTTCTAGATTTCAGATTTAAAGCTGAACTCCAGGCTAAATATATTCCACAATAGTCACAAAGGACATAAATCAATTTTGCATGCACCAACTGCCTTTACAAACTCACATATTGCCTTGTAAGACAGCAGTGACATCATCATCATCATCATTGTGCTGTAGATAGCCTGCACAGAGCTGTGGGAGGGTCCCAAAAGACACACCCTCTAAAGGCTGCCTACAAGAAACTACAGGAGGGGGCGGATACAAGACCAGTTACTCTGCACAAGGAGAGAGCAGCAGTGACCAGTTTTTTTTATAGAGGGCTCCTGCACAGGATACATAGGGGCACTGGCCAACTGGGTTCAATAAGGATTTAGACTTGACCCCTAGATGAGCTCTGCATTATCTTTAAAAAAAAAAAGAATTACCATCAGTTTTGGGTGGACGTGCGCATTAACAACACGCTCTCCCTCCCTCTCTCTTGTCTATTTGAATCAGACAATATGTGCTGACCATGTATTCTGCCAATTCAGAACAGGCAATATACTCTCAATACCTTTCCGCATGTGCCATGAGTTCCTGCTGCCAAATTACTAGACAAAACGTTCCAAAAATACCAATATTTAAACATACTTTCAGTGTTGGGGAGCTGAAGAAAAACTAGCAATGACCAAAAGTGCTGATCTGTGACAATATTTCACCTTCCTGCGAGGGGCCTGTTTTACATTACAGGTAGAATTCGGTCAGAAAGCAATCCCAGCAAGAAAAGAGAGAGCAGTGTACGAGGCAGCCCACGGAATTCCTCTGGTTAGTGCTGGAGAGACTGTTCCATTGTGTCAGACCAAGGGGGATCAGAGCAAATGACAGGTTCCTCAAAAACCACACGCCATCTGCTGCTAAGGTGGCAGAAACTCCATCTAATTCTTAATTCCCGACATTAAAGAAGTCCACTCCTATGCCAAACCATTGTCATGATTGCAGCTTGAGAATATGGCCAGAGGCACGTTTGTATACGGTCCCCTCAAGACATTAAATTCTTTCAGAAGCTACTGAAGCAATAATAGCTCCTTGCCGCTGATGAGTCTTTTTCACTGCTCAGATCTAAACACAGATATGAATGTACTAGAGTTCATCATTAACCCATCAAGAACACAGCAACTGAGGGAGTTGAAACCAGATTTAGGTGCTCTCCAGTGGGACCTTGCATTAAAAGACACTATTTGCACAGATTTCTAGATTTCAGATTTAAAGCTGAACTCCAGGCTAAATATATTCCACAATAGTCACAAAGGACATAAATCAATTTTGCATGCACCAACTGCCTTTACAAACTCACATATTGCCTTGTAAGACAGCAGTGACATCATCATCATCATCATTGTGCTGTAGATAGCCTGCACAGAGCTGTGGGAGGGTCCCAAAAGACACACCCTCTAAAGGCTGCCTACAAGAAACTACAGGAGGGGGCGGATACAAGACCAGTTACTCTGCACAAGGAGAGAGCAGCAGTGACCAGTTTTTTTTATAGAGGGCTCCTGCACAGGATACATAGGGGCACTGGCCAACTGGGTTCAATAAGGATTTAGACTTGACCCCTAGATGAGCTCTGCATTATCTTTAAAAAAAAAAAGAATTACCATCAGTTTTGGGTGGACATGCGCATTAACAACACGCTCTCCCTCCCTCTCTCTTGTCTATTTGAATCAGACAATATGTGCTGACCATGTATTCTGCCAATTCAGAACAGGCAATATACTCTCAATACCTTTCCGCATGTGCCATGAGTTCCTGCTGCCAAATTACTAGACAAAACGTTCCAAAAATACCAATATTTAAACATACTTTCAGTGTTGGGGAGCTGAAGAAAAACTAGCAATGACCAAAAGTGCTGATCTGTGACAATATTTCACCTTCCTGCGAGGGGCCTGTTTTACATTACAGGTAGAATTCGGTCAGAAAGCAATCCCAGCAAGAAAAGAGAGAGCAGTGTACGAGGCAGCCCACGGAATTCCTCTGGTTAGTGCTGGAGAGACTGTTCCATTGTGTCAGACCAAGGGGGATCAGAGCAAATGACAGGTTCCTCAAAAACCACACGCCATCGCTGATGGCAAGAGCTGGCATCGTCCAAGCCACAACGGCTGGCCGACTCGCCCCATATAGGAGACGCGATGGAATAAAGGTTACTACGAAAGAAATACGTGTCTCACACTGTTTTCCTAGGAAAGTTATGTAGGAGTGAGGAATGGGAGCTGTACGTTCTCACTGTTACAGCTAGAATAACTTAAAGTGGGCCAACCAGTCAACATTGCAAATTTCTAATATTAAAGCAGAACTCCAGCCGAAACATTTTCGCCCATTTTGTATACAGTGGAGTAAACCTAGGCCCATGTTACACTAGTGATCCTGTTGCTGGGGAAATCTCACTAGGAAGACAAATAAAACACTCAGCCTCTATCGTGTCTCTATATCACTGGCCAACCATGCCGTTGGCATCTCCCATGGCCCACTTGCTGCAGAGGTAGATACTTTGGCATTTTGGCCAGCAAGCTAGGGAGAACAGCTGCCAGAACCAGGCGAGAGGCCTACAGCAACGGATCACTAACCAGAAACAAGCAAGTGGCCCACGGTGACAGGATCACTACCCAGAACCAGGTCGAGTTGCCTACAAGGACAAGATCACTAGCCAGAACCAGAGGAGTGGCCTACAGTGACAAGATCACCAGCTAGAACAGAGATAAGATCACTAGCCAGAAGCAGGTGAATGGCCTACGACAGGGTCAGTAGTCAGGACCAGGTTTATGGCCTACAGCAAAAAGATCACTAGGTAGAACTACACAAGTTGCTTACAGGGACAGGAATACTAGCTAGAACCAGGCAACTGGCCTGTAGCAACAGAGTCACTAGCTTGCCATAAGACTTAGAATGTCCAACTGTTTATTTATTTTAAATTGTTGTCTTTTGGGGAGATTTCCCCTCACCTCCTGTGTAGCTCATGGAGACAGGAAGTGAGAACAACAGCCCTAAAAGCACAGAAACTGTTAAAGCCTCTATCAGATTTAAACTTCTGTATGTTCACCTATAGGAGAGATTACCCCTCATTTTCATTGAGGTGACTGGGATACAAAATAAGGGAAAATCTCAAAAAGAGGGACAAAGTTAGCAAGAACAACATGAAATAGGGTTACAATTAGTGCACGATTTATCCGAAAACAAAGAATGGAATTCCACTTTCAAGAGCAACCAAGTCCATCTTGTTCCATAAAAATTCACTGCAGACACTCGGGCAGGACTGCAGCCTCCTGCTAGATCATTCTGTGCAACCTCTGCCAATGTGTGTGCGGCTGGAGTGATCTGAGGGAGGTGATGGAACCCAATAATATTTAGGGTCAACCAGAAGATAAAGATATTGGAAACTACAGGAAATTAGGATGCAGGGCTATCCGGAGCAAGAGATGAATGGCAGGATGAAAAATGGGAAGAAGGTTGTGTTCCTTAAGGCATTTGAAATGCATTCTTTTTCATGTACGACTGGAGTGTACCTTTAGGAGGACCAGTTATTTGGCCTAGGAAATCTACTACAAATATAATTCCTTGAATAAAAGTGTAATTAAAGTGATTGGTTCACACATAACTTAGGGAGCATTTGTTATACAATCAATCACTTTTCATCTTTAAAGACATAACAATATACACATGACCATGGCCAAAGAAAAATCCCTTAGTCTCCATTATGCCTTGACACTAATATTGGTGGCTGAAAACCATTATGGGAATTAACCATAATCCATAGCCAATAGCCCAGAACCCCCCCCCATAAAAAACCAGTGCGTCAGTGAGAAGATTCCCGCATACACAAATGAAACATTATATCAAAAATATTTGCATGGGAACTGCAAGAGTTGGCAAGTTTTTTCCTGCTTGTATCCATCCAAGAGAAGCTTTCACAGCAATTTTATGCCACTTTTGTTACCTCACCCAGAAAAACCAGTTACCAGAAAAGAAAAACTAAACTTAAACATATAAAACACCCGCAACTAACCCCCCATTATGTGTTGGCCAATCTCCAGTGCTTGAAAGCCACACCCTGGGCAGAATGATAATATACATACCCAATGCAGTATGTAAATGATTACAAAGTTGGGTGTTATGTGCAGTTAAAAAAATAAAAAAATCTTATGTTTTTGTTAGTGTCCCCCGCACAGAACACCCAGCTTTAGGGCACGGAAGAGAGAGAAGCGCATCACCTGCCCCTCTTCGCTATCCTCCATTCACAAAATATATTGTATTTAAAAAAAAAAAAAAAAAAACAAGACATTATGTGACTGGAAGAGGATTGGATTGTCCGAACACAAGGAAACAATTATGGGCCATTCACACTACAGGAGTATTTATAAAGCGTTTGCAGAGCAAACATCAGGGTTTTCGATCACGGCGCATTAAGGCCACTAGTTGTAACCAAGGAGCATAGCAATTTCCTATCTGGTATTTTATGGCTTGTAAGGGGTGTCACTTAGAGTGCATGTTTGGAGACATGACCAGTTCTTAATGAAAAAAAAAAACTAAAACAGTATTATAAAAAGCTATACGCATGTTAAACCATATATTCCATTAAAAACACTTACCCCTTTCCTCCGATTCCTCATCATCATCCTCATCATCACCAGACGATGGCATGTCTGCAAAAGAAAGGAAAATTGCACTTTATAAAATGGCATCCAGAGGATTCAAGACAAATGTTCCAGAAAGATTTTGTTAGTCTTTCTCTACCATGAAAGTAATCATGTACTGCATGCTAGAGTCAAATTGTGGCCATTAAAGCAGACCTTTACCCCCTTTCACTAAAAATCACATCAGCATGCTGATATGAAATCATCTTACATTCATTCGTTAAACATATTTTTCTTTTACGTACAATTATTGTTTTTCTACTCCCTGGTGCTCTTGGGCATTAGTGATGTCATGTGCCCAAGTGTTGCATCCTGGGAAGGTTACATCAGCAGTGCATTGCTGGAAAATCTCATCTGTAATCTCACGAGTTCTCAGGGAAAGGCATTTTACTTCCCTGAGATGATGTCCTAGTCACATGTTCCAGGAAGTAAAGGAATATATATTAATCTGCCATTAGTGAAAATGGCCACTGAGAAGAATGGAAAAATACAGAATACAAAAGATCAAAGAGTCTGTCCCTACCTATAAGTATCTGTTTGTAGATTGAAATGACAGCAAAAGGCACCTTTACAAATGTTTAGTGATGACAAAGATATGGGTGAAGTTTATCTTTAAAGAGTCATTTTAGCTGAAAGGTGGAACATCTTCTAAAGCCTACAGGAATCTATGCGGCAATCAAAAGTAAAAAAATAGCCCATAAAAGAAGAACAAAAGGAAAGAGAGCAGCTTTTGCTGTAACACTCATCTTCAATGCAAAGATGTCATGCAGTACTTCTTTTCTGCCACTTGATGTCCTTAGTCTTCCATAATGAATGACAGCCAATATCATTCAACCCACTTCCTCTAAGCTGGGCTGTCATTGATCCACCCCCACCCCATGACTGGACAGTATAGAAGAAAGAGCACATCATCTCACCTCCTATCAGCATGATCCTGCACAAGCTAACCAGTGCTTTATGCTGCTCTCACACATAGCTATCCCTGCTGAACAGAGGCTGCAAGAGGCCGATACCAGGTCAAATCCAGGTACTTACAAGTGGCTCTGTCTGCTAACGAAGGGGGGGAGGAGTCCGGTGATGTCACGGACATCGACGTCACCCGGACTCCTCCCCTCTTCCCTTCGTTAGCCGACGGAGCCACTTGGGGAAGGGGGGAGGAGTCCGGTGACCTCGATGTCCGTGACGTCACCGATCGCCGACGGGACTCCCGGAAGCAGACGGAGAGGTGAGTGTTTTCATTAGCGATCAAAATAATTTTAATCGATCGAAAAGTTTAACGATTAAATCGAGAAATTAATCTTTAATTTCCACAGCCCTAAATGAAAACACATTTAATGATGTATTAAGGATTGCAGGTCTGTATTAATGGTGTCTTTTATATCTGCCCAGAGGTTAGCCTTTTGTTATTACAACAGAACTTGATTAAATGGTGTTAACAATATTAACTTGGAGTTCAGTTTTAGGAGATTTTACAAGGCCGGGATTAAACCGTTCCCGAGTGCGTTCAGTGCCTTACATCCACGATGTCTGCCGTACAGAATGAGCAAATCGTTCACTGCTCAACACGTTCCCGATCTTATCACAATAAAGGAGAGCAATCTAAGTCTAGTGTTCAGTGGTACCTGAAGGGAGACGCCATTCAGAATTCTTTTGTCAATCATCATTATAAATATATATTA
>NW_017306622.1:494904-495579 GCF_000935625.1 Nanorana parkeri | reverse complement strand
GAAAGTTTAGAAACCCCATATGTCAGTTAACAGCAGGAAAACGAAAAAGATAAGCGAGTTTAAAAGAGCAAAATTAAATATTGAAACAGTCTGCGGGACTCGTTTGAGAGATTAATTGCTGGAAATCCCTACCTATGTGGGACCCCTCCATGTTGTAACGTGGTAAAAGGGCCACCAACCATTCTCCGTTAGAGCAAAAATAGAAAAAAAAATATTTTGCAGGTATTGCCACCTGCTGGTTAAATGTTAAGACGGTAAAATTCTTGGCCAATCGGCCCCTTGTGGGCTCAGATTGTTTTCTCAAGTGTCAATGAATCAGCCACATAGTGTCTAATGTTACAATCGGAAGAAAAGAGAAGTAAAGCTGTTACAAGTAGCAGATATGAGAAATATGATTGCCATCAAGCATATAGATAGATTGCATTTTGCAACAAGGTTCTTCAGATCACATCACCTCTATGATTAAAGGAGAGTTATGAGGCGAGTGAAAGTCACTCAGCCTCATAGTTCGAGCCGAACTGTGACAATGAAACTGTCACAGGTCGGATCAATAGATCGGGAAGTGAGCGAAAACATAAGGTCGCTCGCTCACCTCTCGATCTATCCCTGCAGAGAGCCGTGACTGTCACTCACGGCTCCCCGCAGGTATTCCCCCCCTCCCCTGTCCGATCCTCC
>NW_017306622.1:474771-493491 GCF_000935625.1 Nanorana parkeri | reverse complement strand
GGGGGGAGCAGCCATGCTTTAAAAAGGGTATTTAAAATATGAAAAAGGGCCAAGAAGAAGAGAGCCACACTGAAAACGAAGAATGCAAAGAGCTCTGGGCTGACACAATATAGCCACAGTTAAAATATTCTGATATCTTTATAAAAGTAACTCTGCAGAATCATCTCCAACGCCTCTTCGTAATTTCACCAAGCTTCCTGCTGCAGGGGGCGCGAAGGAAACACTATGAAACACTTTTATTCCTATACATAATTTATGTCTGCACTTTAGAGAGGGGGGAAACATCAACGCAGGGAAAACACAGCTCCTGTCGAAATGACAAAACGCATTTTGGGTGGAAAAAAATATGGGCAAAAGTTATTTTCTCCATGATTACATGTCATTTATCCCAGCAGCAATTGCATATTTGCACTGAAACCATTAAATCACAAATTATTAATCTAGGAGACGGAGAAGCGAGGGCTTGCAGTGTGCAATAAGTCACTGAAAGGTTAGAAAACTCATATGTCAGTTAACAGCAGGAAAACGAAAAAGATAAGCGAGTTTAAAAGAGCAAAATTAAATATTGAAACAGTCTGCGGGACTCGTTTGAGAGATTAATTGCTGGAAATCCCTACCTATGTGGGACCCCTCCATGTTGTAACGTGGTAAAAGGGCCACCAACCATTCTCCGTTAGAGCAAAAATAGAAAAAAAAATATTTTGCAGGTATTGCCACCTGCTGGTTAAATGTTAAGACGGTAAAATTCTTGGCCAATCGGCCCCTTGTGGGCTCAGATTGTTTTCTCAAGTGTCAATGAATCAGCCACATAGTGTCTAATGTTACAATCGGAAGAAAAGAGAAGTAAAGCTGTTACAAGTAGCAGATATGAGAAATATGATTGCCATCAAGCATATAGATAGATTGCATTTTGCAACAAGGTTCTTCAGATCACATCACCTCTATGATTAAAGGAGAGTTATGAGGCGAGTGAAAGTCACTCAGCCTCATAGTTCGAGCCGAACTGTGACAATGAAACTGTCACAGGTCGGATCAATAGATCGGGAAGTGAGCGAAAACATAAGGTCGCTCGCTCACCTCTCGATCTATCCCTGCAGAGAGCCGTGACTGTCACTCACGGCTCCCCGCAGGTATTCCCCCCCTCCCCTGTCCGATCCTCCAGCGCTGACTGGCGGAACGGACGGGGGAGGGGGCGGGCACAGCTGGCTCTGCCTCTAGATAGACAGAGCCAGCTGTCAATCACGCAGCTGGGTGGATCTCGACAGTAATGTCGGGATCCGTCCCGGCTGTAGCTCGTGGTATACTGAGCTTAGGGTGACGGGAGGAAGCTAGTTTGTGTCCTCCCGTTACCCTTAGGAGAACTATGGGGAAAAGCCCTGACCCCATAGTTCTCCTTTAAGCCCAGGTGGTGAAACGCTTGAGAGGCGTTAAAGTGGGAGAGACACTATGGTGGTGTATACCTTGTATTTTGAACTTTACAACAATAAAGTTGGATTTTTATGGACCTCGGTTGCGTGTGGATGATTGGAGAGATATTGTTTGACGAGTGGGAGTACATTGCAGCCTGCACCTGATGTCTGTATTGATCTGCAATCTGTTGGAATTGGAGCGGTGAGTCTTTTGCTTTTAAGGCTCTTCACATATTACGCGGAAGCCTCCATACTATGATTTAAACATGCTAAAAAAAAACCTTGTACCCCATCTTCTTGTGGCTGCTGGCAACACCACTGGAACTGACTGCTGGACCCTTGCAAAATTCACGAACCCTCATCTTCGGCACGCTTCTTGTTCGGAACAAATCTCAGGTGCCAGGAAGCCAAGGCACTCAAACCATTGCCTATTTTATTTGAGTTTCTACAGTTATCAAAGAACGTTCATAACTTGCCTTCTCATTGGCTCAAACTGGACTAACTCCCTGCTGAAGGCTTTATTTATTTGCCCATGCTTGGGTTAACTTGTGGCTGTGGCAGGGCAAGTATAGCAGAGGTTGCAATATGGAATTCAGGAGCTATTCTGTCCAATCGAGGAGTGAGCTCCACTGACTATAACTAAAAGTTAGGCGCCAGCTGCCATTTGTAAGGCACACTGGCAACCTGGGTTATGGGATTTGTCCAGCCCTATGCTAAGAGAAATATACAGTATATGGCAGCTATTGCTGACCTAACGAAAATGGATGTCCCTGGATGTCTCCTGTCTTTTGAGGCACTGACCTGGAACGAGTATGCAACCAACACAGTTACAATGCGTCATCAGCATATTCATTTAAAGTAGAAATGTGCTGTGAAAGCAGTGCCCAAAAAAAAGGGGAAAGCAGTGGAAGGGGGGGGCAAAGACTAGAGGACTAGTTGCCAGTATTGCCTATAGTCTCACTGATCTTTTCCCCATGACATGCTTTGTTCTGCACTTTGTGTGTAGAAGTGATCTTCCTAGAGAAGCAGGGCTTTGCTTCTTTACGTTGCAGCTGCCTCCTGATGACTGTACTGCTATTTTAGAGGGGGGCAAGACAAAAGGATTTTATTTTTTTAGTATGTATAATTTTTGATTGAAAATAAGCTGGAACATGCATAATCAAATGCTGACAGAGGTTAGGTATCAACATCTATCATATCAGAAAGAGGTACTGCTAGCAACATTCAGTTACTAGATAACCAGGTATGCTAGAGGAAATGCAAGCAGTATCACAAACCAGCAAGAAGACAAAAGGATCTGTTCAGTGTACTGCTCAGACACAATTACCATTTCTAAATGCCCCCTCCTTTAGCAAGGAGGAGATAGCAAATCTTCACAATTTTGTATTTCAAGTCCAATTTAAGGATCAGGACTGAAGTGACTGGCTCCCCATGACAGGCAGGCAACCAACATTTTTAGGAGTTCTATGCTGTGGATAGGACTGGTATAAAAGGTTTTATACACTGTAAAGCACTAAGGAATATGCCAGCACTTTACTAACACTTTTTTTTTTTAAACACACTACAAAAATCTGATGACTGAGAAACCGCAATCCAGAGAGGAACCTATCCAATACTTCATAAGCTAAACTAAGTAAATAAACTCATTTTTTAAAGAGTTGATTTTGGTTTTTGAAGGAAATTCCTGGCAAAAAAAAGTTCTCAAAATTAAAAGAAAATAAAAAAAAGTGACCAGGATCAACAAACACTCAGGCCCGGCTTTTGTGCTTCAGCATGGGCTCGGGGTAAGGGGCAGAGAATAGGAGATTTGATCCTTTGAAAACGTCTAGATTATTACTCTTCCCACTATCAAAACATTTTATCACTTTACCACCTCTCTGAATCCACAGCTGGTTTCTATTCCAAGTACTACCAGCTGCCCAATTTCAGCCCCCCATCTTGCCCCCTTGATCTTTAAAGCATTTTAATGCAATTTTATAGACACAAACACATTTTAGGAGCTCAGAAGAAGTCCTTAGGACCCTTCTCCTATTACTATTTTACAAAGTAGTAAAGTAGGTGGCAGACTTGGTGAGGGGTGGGGGAGACCACTCCAAAGTCCAAATGCCTCTGACTATTTAATTGATGTGACCTCCAAATGTCTCCTGGAATTTCAAATAAGATGTGATTAAGATCAGATGTATACGAAGGTGGCAGCGAAGGGGGAAGCCTAAAGCCTTTGTTTCAGCTTCTTTTAATTTGGACTACAGACAGAGACTCGCAGTGAGGTCGGGCTTACATCTCACCAGGTTTCCATGTGACTTGTGCTAGGGAAAGGCGTTCAGCTGGTGATGGGTTTGTGAGCATTCGCTGTGCGCATAACAAAGATTGGGTTGATTCTCCAGCTAACCCAGCTGGATTTGATAATTAATTGCACACTCTGCTAATTGCCATCTAATTATGTGATGATAATTAACTCCTCATGGCATCCTGGTGTCCGCACAGCGTTAAGGATTTGGAATGCCGTGAACAACTTACATTTACGTTTCAGCCCTTAACAGGTCAAATCACTTAGGAATTGAGAATTAGGAGGTAGGTGTGTATGTGCGTGTATATGTGCCAGGCATGGACAGAATAATATCTAGTCAATGCAGGAGCCAAGAGGAGCCAGCTCCATTGACATCGACTAAAGAAAAGCTCAAAATCCAGTAGCCGGCTGTCATTTTAAAGGAGCATTTGCTACCTGGCTACTGGAATTTGTACAGGCCTGGTGTAGGCCAATATATTTACACGTTGGGGTTGATGTACGGGAACCAAAAGCTGCCAAACTATTTTGAAGCAGAACTCCAAGCATATTCATAGTAAGGAAAAAAACAAAAAGCTTTCAGTGTACTTATGTATGCAACAAAATACATGTTTTAACATATAAAATATGCTTGTATATTTGTATATCATCTGCCTCTAAACCAAAGAAGAAGGTGGTTTGCAATCAGGCTCTATTGTATTGCTCAGTGATCTGAATCTAGCAAGCTTTCAGGCCCTGGGAGCTGGAGAGGAAGGCATTTAGGATGTTTAGGGGGACATAACGGAGAGCAACTCAACAGTTCAACAGAGATGATGTGCTTTCATTGTCCAATGAACAGGCTGGTGATACAAAAGCCTCAACGGGAAACTGGTGCATCACTTTGCTGGCTGTGTTATGTGAATAAAGACTGTCTGGACAAAATTCCAAATAGTTCCTAAAACACTTCATATATATGCTGTATGGATATGAAGAGTATCAGGTAAACTGATATCAGTTTTTCTGAGTGTAATGGAAATAAAAGCAATAAACACAAAGCTACACAAAAATCTGAAGGGTTGCAAAATTACCAGGTCACGATCTGCAAGGAGTTTGTATGTTCTCACTGTATTTCCTCCGGGTACTCTGGTTTCCTCCCACACTTCAAACACATGCTGCAAGGTTAATTGGCTCCTGTCTAAATTGGCCCTTGTATGTATGCATGCAATATAGGGACCTTAGATTGTAAGCTCCTTGTGGGCAGAGACTGATGTGAATGTACACTGTAAAAGCGCTGCGTAAAAATTGTTGGGGCTATTTAAATAGCAATAATAAATAAATAGTGCTAAAAAATTCTTCCATTTGTACTGTAAAATTCCTGAAACAGGTACCGTAAGAATCAAATCTCATCACCAATGTAGATGATCAAAATAATGAGGCAGCATGTAACACCAGATAAGAGCACCCAACTCCTACTCAAATATTATTGGCTGGCCAGAGCGCAGCATCAAAAAGTAGACCCCCCTTCTCCACCTATTATGCCCTCAGAGACGAATAGGAAAGACATACGCGGGGAATTTATCAAAATTGGAGCAGACAAAATCTGGAGCAGGTGTGCATGGCAACCAATCAGCTTCTCGCTTTCATTTTCAAATCTTAAGTGAACAAACTAAAGTTAGAACCTGATTGGTTGCCATGCACCGCTGCCCCAGATTTTGTCTGCTCCAGGTTTGATAAATCCACCTCACTGTTTTTAGTGTCACTCCTGGTCAAAACACATAGCTCCGATACCAACATCAGATTTGAGCAATCTGCCGAGAATGCTATTATTTAACAAAATAAATGAAGGGAACTTGCTTACCGGCCACTCTGATCGTAAAATTCCGCAGAATCTCTCCAGAAAGCAGCAACGTACAGCTATAAATCCCAGAGTCATCATAGGAAACATTGGTGATCCTCAGCAGGTTCTGTCTTGTGTGCGTCTGGTTGCTGGACTTCACTACAATCCCATCTTTCAGCCATGAAATAGACATAGGGGGGTTCTCCACACTACATAACAGTTCGATGGTTTCTCCGACTCCGTACATGAGCTCATCAAGAGGGATCTGCTCTCCTATGAGGTAATCTGCAACAATATTAAACATGTTTAAGAATATATACAGTGTTCACAAGCATGCACAAACATCTACATGACAAGGGCAGAGGGGTACGGACAGAAATATATCCCAACATATTTTGAGGAGCATCATACTGGTTGTATACATCATTTCAAAAATTTTACAAATTTCCTGCTGACTCCCCATAAATATGGACTAGCATAACATTTACACTTTAGAGGATGCCTTATTGGATAGGTTTCTGCATGCAGAAAGCTCAATGCCATAACATTTAAACCAGGAGGAACTTGAATACTCCAGCCCCGCTGCCAGTTCATGCTGAGCTAGTCTAGCAATCATTCATACCTCAAGTGATCCCACAAATGATTAGAATTTCTGCATGCTGAAAGCCCAGTATCACAAAATTTAAATTGGGAGGTACCCGAAAACTACAGCCCTCCTGCCAGTCCATTCCAAACTAGGCTACGAAACATTCATACCTCAAGTGATCCCATGAATGATTATAATTCCTGCATGCAGAAAGCCCAGTATCACAAAATTTGAACTGGGAGGAACTCTAGCCCTCCTACCAGTCAATGCCAAGCTAGACTAGGAAGCTTTCATACCTCAAGTGATCCTGCGGATTAACATAATCTCTGCATATAGAAAGCACAGTATCATAAAGAATTTAAACTAGGAGGAACTTGAATACTCCAGCCCTCCTGCCAATCTATGCCAAGCTAGCCAAGGGCCAATCCATGCCAAGCTAGCCTAGGGAGCATTCATACCTCAAGTGAACCCATGGATTAGAATTTCTGCATGCAGAAAGCCCAGTATCATAAAATTTGAAATGGATGGAACTTGAATACCAACAATCCATGCCAAGCTAGCCTAGGAAGCATTTATATCTCAAATGATCCCACAGAGACTTCATGTTTTTGTATGCAGAAAGCCCTGAAAAAGCTCCATTAGAAAATATGACTTATACTTTACTATTCCAGTACAGCTGTCAAATGACAGCAAGAGAAAGAAAAAAAAAGTAAGACAATACATTTGTAATTTTGCAGGGATGTAAAAAAGCCAAGGTGTTTATAGAAGAAAAAAAAAAAGACATGTTCTGTAGTACCCATTAGTGAATAATTCCTTTACATCCTGTCCCTGCCATATCTCCGCTATGAAAGAATTACCCTCAGAAAATTCCAGAGAGGTCTTATAGCATGATTCTCGGACTCAGAAAGGCCTACAGGCGCAGCACCACATGCCTGTCAGCTTAAAACTCAAATTTGGCAAGCAAGCTGCTTCAAAGCCTCAGTCAAAACACATGCTTCATTTTAATTAAGTTTCTTAGTTTGAAAAGAGGGGAGGCGGGGGGCACCCTTTCAAGTTATTGTTCATACAAACTACTAAACGCTTCAATTTACATGTTTTATTAAAAGTTTTTATACAGCATGCATAATAAGAAAAAACATTTACGTAACTACCCGACCATATTCGAGAAAGAATCCTGCAAAACCTGAGGAAATATTGAACCAATTTTTTTAGGTTATTTACACAAGGCCCCGGCTGGTTATTTTAGCCGAGTTTCTGACCTTGCCATTAAAATGAACGCTAGAGCAATTTCAAAACTCAAAATAAACAGCAAGCTGCAAAACACCAGCGAGATACTCCGGCTTCTGCTTCCTGTCAAAAGGCTTCTGTCAGGACATGATATTTAGACAATTCCAGCGCTGCAAACCTGCCCAGAAGACCTTATCAGCATAACACCCCCTTAGGATCAGCCTTGTCAGGATAATTATACGGGTGATAAACAGTTTTTCACTGCTAAATGCCCAATTTTCTTTTCATCCTGACAGGAACAAAAAATGAAGAGAAAGTGCCAAGACTGCTCCGAACATCTAGAAGGATTTCTACACCTAGTCTTAAGCCTACAGCACGCGTATACAGGTACAGGTATGAGTCATTTAATCACAAGCATTGTGTCATACTTTGCTACAATTACTCCAAGGAACTAGCATTACGCCATCAGCAGCAGTGCGCCCTTAGCAATGGAGAATAGGTATTAAAAGCAGAACTATGAGGTGAGTGATTTTCACTCACCTCATAGTTCTAGCCGACCTGTGACAATGAAACTGTCACAGGTCGGCTCAGTAGATCGGGAGGCGAGCGAACATATACCGGCGTTCGCTCACCTCTTGATCCTGTCACGGCTTTCTGCCGTGACAGGGGAGGGGCTGGACGGGGGAGGGGACGGGTACAGCTGGCTCTGCCTCTAGATAGGCAGAGCCAGCTGTCAGTCATGCAGCTGGGCGGATCTCGACACAATTGTCGGGATCCGCTTCAGCGTCTCAGTATACCGCGAGCAGCTGCTCGCGGTATACTGCGGCGTCTCAGTATACAGCAAGCTACAGCTCGCTGTATACTGAGCCTAGGGTGACGGGAGGACGCTCGTTTGTGTCCTCCCGTTACCTTAAGGAGAACTATGGGGAAAATACTTAACCCCATAGTTCTCCTTTAATGTATGTGAAATCACATTTAAAACTGAAGTCTACTGATATTTTTTTCCCGTGTTCTTGCTTTGCCCCCTCATCAACATGTTTGTCTTTGTATGTCATAAAGTTAAAAAATACAAAGTGTGGAGAGATAAATTATTGCTTATTCTGCAAAGATATTCTTAAATGGCCTGCACAGATTTTTGATACCCCTACAAAAGATTTTAACTGGATCATAATAATATTTCAAAGTAAAAGTTTTCTGTAATTAGCATCACATGTCTTCAATCTTGTAATCAGTCTGTGGAGAAAAGCAGTCATTATGCTGTTTGATATAATCGTGTGCACCACACTCGGCATGGACCACAGAGCAAGGCAAAGAATTGGCTGAGAGCAGAAAGAAAATTATAGACCGCTATGTCAAAAGGTAAAGGCTGTAAGACCCTCTCCAAGCAGCTTGATGTTCCTGTGGCTACAGTTGCAAATATTAATAGGGTTATTCACAAAAGGTGAAGAGTTTGGAGAAGGCAGGAGAAGTGAACAATCTAGGACAACATAGCTGAACTGGAAAGTGAGCTGAATTGGAGAATCTTTCCAAATCAGCTATTTTGCCTTAGATTGTTCACTTCTCCTGTCTTCTCCAAACTCTTCACCCTTTTGTGACTAACCCTGTAAGACACTGGAGTGTAGCTAACCTCCCTAGACGTGGCCACAAGAGGAAACTTGACTCCAAATTGAACAGAAGGATAGTACAGAAGGTAGATGAAGATCCAAGAAAAACTTCCATAGAGACCTGAGCTGAACTCCCAGGTCAAGGTACATCAATGTCTGAGCCCGCCTCCTTTCAAAAAGAGATGGATGGTGCAATCAAAAGAAGAGGCAGGAGGACTCCAATGTCGAAAGAAAAATGTAAAAGAGACCGACTGGAATTTGCTAAAAATGACAATACAAAACTGGAGCTATTTGGCAATTCACAGTAGCTCTGTGTTCACAGATGGAAAAAAAATAAAGCTTTCAAAGAAAAGAACACCGTACCTGTGAAACATAGGAGATGCTTGGTTTTGGGGCTACTTTGCTGCAAATGGAATGGGGGTGCCTTGAATCCATGCATGGCACAATGAAATCTCAAGACCATTCAAGGAATTCTGGAGCGAAACGTACTGGCCTCTGTCAGAAAGCTTTGCCTCACAGTCATGGGTCTTGCAACAGGATAATCTAGCTAAAAGCACCTGGGAACAAAGCATTGGACTATTCTGAAGTGGCCTTCTATGACCTCTGATCTGAATCCTATCAAACATCTATGGAAAGAGCTGAAATACGCAGTCTAGTGAAGGCACCCTTCAAACCTGAGACAGCTGGAGCCATTTGCTCAAGAAGAATATGCCAAACTACCTGTTGGCAGGTGCAGAGGTCTCGCTGACAGCTACAGAAATCGTGATTGCCACTAAGCCCTCATTCACACTAGAAAAGGCCGACAACGTACAGCTCCGTGCTGCATGGCCGCATCGCTCCGCTCCCGGGAAGGACAGGTGCTGCGTGTGATTAGTACGCAGCCCCCTGTTCTTCTCGTCGGTGTACCATGGGCCGCCCTTTGCTGGCTCAGACTCAGACAGTATCCATCCTGTCAGCGTACGAGTACGGACACCCGCACGGTTATGCAGGGCATGTGAGCGTTGGGCGGCGTACGGCCACGTACTCCCATAGAGAAGGACGGGGGCTGCGCACTAATAAAGATTGTGCAACAAAATATTAGGTTAAGGGTTCCATTACTTTTGTCCGTGCCATTTTCATTTGTTTTATTATCTAAAATATTATGCCAAATCAAAAGTCAAAAGCAAAGTCTGATTTTTATGAAATATGGAATAAACAATGATGGATGCCCCGGACTTTGGTCAGTCCCAGGCAATTGCATTTTGCATTGCATTTTCAGGGAAGGGTACCGACAAATCTGTCCACGTTTGTAATTACGTGTATTTAGTTAATGGCCCCTACTGCCTTTCTATCCCCTCGGGGTACTGCGAGGGTCAAATGCTGGCAGGTGGAAGAACAGCTGGGCTAAGCAGCAGGCCCTGGGCAGCAGATCAGTCATGTTGTGACAACTTTGTTCAAATCGAACTGGACCCCACCAGCTACAAGCTCAGACGAGGAGGGAGGGATAGCTGCCTCCAGCATCAAAGACTGCTTCATTTCCAAAAGATTTAACAGGGCCATGTGCAGGCATTGTGAGGAAAATATGGAGGACAGCACGCTTATTGCTACAAAACGAACCAGGGCTATATTGCATTAGAAGTAATCAGTTACTACGTATTAAGAGATCATATTCCATCGTACACCTTACATACATTTATATCGGTTAGGTAGCCAATACTTTGAGCTCTTTTCCATTCTGGTTGTCAATGGAAGCAAAACATTTACTAGCCTTCTAATAGTGTCCATATCCTAATTGGAACTGTCGAGGTTCGGAATTCTATATTAAAAATGGAACTCCAGCCAAGATTTACAGCAAGATCAACAGGTATTTTACTGAACTTAAACAGATATAACAAAACGCTTTCAAATGTCATATTCAGCAGACCAAAGGGGAACAAAACAGGTAAAGTTCATTGTTCGTAGTGGTTAGCGCTTCTGCCTTGCAGCACTGAGGTCCCTGGTTCGAATCCCGGCCAGGTCACTATCTGGAAGGAGTTTGCATGGGTTTACTCCGGGTACTCCGGTTTCCTCCCACACTCCAAAGACATGCTGGTAGGTTAATTGGCTCCTCTCTATGAATGTGAGATGGGGACCTTAGATTGTAAGCTCCTTGAAGGTAGGGACTGATGTGAATGTGCAACTATGTAAAATGCTGCGCAAATTGTCGTCGCTATATAGATACCTGTAATAATAATACTTCTGTTTTGTAGTATTAGTGTCCAGGAATCAATTCCCAGCAAGGACACCATCTGCATCCAGATATTCTAAGCTCTCCTGTGATTTTGTTGGTCTTTTCCGGTCTCTGTTTTGGTAACGCAATTAGTTTGCATGTAAATTGTCGTAATGATTGAAAGCTTCACTGGGGAGCAGGGACTGATGGGAATGGTTGATTTATTTTGTTTTAAAAGCTACCAAAACATTTTCAGCAGTATATAAAAAAGGAAAATAAAATAGCTTATAGCTACTACATGGTAATGTATAGATACTATAGGCATTTATTATTCCTAATACTACTAAATCATATCGTTATCCAAAGCATCTGGGAGAGCTCAGCCATAGCGTTCCATAGATGCAATATTTGCCTTAGCAAACGTTTTAATGGGTTCTACATGGCTGACCCCTAATGCTTTGCTCCTGCCAATTAGCACATGGGTCTTCCCTGGGTCATCAGCATCCTGGTATAGAGCCAAACTCAGCATGCGTGAAGGCGGGAAGAGGCTCAAGTGGTTTGTTGATAAAACAAGACATGGCTTGGTGAGCAAGGTCTTTTTTTTTTTCTTCCCTTCTTTGCTTAAAGCAAGAAGATAAGGAGCACTTGTGGTACGGTCTGCACAAAGGAGGCGTGACTGCAAGATTGGCTGAGCTTACAAAGGATGCTTAGCGAGGGCTGCACAAACAGACAGCTGTATACAAGGACACTGATTCATGAACGCATGCTCCTGGAAGTCCATGCACAGAGGCTTATACTGTCTACAGCCTAACCTATAGCAAATGAAACAAGTTTCCGAATGAAAGTCTAACGAAGGACCAAGCTGTCACACAAACTATTATATATTCACAGTGAGAACTTTATTACAGGTTGCTATCCATGTTTTCCTAAAAGAACGTTTTCACATCCGCAGCCCCTGAACATCTACTCTAGCTCGCCCGCAGCCCCCGGCCATCTACTCTAGCTCGCCCGCAGCCCCCCGCCATCTACTCTAGCTCGCCCGCAGCCCCCCGCCATCTACTCTAGCTCGCCCGCAGCCCCCCGCCATCTACTCTAGCTCATCCACATTGGCCCTATGTATGCATGCATGCGAGATAGGGACCTTAGATTGTAAGCTACTTGAGGGCAGGGACTGATGTGCACGCATGTAAAAGTGCTACGTAAAATTGTCGGTGTTGTATAAATACCTGTAATAAATAAATAAAATGAAATGAGCCAAGATAAGTAGAAAGTACATAGCCAAGACTAATTTACATTAAATTTTAAAATAACAATGTGCTTTTTATTTAAATACAGGTGTGGCTTTACATACCAAGAATCATACAGGCACATCGGGAATGCATGGAGACATAGTGAATAAGGCACAAAAATGCTTTTTTATTTATTGCTTTTACCATTATAAATCGGAGCTGCTTCCAAAAGTCCTTTTTTAAAAAGAAAAAATATTTGCCATGGCAAATAAGACAATTCCATTATGAAATATAGATGTGGTAATTGCTTTGATCTCATAGGAAACCTCCAGCCGGAAATTTCTTATCACAGGGACAGGAATAACGCAAGTAAAAAAAAAAAGGACTTTCCCCAGTCAAGTCTCGAGGCCTCGGGGTTAATATATTTACTGGCCATATTGAATATCAGTAGAACGCTACCAGTTCTATTCAGTATTATGCACATTAGCTCAGATGTGTTCTTCAAATAAACATGGCCTTTTTTTTTTAGGGGACAGGAGAGGAAATTAAGATAAATGTACTGGTCTTCCTTCAAAGAAAGGGGGACCGGACAAAACAACTCCTCCCGTTGGAGGCAATAAAAAGGGGCTCTCTAAACCCCTGTCAGACCCGGACAGGAAGAAAAATACATTTTGGATTCCTTTTTCTCTTTAGTTCTATATCTCTCTATATCTCTCTATATCTCTCTATATCTCTCTATATCTCGAGATATAGAGATATCGAGATATCGAGATATAGAGATATATAATCTATCAATATATCCATCTAACTATATAGATGTAGATATATAAAAAGAGTCGGGCTCAAACAATTTCCATGGTCACACGCTAATGTGCGTTTTGGGGCTTCCTGCCCATTGAAAATCATTCACAAAGCAGCACAAAACAGTTCTACTCCAGTGGTATGCAACTGGGCTCTCCAGCTGTCGTGGAACTACCATGAAGTTCTTGAAACATTACAAGACTGACTCCACAGGCATGACTACCAGAGGCCAAGGCATGATGGAATTTGTAGTTTCAGCACAGTTAGAGTGCCAAGGATGCCTATTCCCATTCTAGCCTATCCAGCATAGTACAGAAGTAAAGATTGTCCAGCATCCTGGCTATTCATCACATACATGTCTTGAAACTACTTTCAGACTTTCCAAAAGTACCACAGCCACCAATCCAACTGGGTACCATTATGGATTCTAAATTTTTCCATAGCTTGGTTTTATTTTATATATGGTTAAATACTGATATATATATAAAAAACATTAAAATCTCAAATGCACAAGATTCCTTACATCATCTGACACATCAAGTCGATTTCTCCACTTTGATTTCATACCCCAGTTATCCAGCTGCTAAACAGGGGAGCATGAATGTCATGTACGCTTGAGTGATTTTATTTCACCGATATATGCTGGCAATGACTGGGCAGTGGAGAGGTAGATAAAAAACCAGATGTTACTATGAAGGAATCAGTAAATCTGTCTCTAGTCTCAGGCCCTCGGCAGACAACATGAAAACCCAATCCTGATTTGTATCTCAGTGAGAGTTTCCAAAGATTACATGCTGATCACACAGGCATACGAACACTCCCTCATGCTGTCTATTCAAGAGATTTACTACTGTCAATTAGTTTTCTGTTACACTAATAAATCTCAATAAATCCAGGAACAAAAAAGCAATTACGATGTTTAAAGTAAAACACTAGCCATTTCTTCTTTCTACATATAGGATACTGTGTGGAAGAGTTAGAACATACTATTTACTACAGACTCCATTGAGGAAATTTCCCCTGACTTCACATAGGGCAACTGAAACATGAGGGCAAGGGTTACCACCCGATACGTAATAAGGGAACTTGTTGCATATATTTTATTAGGGCAGAGATCTAAGGCAGTACTTTCTCCCCAAAAAAGGTGGAAACCTCAATGGCCGTAGCATATAGAAGAGCTGAAACATCCTTTTGTCTGTTCCAGTGTCCTCTTAATGCCATTTGGGCTGGTAGTGAAAGGCGCGTTTGCTACTTGACCCCAGCTGCATATTATTATGAACGTGGGCAGAAAAAGTTCAAGGTATACAATGTGTGTGTGTCTTGTGTTCTCTCTTGCTCTATCCATGTCTCCTTACATCTCTTTCCTGATCTCTCGCTCTATCCATGTCTCTCTACATCTCTTTCCTGATCTCTCGCTCTATCCCGTGTCTCTCTACATCTCTTTCCTGATCTCTCGCTCTATCCATGTCTCCTTACATCTCTTTCCTGATCTCTCGCTCTATAGAAGGTGTCTCTCTACATCTCTTTCCTGATCTCTCGCTCTATCCCATGTCTCTCTACATCTCTTTCCTGATCTCTCGCTCTATCCCATGTCTCTCTACATCACTTTCCTGATCTCTCGCTCTATCCCGTGTCTCTCTACATCTCTTTCCTGATCGCTTGATCTATCCATGTCTCTATCTCTCTATCCACATCAGCCTCTACCCATGTCTCTCTCGCTCTATCCACATCTCCTTATACGTCTCTCTTGCTCTATCGACGTCTCTCTCCCGATCTCTCACTCTGTCAACATCCCCTTCTACATCTCTCTCAATCTCCCGCTCAATCCACGTTTCTCTCTACGTCTCTGTCTCACTATCCACATCTCCTTTCATGTCTAGCCCCGTCTTTCTCAGTCTCATTCCTGATCTCTTGCTCTGTCCACATCTCTATTCCCGTCTTTCTCTCTCTTCTGTCCCGATCCCTTGCTCTGTCCACAGCTCACTCTAAGTCTCACTCTTGCTCTATCCAGGTCTCTCTCTATGTCTCTCTCCTGCTATATTCATATCTCTCTATCTACATCTCTTTCCTGCTCTCTCCAGCTCTCTCTCTGCTCTCTCTCGCTCTATCCACATTGAATGAATGTTTGTACTTGGATGGCAGTTGAATGGCGGCTCAACAATTCTCGCACAGGGCCCTTTGGTGACTATGCCCGCCACTGCCGGTTTGATGCAGCTGGCTTTTCATTAGCATGAGCAATGATTTCAGCTTCCACCAACTTTATTACTGTTCTCCATGCAGTAAACAGCCTCATATTCCTAGCCCATCTCTTCATTCACAGGTAGAGTCAGACTCCAAGCCTGATCTGAATTTCCCCTCTTCTAATATACACTAACTAATCCGTACTGGATGCAGGCAGCTGGCCGCAAATACCCCCAAACAATGGACCTAATCCCACGTATCCTGGAAAAGCCTCGACATCTAAATAAAGAAGAAATAAAAAGAACAGCTCAGTCACCGACAGCAATAGAGAAATCTTCGCTATGGGCCGGGACAAAGCTCCGCACATCATACAATGAGCTAAATGTCGCCGGACAGCTAATTAAAAGCGGAAGTACAGGCTCTTCACAGTTAATGTTGTGGAAGGAGTTTTGAGCCTATTCAAAGACGGCCCCCCAACTGGGCCCATATTCAGGGAGAATTAATTGTCATTCCAACTACCTCCTGTCCTAGTTTCCAACTATAAACTACATCTTGGCAGAAGCAAGAAACGTCTATATGGCGAGGGCTCAGGTTGGCCAAGGCTGAGATCAATACTGTAAGAAACTGTTGGTAAAGTGTTTTTTTTGTTTTAAGAAAGTGTTTATTAGGAGCTGATTAAACAAATGATAACTTTCACCTACTTTAAATTACACTAGAGACTCAGCAGCTGGGTAAGAGGTACTGATCACTCATATCAATACTTAGTCAATAATCAGTTGTACAGAATATCTGTTAGCTGCAAAACCCTTCCTGGTATGTCAACATTAAAGTGACATTAAACCCTCAGATTTTTTTAACATAAAATACTGTAATGTGTGCCTTACTGTAATCCATGGTTGTTTCCCTTCTCTTTGCTGCTCTTCCTTTTAAATCTGTATCTGTTGTCATGCTGGGCAGTACGTCTGTTTTGCAGCAGACTGCCTTGTCTCAGGAATGGATACATGGTGTCTGTGTATACGTTTCTATAGGCTTGAAACCTGAGCCAGCACTACAGGAAGAGGCCCTGAGTTAAAAAGGGAAGTTCTGCCCAGCATGAGAAGACATGAGGATTTAAAAGGAAGAGCAGCAAAGAGGAGGGAAACAACCATGGATTACAGTAAGGCACACATTACAGTATTGGTTTATGTTAAAAAATCTGAGGGTTTAATGTCACTTTAAGGACCTTCTAAGCCTAGCCATGCACGTGTAGATCCCTCTTGTTCCACCCCAGGGCTGAACTAAACAGCATGACTGGATGAATCTTCCCTGCCAGCTATCGCATTTAGGTAGCCACGAGTGGCTGTCTGAATACCTGAACGATGACTGCATCTGATAGGAAGCAGTTGTGGTTCAGCTGACAATTTTCCATCTGGCACCTTTGTTTCTTAAAAATCGACTTCTGTTGAGCCGGTTAGTGCCAACAGGGCCCCCATGGCTCAAATTTTGACCGATTCAGCAGGAAATTTGAGCCATCACTTGGCTTGATCACTTGGCTTACCAAACGTCGTTTTTCTTCACTTTCGATAAACTGACACACACAGTGACTGTAGCCACTCAGCTGCTTAGGGTGAATTGGGGGTGTCAAACCTTTTTACTCATTCAGCTCCATGTTTAGCCTAGTGCAGGGGTGGACAAATAAGGAATTCAGAAACCAGTCTATCCAATCCAGGAGCAGGTAGGATATTTTTTAGGATCCAGCTCCATTGACAACAACTAGAGAAAAACTCAAAAGTTAGGCACCAGCTTTAATTTTTAAAGGAGCATTGGCAACCTGGCTCCTGGGATATGTCCAGCCCTGGGCTAGTGTATGGCTAGGTGTCAGAGGCTATACAGGAGAGCTGAGCACCTAGGATTTTCAGAAGATAAGTCAGCAACGGTAGCCGACCATGTTTCTCCTATGATAAGTTTCCTTAAAAGCTCTATATGGGTGGCTAATGGCTGTTTGATAGAATTTCATGGCTGTAATGGTTAGTTCCAGAATACACAGAGCCCCAATGGTATTACAGGTAGTCTTTAGCTTCTGCTGTAGGCCCAAAGCTACATGCAGCATTCATCTTTCGAAGTAAAAAAAAATAAAATAGAAAAACAGACAGAGCTATTGTGCGTTACTGTGCTGCAGGTGTGTTAACATTCATTTGAATGGCACCCCAATGCAGCTCCTGCCCGCAATATCATGTGCTGCAGTGAAAAAAAAGTGGTGCATGCACTATTTTTTCCATCACACTGGAAGTTGTGTTGGGGTGCCATACAAATGAATGGCAATGCAACAGCTAGATTGTAATGCACGGTAGGCGTGTTGTACGACAGCATGTGGTTAACGCGACACAGATGTCCCTTGCAGGGTCCTATAGAGCCACCCTTGTGTGTGCTAGTATGCGGTGTGTGTTTACACAGCAAGGCTCCCTTTTCCAAACTGGTAGATGGACAGCCGCTGGACTCTGCTTTGCCCTTTGTGATCTTGTACTGTACAGGAAGTTCAGGAAATCAGACAGAGTTGGAGCGGTTTGGAAACATATTGACTGTACATGCTTGGGTAAAGATTTAAAGACATACGTTGCTGGGCAATGTATATTTGTTTGATGGATCCATTATAGAAAACAAAGTTTGAGATGAATACTACTTTAACACTTGAGCATATAAAAGCAGGTGAGTCTTCCAGGTGCATGGGTTTTAAATTACAACAACTGATTCAGCAGCAGTGAATATTTGGTGAGAGTGGTACTTCCAGCTTTATAAATATGCCCCTTGCTTATAATCATCCTTCTAAAAAGGTGCCCATACACTGCACGATTATCGTACGATAATCGTATGCGATCGGTTTTTCGTACGATAATCGAGCAGTGTGAACGGAGACGTGCGACCGTTTCTACTGTACGGTCGCACGTCTTCTGTCGAACCAGCATGTTCGAAAACCAGCCGGGAATCGTACGATTCTCGGCTGGTTAGAACGGTGCTCGGAAGATAAATGCTGAACGGGCCGGTGTGCGCACGCGCACACTGCCCGTTCAGCATTGCGGTCATCGGAAGCCCGCCCCTCAGGGGGGCGGGCTTGCGATGATCGAGAGTGCGATCTGCCTGTCCAAGATAGGCAGATCGTACGTTTTTTTAATCCCTTTACAACCATCGCAAGACTAAAGTCTTGCGATGGTTGTAGAGTGTATGGCCACCTTAATGGAGGTAGGCAAGTCTGGGTTCATAGAACTATTCAGCATCTACTCCGACAGTTATAAAAGGAGATTCTTCAGCTGCACACGGCAGACACAGTTCCAGTTATCTTCCATCTACACACATCTGTGGCGCTAAAACATGTTTGATGACAATCCCTCTACAGATGCAAAGGTAGGTGTGTGTGTGTG
>NW_017306622.1:350217-474758 GCF_000935625.1 Nanorana parkeri | reverse complement strand
GGGATTCCGCAAATACTTCAAGATCAGTGAGAAACGGGACACCGCCTGGGTCAAAGTCAGCATTTTTCACAGATTGTGGCTGCAATTTGTCTTAATTAGGGTGAATTATGGCTGAGCGAGATTCGATTAAACGACACTTAAAGCGTTTAGCGGTCTGTTTTTCTTCTGACTGACAAAAGTGATTTTATTGTCAATTCTAAATCAATAGCAATAAAAGGAAGAAGATGAATAAAGAACAACGTTCAGCGAATATTTACATGGAAACGCTTTTTGTTAAATGACAAAATATCTTTCAGTGTGTGTGTGTATAAATAATTTGAGTGGCCAGTTTATTATGACCACCTGACGTTTGTAGGCAGATTAGCTATAATTAGCTATAATTTTGCGCTGAAGTTGCGCGAAGTTGGTGATGCTAGCTAGGGGTGCACCATAAGAAAAGCAGCGCTCCATCGCTCATATTTGTGAGCATGAGCCATAAAGATAGAACGTGTCTAACAAAGCCCAGGTGCATAGCAAATGTTTTCACAGTCCATTGCAGTGTCACCTCCCGGGAAGCAGAGAGAGTTAATCAATACTGAGGGGAGCAGATACCAGGCAGCATCTGGAGCGGGGCCCATCACTGGTTGGATATGGGCCGGTCCCGGGTAATCCCAAGATTAAAGGCCAGTGAATGTACAGACATCCAAGATATCCTCTGATGTTAGGAGCTGCGGCAGAAATGGGATTTTGTGCAGAGCACATCTCACATCTGAAAAGCTGTATTTCAAAGGATTAGAGGCGCAGGGGAAGCTTACAGCTAATAGAGATCAGATTGTTCACTTCTTTCCCTATCTTCACTTTCACAACTGGAAATTCAGAACGCAAAGCCCCGGAGTCAATGACGATTGGGAGCTCATCCAAAGCCGGTCATAGACGGCAGATCGACGTGGAAACATTCTAATCGCTAATTGTCTCAGGTTTAATATTGGGGGGCTGGGAGACACCCCATATACTAACCCTAAAGCTGAACTAGGGGGATGAACAAATATTGTATATATACACAAGAGCTATGTGTATTTTTTTAATACTTGAATCTTGGTGAGCTTTGAGTATTTCCTCCAGATCAGTGCAGCAATCCAGTGTTACACGGAGCTTCCTGTAATAAAGACTGCTCACTGCTGCTCTCTCCCCTTGTGCAGGGTGACTGGTCTCGTCTCCACTCACCCCTGTAATAAAGACTGCTCACTGCTACTCCCTCTCCTTGTGCAGGGTGACTAGTCTGGTCTCGTCTCCACCCACCCCTGTAATAAAGACTGCTCACTGCTACTCCCTCTCCTTGTGCAGGGTGGCTGGTCTGGTCTCGTCTCCACCCCCTCCTGTAATAAAGACCGCTCACTGCTGCTCTCTCCCCTTGTGCAGGGTGGCTGGTCTCGTCTCCACCCACCCCTGTAATAAAGACCACTCACTGCTGCTCTCTCCCCTTGTGCAGGGTGGCTGGTCTCGTCTCCACCCACCCCTGTAATAAAGACCGCTCACTGCTGCTCTCTCCCCTTGTGCAGGGTGGCTGGTCTCGTCTCCACCCACCCCTGTAATAAAGAATGCTCACTGCTGCTCTCTCTCCCCTTGTGCAGGGTGACTGGTCTGGTCTCCACCCCCTCCTGTAGTTTACTGTGGTGGGTGGGGCCTGCTGGGTCCTTCCCACAGCTCTGCTCGGGCTATATACACCACACTTCTATAAGGTGGTGGTGACATCACTACTGGTGCATTCAAAATGGATTTATAACCTTCATGTATTGAGGAATAGATTTACATAAACATTTTTGTGCCCGCAGTTCAGCTGTAATTTGGGGGAAGGGACTCAGGGATCACGCATGATGTAATACCCAGCACAATATGGGAAAGCTGAATTATTTGAAGTGCCCAAGTTCTTAAACACAGTCAGGAAGGTTAAGCATTAAAAGACTCCAGACATGTACAAAATGCACCCTTAAAGTGGGGCTACCCCTGCAATGCAAAGTTGTAAATGGTCTTTTTGGTCTAGGGTCCTCACCTGATCCTCTGTACTGCGGTGGTGACCGCTAACCCCTTTCCCCCTCCACTCCAGCTGTGAAATGTCCCTCGCCATCCTAACATCCAATGCAAGTGAATGGACGTATTGATGTCACAGCCCACAGGGACTAGTATAGCAGCCATCTTAGTAATATCCCCTTCGCACACCGTACCTATGTACCAACGGGTGCTGGAATAACCGGTGGATGGCGCCACAGTACACAATCTAGAAGACATATTGTCCGCACACCAATCTGCTTCAGAATATCATCTTAATTCCTATTCCTTTAGCATGACATATAGATGCAACTTTTCGGAGCCGCACAGGAACCCCTTCGTCAGGCAAAATCTTTGTGTGCGGAAAACATACCTTCTAGTAAGTGTAGCAGCCAGGCGGGACCGAGGATCAGGTGAGTATTTTATTTATTTTTAATTTAGACCCTAGAACAAAAGGAGCACTTAACCCTTGCAGTGCAGCGATTGTAACTGTTGACTAGGAAAAGCTTGCTCTGTTCCCCGTAAGACGTAGATTGCCCCAGAGGGACTGAGCAGCACCATAAGTGTAATGGTGTTGCTGAGGATAGCCGGGAGTTTCCAATGCCGACTGCTGGACAGCCGGAGAACACACAGAAGTCAAACGTGGTGCTATGTATTTATCAAGGAACGTGCGTTACATGGATGGTTATGATGATTTCTAGAGTGAGCTTCCACTTTAAAGTGACATTAAAGGATATCCCCCCTCCATGCTAGTGTAAGGATGCCTCTTGATCCGATCATCATCATCATCTTTCCTGTAGTTATCAGGAGTCCCTCCAGCGCTGGTGCCAGTCTCTGATCCAGCGCTGATTGCTGTGTCTTTGCATGCATTGCCTTACCCTGCGTCTCTCCTCATCTCCCGGCTGAAGATCTGTACTGCGCATGCACCTGCCCCAAGATCCTTTGCAGCTGCCCGAGATTTTTCAGATCTTCAGATGGAAGACACAGGTAAGTTATAACCTTTTTCGTAACTTTTTATATTTTTTTATGTTTTTGCATAAATCTACTGCTTGCTAGGTTTTCATTTCAAGGTTTTCAAGGGTTTCATTTCCTTTAAAAAGTGCAACTTAAACCAAACCTGTCTTTGGATAGAGTGGAGACAAGTTAGATCTCCTGTCAAATTTGCATTAGTGTCTGTGTCCCCGTTGGGGAGATTCACCTCCTAAATTTGTTCTGGTGCCTACTAAGGATGGGCTCAGGCGTGTTCGCAGCTCCACTTGCCGAGCCCGCCAGGAAGCTGACAGCGCGCAGGGCCAATCACAGGAACTGAGACATTTTCCCGGTCCGCAGCTGCAGAGATCAGGAAATGTCTCAGTGCCTGTGATTGACGCTGCGCATTGTCAGCTTCATGGTGGGCTCGGCACCTGGAGCTGCGAACACGCCCAAGCCCATCCCTAGTGCCTACTACAAAAAGTGAAAGAAAATCCCAAACATTGAGTTGTCACCAGAATAGATGGGAAATCTTCCAATAGGGACACTCTTTCTGGTGACTCAGCTGACCACCAGGGATTTTCCTCTTTGTAGGGATTTTCTCTCACTTCCAGTTGTAGCTATCAGACAGGAAGCGATGGGAAATCTCCCCAATGGGACACAGATGGCAAACATTTTAAAAAAGCTGAAGGGGGTAGTAAAATTATAAAAAGTTTTGGCTTCACTTCTATATTTAATCTAGTCTTTGTCTTTCGGTATCCTCCTAGTCCCGTCTACCTTTTCAACTACTGTTCTGATCGAGTTGTCTGTAAAACACAATTGAAAATTTCAAGAAGGAAAAAAGAAAAAAAACAAAACAGGTTTCTACCAAGTTTTGGTTTCTACCAAGTGGGAATAGAGAGCAAGAGAGCATTATCTGGGTTTTGACAGCATCGCGGAGTAGTAACACATTTTTCTACCTTCAGGAAAGTTTTATTTTTAGCAAGGAATGTCAAGTGAATATTCTCAAAAGTCAATTGCCGTCCAATTATCCGGGATGGGAGGTGTCAGATCAATTAAGTTGTTACACTGGCATTAAGCGGAACCTCATGGCTGTACATAATGTTCGCTCTCTACAAACAACGGGTGAAACAAGAGACAAAGACACCCTGCTTTCTGTACACTCATTAGTATCAACCTCCAAATAAAACCAATACAAACACACCGGGTGACACAAACACTTACCATGCAAATGTGCAAGAAAGTAGATAAAGAAAGACAAGGATTGCTTATCTTCAGTGACGGAGAACAACTGATAAAGGTATTACCTACAATTTCAATCAGTATCAAGGTAAGGCTGGCCATACAATGGTAGAATCGTATTCAAAAAGTTCATTTCTGGAACATTCATTCAACTTTAAAGTAACATTAAAGTCAAAAAAATGTTTCCCTGCCCCCAATGTTAATATCTCTCCCCCCGGGCCATACCACTTTATCGGAGAGCCCGGGGGAGGCCGGAAGAGAGGGGACAGTTTGACATTATGAGGTTCCACAGGCTGAACCACAAATTCCCCCTCTAGTTCTCTCTAATGCAGATGGGCCGGTCTATACAGACGCCGCGACCCACTGCAGAGGGTGTCACGACCCACTTTTGGGTCGCGACCCACGAGTTGAGAACCACTGCCTTAAATGATGTTTCTTAATCCGATCTTCTTTCCTGATGTTTTCATCTGTCCCTCCAGCGGTGCGGCGGCTCTCCGATCCTTCGCCGACTCCTCTGAGCTTGCTGGCACTTCCTGTCCCTCGGTGTCTGTGCGGGTGCACGCCTCCATAGACTTACCTTGTGTCACTCCTCATCTCCTGACCGAAAATCCGAACTGCGCATGCGCCCGCCCTAAGATGCTTTGCGGCTGCCCGAGCAGTTTTGGATTCTCGACGGGAGCACGCGGCGAAGACGGGGTAAGTTTAAACCGCTGTTAAAGCGTTTTTAAAAAAAAAACTTTTTGCATGTATCTGCTTGCTAGCAGTAGATGTATGCAAAAAAACCGGAGGGTTTAGAAACCCTTTAATAGTTAATGGGGTTAAATTGATGATCCATTTTGATCTCAGATGAAAAAAAAACCAGTGAATGTGGTTTTCGTTCGGGAAACTCCATTCATTCCAAAATCAAATGTTAAAATCAAAACGGAATCCAAGTCTGACGGCGTTATCCAATGGTCTGACCGGATTTTTTCACATGAAAGTTCCTTTGAAAATCTGCCAATGTATGGGCGAGTTTAACCTGAGCGATTCGGAGAGAACACAGCAGATAAAGAAAAGGTGAATAAACAGGAGGTTACTTTTTAGGTTGACACATTTACTAAAGCTGACCATACATGGCTAAAAATTTGGCCAAATCCCGTCCAGCTACTAGCAAACAAGGTGGTCATTGGTTGCCAGGAGCAGAGCAGCACACTGACCAGAGCATCCTGTTGCTAGGAGCTGGGAGGGATGCCGGGGTGCAATTTTTTGCCTCTGCTTATAGGACAGAAACTTCACGCTAAAGAGGTGTCTGCCTTCAATTAGTCTTTTATAGTATAGTAGGTGTGAGAGATTTTTGTTAAGAGTGGTGGGGAGAGAAAAAAGAAATGCCCCCCCCCCCCCCCCCCCTTTTAAATGGCACCCAGGGCATTTGCCATATCCTAAGCATTTGCCTATAAGCCATATAGCATAAAAGATGGCTAGACAAATCAAGAGCCGGGTCGCTAATGCTCCTTAAACATTACAGCTGGTGCCTAACTTTCGTGGGTCTCTCCAGTTGTTGTCAATGGGGCTAGCTCCTAAAACTGGTTCCTAAATTCCATATTAAATTTGTCCACCCCCTGTAATAATATAATACATATTTAGCATGGCCTGCGTACTGCAAGAGAGGCCCATACTTGATACCTGCACTCAGTATGTGCCCCAGTGCTGGACGAATTCCGGGAGGCAGGTTGCCAATGCGTCTTACAAAATGACAGCTGGCGCCTAACTTTTGACGGTTCTCTAGTTGGAGTCAATGGAGCCGGCGCCTACAAATCCTGGATTGGACAGAATGGATCCTGAATTCAATATGAATTTTTCCACCCCAGGTATGGCCATCTTGACTGTACTTTCATTTAGCAGGCAGATCTTGTCCCTTGAAGGAGCATCACTCCATAGTTGAGGTGTTACTTTTCATGTGTACTGCTACTAATGATTGTGAATATTTTACACCCCCCCCGAACGCAATACCGCTATGCAAGTAACTTCGTCTGGAAAAAGCGTCACTTCACCTCTTATCGGCAGAAGATACCGCTAAGAGCCTCCAGCTTTCTCCGAGACTACTCACACAAGCCGGAGACACTTAAAAGAATGATAAAATATGAAGTAGGGCCATCTCCTCACTTTCTCCTGACCTACTGCTGCTGCATTTTACTTTTCATTTCGACTATCTCCTTGGCTGCTCCTGAGATAATAGAGAACCACTTAATCATCCAGATAAGCTTTGTACTTCACTTAGAGCTTTAATCACACACTGGGAAGGAATTCCTCTTGACTGCACTGGTTAATGATCTATAATAGATTGATGGGATGATGCGTCATAGAGGACCACGGATGGATGGGCGGGATTTTGGGATGATGACACGACACATATACATTGAACATTCAACAGAGTCAACAGAGAAGCCTTAGCAGCATTTTAAATATAAAATTGATCAATGATGGGTAAAATGGGATTTATTAATTTTTTAACTTGCTGAAACCCCCCCTAAAAAATAAATCGATTGCGGGATTTCTCGCTATTATCGTACGATTATCGCAAGGTGTGTGGGGACCTTAAAAGGAGAACTATGAGGTGAGTGCTTTTCACTCACCTCATAGTTCTAGCCGACCTGTGACAATGAGTCGGGAAGTGAGCAAACACATACCGGCGTTCGCTCACCTCTCGATCATGTCACGGCTCTCTGCCGTGACAGGGTAGGGGCTTGATTCCCCCCTCCGATCCGCCAGCGCTGACTGGCGGAACGGACGGGGGAGGGGGCGGGTACAGCCTGCTCTGCCTCTAGTTAGGCAGAGCCAGCTGTCAGTCACGCAGCTGGGCGGATCCAGACATAATTGTCGAGATCCGCTTCAGCCGCGGCGTCTCAGTATACCGCGAGCAGCAGCTTGCGGTATACTGCGCCCCCAAAGTGATCCTCCGTTCCCTGTACTTCCAGGTTGCAGGGGGAGGATACTGATGGCAGAGGAGCTCCTTCTGCCATCAAAGTGTTAGTCAGAAAGAAGGGGCGCGGCCTGCCACAGGGCTGTGTGTGACTATGGATTCACACAGCCACTGCGGGCACAGGTGTCTCCGTTAGCCGGTGGAGGCACCTGTGCAGGGGGCGGGCGGGGGAAGAGCGCTGCGGGGACCCACTAGAAAACGAGGAATTTAAAACTTTGAGAAAAAGAACAACATCCTCAGGCAACGGTGGGTCCTAATAGCAACAATTTTTTTTAAAGTATCGCTTTAAGACTCATCTCTTCAGGGAAGCCTATCCCACCTCAACCTAACCACTCAACCATCACATTCTCAAACAATTCATCCCCACACAGCTCCCTCCTCATGTATCACTTGCCCCCTTCTAGATTGTAAGCCCTCAGGGACAGGGCCCTCCTTACTATCTTGTCTTGAATTGTATTGTGATTGTAATGTCTTCCTTATATTGTAAAGCGCTGCGCAAACTGTTGGCGCTATATAAATCCTGTATAATGATAAATGATCCAGAGAGGCAAGACCACAGACGGGCCCATTTGGGAAGCCATGGCACATATACATTGGATATTGAGTAAACAGGGAAGCTCTTCTAGATATAAAAAATGATCAGCGATGGGTAAAATGGGATCTTTTTTTTTGCAACATAGTAGCTCATTTGATGCAATGTGCACCTTTTTTTTAATACATAAATCTTCCCGTCGCAATTTCTCACTCAAAAGTTTATCGAGCTCAATGCGTCAAAAGTTACAGCCGCGACTCCACAACGCGGTGCGTTTATTCAGTTAAGAATTCTTCTTTGCCAATTTTCTGAATTCTCTAGAAGAAAAATGAAATCCTTTCGCTGCCCGAGGCCGTCCATAAAACAAGCAACGCATTTTTAACATAAATACAGTGACACCTACAGCAATGCGATAATAAAATGCAGCCGCCTGTCCATTACAGAGGCGTCTCGGGGGAAATGGTGAACTGCGTCCGGCAGAGGAGGAGGGGACTAGGACCAAATTCTGCAGATCACCGGGGTCACAGATAAAACTCACAACATTTTCCATACGTTTCACCTTAGCAGAAGACAATTATCTTCTTAGAAGCAATTACTGGAGCAGACACAGATAATGCTCAGGGACATATCGCAACAATACGGACAGAAGGAAAAAAAAAAGTTTGGTTCTTGAAGCCGCCTGTGGGAAAGTTTTGTGTGGTATTTCACAAGACCGATCCTGACGTTTTCTCACCCCGGGGGGAAATATCTCACTTCTGCCCTTGAAACATAAATTATTGGATCTTATCTAAAGCCCAACCTTTCAGATTGTGGAGCGGTGAGAGGATGAAACCCCTATCAGGTTTTCAGGTTTGTTTTTTGTGTCCCATTAAGGAGCTTTCCCTTCACTTCCTGTAAACACAAAAAGGAAGTGAAGAAATCTCTCCAAAGTAAGGGAAGATGTCCTCTTAAAGCAGAATTGTAGCACAAATGGCGTTCATTGAAATATATTCCTCAATAGCCACAAAGGGTATAAATCCACTCTGTGTACTCCAAATGTCTATTGAAACCCAGATATTACCTTGTAGAAGTAGTAGTGACATCACTGTGCAGAGAGCAGAGCTGTGGGAGGGGCCCATTAACCCCTTCATCACTGAGGCCCTTTTTTCAATTTTTGCACCCATGTTATATTCCACATTTTAGGCCTGAAAATGACTACAGGTAAGTCGCCAGGATCGCTTCTGTTGTAAAGCCGACAGTCGGCTCTACAAGTTTAAACAGACTCCCGGCGGCAAAAGTCGCCGGGAGTCTGTTTAAACAGCCCCGATGCTGGCGACGTACACTGTACGTCGTCAGTCACGAAGGGGTTAAAAGCATATTTCAAGTGATATGAAAAAAAAAAGTTTGAGATATTTGAAATCACTTACATTGGATGCTGCTTCTTGATGTGCAAAAAAAGTTAGTTTCCTGCCAATTTAGCTGGTCCACTGACCACCGATATCCTGTTTTTAGGGTGGCTCCTTTCCCTTGCAGGGTCCTATGGAGCCACCCATGTGTGCGCTAGTAAGCTGTGTGTCTCCACAAACACACAGGCACAGCAAGGCAAGACACGCCCTCCTTCCCGCTCCCTCTTCCTTCTCTAAGCTGGTGGCAAGACAGTTGCTGGAGACTGTGCTCTGTCCTTCGTGAGCTTGTACTGGACAGAAGTTCAGGGAAGCCGAGCTGAGAGAGTTGGAGCTGTTCAGAAACATGATGACTAAGTCCTTGGGGAAAAAAATGCAAAGAAATACTTTGCTGGGCAATTTATATTTGTTTGAGAAAGGAGGGGAAGGGAAGAGAGAAGAAGAAAAAGGAGGGGAAGGGAAGAGAGAAGAAGAAAAAGGAGGGGAAGGGAAGAGAGAAGGAGGGAAAGGGAAGAGGAAGAAGAGGGGAGCAGGGAGGAGAGGAGTGTCTCGCCTTGCTGTTCCTGAGTGATTGTGGAGACACACACAACTCACTTGAACACACAAGAGTGTCTCCATAGGACCCTTCAAGGGAAAGGAGCCCCCCTAAAACAGGATATCAGGAAACCAACTGGTTCTGCAGAAATTTAAAACTTTTCAACATATCGCTCTTGATCGCTCTAATAATAGTAGCATTTAACCGCAGCAGCCATCGCTGTCACTAACACTTCAGCTATAAATAACACAGGGTGGTCCTCTTCAGAGAGGTTTGCTATGGAAGTTTTGGGTCAAAATAAGACGTAAGTGCCGTAACAAAACCAACATCATAAAAAGCGCAGTATCAGCTGTCATCATCTGTCCCGGCAGCGGCTTTGGAAATTCACAAAGTAACATTTATGACGATAGTCGCTCCTTCCCGTAAAATTAGTCAGAGAGAAGAGTACGGGACAGAGAGACCCTTCTTATACAAGACTCCCACTGAGCTCCAGAGACATCAACAAGCCGTCCCTGACACACACACTCATCTATATATACACAAAGGGATGCACAAGAGTCTCAGCCAACTCACAGAGCACCTGAACAACTACAAGTCCCAGGATGGAATGGGATTCCAAGACCTGGGAACTGGGATTCTGGAATTTTAGGACCAATCCCCAGGTCTTAGGGCCCATTCACACCATAGTGTTACCTCAATTGCACGCATGCTACCGCACCAAGTATGCATTACCTTGTGCTAGGTGCGTTGCCATTCATTTGACCGCCACCACAATGAACCTCCTACCTGGGGTGTGCTGCAATGCAGAGCAACGTGCTGTACCACAATACAGTGCGTTGTGATGGAAAAAAAGAAAAAAAAAGGTATGCATGCAGAATTTTCACTGCAATGTATGGTATTGCAGTACCGTGCGTTGGGTGGCAACGCAGGAAGGCCATTGGGTGCTCAGTACAAAATAGCCTTGCTATGTCTGATTTGGCATACGGCTAGTTGTAGAATCACAGCACTCCAGCTGTTGTGGGACTACAAATCCCATGAGGCTTTGCAAGACTGAAAGCCACATGTATGACCCCCCCAGAGGCATTATGGGATTTGTAGTTGTACCACCGCTGGAGTGCTGAGGTTGGCTGTAATATGGAGATAGCACACTGTCCATCATTGCACTACGCTAAGCATCCTGGCACCACATCAAAGACACTGAATACAAAAATAAAGCCGGTCACATGTTTACCAGATACTACATTGGCACAAAGTTGCAATAATCCGAACGCTCATCTTCTTCCGCCCAGATAATTTATGACACGGCGGAACATACTGGATACAACATGCAACACTGTGTTCTGCTGACTTGGCTCAGAGCAGGTGGAGGATGGAAAGCCCAGAAGGCTCATTTGATAAAACATACAAGGCACGGCCAGAATTGATAAGAACCAATCAGAATCCAGTGTGTGGAGGTTTGAGATTCAGAAAGTGAATTCTGCTCGACTGCTACAGGTTTCTGCATTCTGCACATAACAATTAAAGGGAAAGTCCACCAAGAAAGGCACACAGTATTATCAGGAGAAAAAATGTGCAGTTATTCTTTTTTTGCATTGGAGCCATTAAAGCATTGCAACCGCGATCAGATCAATAGATAAGGAGAGCAATAGATCACCAGACCGGTGGATCGGTAGATCACCAGACCGGTGGATCGGTAGATCACCAGACCGGTGGATCGCTCTTGCTGCTGCAGACTCTACCTCCCGTCGGTACCTCAGTACAGACATTCAGTAACATGGAAGGGAGGATGGATGAATGAAAGGAGTACAAGTCCGCTGACATCACCACATTTGTACTCCATTGAGAATTTGCCGCGATGGCTAATGGGACTTGCAGTTTCTCCATTTACAGATCCTATGAAAGTCTATCCAATCCAGGAGCCAGCTCCATTGACAACAGCTAGAGAAAACCTCAAAGCTTAGGCATCAGCTGTCATTTTCAAGGAGCATCAGTGACCCGACTCCTGGGATTTGTCCACACAGAGGCAGAATGACCTCGGCCTTGGCCAGGGGTAAAAAACTCCAGCCCTCTAGCTGTGCTTTAACTACAAATCCCAACATGTTTCTGCCTCTGGCAGTCATGCTTGAAACGGTCAGTCTTGCAATGAGACTAAAGGTGCCCATACACCTTACGACCATCGCAAGACTTGTCTTGCGATGGTCGTATGCTTATTGAAAGCTCGTACGATCTGCCCATCTTGGACAGGCAGATCGTACTTGCGATCATCGAAAGCCCGCCCCGCTGAGGGGGGCGCTTCCGATGACCGCAATGCAGAATGGGCAGTGTGCGCGTGCGCACACCGGCCCATTCCACAGCTATCGCACGAGGCTAGAAACCCGCCGACAATCGTACGATTCTCGGCGGGTTTTCGAGCATGCTGGTTCGACAAAAGACATGCGACCGTACAGTAGAAATGGTCGCACGCCTTCCATACACGAGAATCGTACAGTGTATGGGCACCTTTAGTTGCCCACCCCGGCTTAGGGCGTTGTGAGTAACCAAATACCGACTTAATCCTGTACCTACGCCGCTGCCGACATTTCACCTCATACAAACATAAGCAGGTACACACCTGTATGAGTTCAGACGCAGTACAGACAACGTTTTACGCAGGCATCTGTGGGGTGGGGGGCATCTCATTTGCCTGGCTACCCTCGGCCTCTGGTCTCCAGCACAGCACTGATGCAATTACCGGAGCTGGGACAATAAGAAAGTCATCGTGTCAGCTGCCATTCACAAATCAGCCATTATTAATAAACGTATCCGAATACCAATGCAAATTGAGTGCAAGAAATGGGGGGGTGGGGGAGCATTACAACACCCCCTCGTTCTTCTATTGCCTCAGCACACATTTCCATTCTGTGCGCTCTGAATAGACTGACCGGCAGCTCAGAACAGCAAAAAATAAATAAAAAGAGTTTGCTGACCTCGCTAATCATTCCTGTCACAGCCAATGAACGGCGCACACATTCACATCTCCCCCCACCGCTCCAATTTCATTCATAAAAAGAGTGAAGAGGGAAAGAAAAAAAAATTGAACATTGTTTAGTGTGCAGCGGCTCCCGAGGTAAAAAAAATGAGGGGAAAAGCCCAGATGAGGGCCCCAGTGTTTTCAGCTCGGAGTCTATTCAAACGACCAAACCCGCCATCTGCCTCTTTCTTGCCAGGAGTGGGACCCCCTTCCCTGCGGGGACATGAAAAATCTACGCGGCTTCTATATAGCCTAATGGGCCTCATTCATATTAGCAAACACGCACACAGCTCGAGAATGACGCCTCTCAATGAGAGTTTGATGGAAGCCCGGGGCCGGCACAAAGCGGGGGCCATTAGTGCCGTGGTCGCCCTGTGTGAGGAATTAGCTCACTAAAGGGGGAAGAGGAGGACAAAAAAAGTTTGAGCCCTTCTTATGAAAAATGAAGGTCTAAACCATAAACGTAAAATCAGGCGAATGACAAGCAGCGGTAATAAGCTAATAACGCATGGCGCGTTTGGCGGAGAGAGCTTTCCATTCATACAAGGAGGCCCTCGTGTGTTGTTGTGAAGGGCTCTGGGTTCCTTATACAAGCAGCCTGGTCATTGGCTGCGATTTTCTTGTTCATTCGCTGGGGCCTAGGAGATCCCAAGTAGGGATGGGCTGCATGTTCTAGCGTTCGCCGAACATTACGGGATGTCCGCGGTCTGTTCGATCGCGGATTTAACGGGCATCGCTGTAGCTTTTCAAATAGCGGGGATTTCCTGCTCGCGTGCGCCCGGGCGGATGTAACAGGACGTGTATACACGCCCAGTTACATCCAAGAAGCTCCCGGCAGGCCGTGTATACACAGCGGCTGGCCGGGAGGTAGTTAAAAATGGTATTTTTTTAAAAGTGTTTTTTTTCATTGATACATGTCCCCCAGGGTAGTACCCGGATCCCCATACACTTTTTATGGCCAATAAATTGCATATAAGGCTTCAAAATGGGGACATTTAAATTTTCTGAATCCTACCCCCATAGACTTGCATTGAGTTCTAAGTTCGAACTAGAACTTTTTCCATGTTCGAAAGTTCGAGTTAGAACGGAACACGGGGGTGTTCGGCTCATCACTAATCCCAAGTCACAGGTCCTTAGACTGCCGACACCCGGCGGAGAAGAGGCTATAGGGACCGGTCTAGCAGCCCAGAGGATCAGGTGAGTTTTTGCCCCTAGACCAAAACGAGCAGGTCACCCTTGCAGTGCAGGTGTAGCCCCCTAGAAAGAGCAAGCAGTTAACCCTTGCCGTGCTGTAATAGCCCCCTAGAAAGAGAAAGCAGTTAACCCTTGCAGTGTTGGGGTTAGCCCCCTAGACAAAGCAAGCAGTTAACCCTTGCAGTGCTGTGGGTAGCCCCTTAGACAGAACAAGTAGTTAACCCTTGCAGTGCGGAGGGTATCCCCAATAAAAAGCGAGCAGTTAACCCTTGTAGTGCGGGGGTAGCCCCTAGACATAGCAAACACTTAACCCTTGCAGTGCGGTGTTTAGCCCCCTATTAAAAGTGAGCACTTAACCCTTGCAGTGCAGGGTTTAGCCCCCTATAAATAGGGAGCAGTTAACCCCTGCAGTGCGGGGGTGGCCCCCTAGACAAAGTGAGCAGTTAACCCTGGTAGTGTGGGGTGGCCCCCTATAAATAGGGAGCAGTTAACTCTTGCAGGGGGTGGGTGACCCCCTAGACAAGTGAGCAGTTAACCCTTGCAGTGAGGGGCTCGTCCCCCCTAGACAAAGGCAGCACTTGACTCTTGCAGTGCAATGGTAGCGCTACTGTAAGGGTTAAATTTTAACAATCCTGGAGATGCGACATATCGGGAATGTATTCATGCCGACTTGTAAACGTACTGAACTGTCCCCTTTAAATTGGTTCACCCGCTGATTTCTTGCAGAAAGTTTCCACCTCTCCCCGATCTGCATACGGCTAATCAGCCCGCGGCGAAACCTCCTAATCCGGCTGATTGGGGAGACAAGACGCACAAAGCTGGTGATCAGCACAAACATTTTTCCCCGGTACATGTGCTAATTTGAACACAGCTGCAGAGTTTCCTGGACTGGATCAGCCATGAATGATTGTACTCACTGAATGTAAAAGGTGGAAAAACTGATCCACGGCGACATTTCACCAGATTCAGCGCGACGAGGGAAAATAAATTCAAAAGAAAAATCCTTTCCCTGAACACTAAAGCTGCCAACATCCAAATATATATATATATAAATAGTCTGTGTTCAGTGACAGGCTCTGATTACATAGAAACACAAGCTGGACCCGCAGTCTTGGGGAATGAAGGAGGGAAAACAAAACTCTCCAGGGTAGGCAACCTCAACCCTCCCGCTGTGGTGGAACTACAAGTCCCAGGAGGCATTGCGAGACTGACAGCCACAGGCATGATAGGATTGGTAGTTAAAGCACAGATGGAATGCTGAGGTTGCCTACCCCTGGTATAGACTGTAGCAGCCATTATTCATGGCGCCTAATCACAGCAGGGGTGTCCCGAGCATTCGCGGCCATCTCGGTGATGGACGCCAGCAGAGAGAGGAGGGGACGTTCACCCGGCGGGATGAGGTATGCCGCCGGGTCCCCTCCTCTCTCCTGCAACTGTCGGGCTCTCAGTCCATGACCGTGTGCCCGACTTTTCAGAGGGGGTGACACCAAAATGACTGCCAGTCATTTTGGTGTTACCCCTCCAATGGCGTCAACCGGGTGCGAGCCGCACCCCCCTTGTGACGCCACTGAGTCACAGTATATAAACTTTTTGTTTTTCCACACCGCTGTGGTGAAGGTGACTCATTGACATCAAGTTTGCAGCCTCACTTAACACAGCAGAAGTCCATGTCTTGCAAGTATTAGCTCAGGGGTAGGCAACCTCGGCACGCCAGCTGCAGTGATACTACAAATCCCGTTGTGCCTCTGCCTTTTAGAGCCTTGCAATGCATCATGGGACATTTACTATACTGTACTAAGCCGATGAGTACCGATATGTCGGTGAAAAACTACTTTTCAACCATTCCAATCCTTAAAATGCTATCCGGCTTTGCCGATTGGATCCCTGTAAAAAGAGGTCTGGCTGGGTGACAGCACTTGATTGGTCTGTGTGCGGATGGAGCAGAAGCCGTGCATTTGCGCAGCATTTTCTAATGGTGCAGCAATGGAATCGGGTATAAGCTAGCAGGAACAGGCAAACCTTGGCAGTCCAGTTGCTGTGGAACTACAAGTCCCACGAGGCATTGCAAGACTGACAGCCACAGGCATGACTTCCAGAGGCAGATCCATGATGGTATTTGTAGCCTCAGCATAGCTGGAGGGCTGGAGTCTGGCTACCCCTGATTTAGAGAAACCCTCAAAAGTTAGGCACCAGCTGTCATTTTTAAGGTGTTTGGTGACCTGGCTCCTGAGATTTGCACAGCCCTGAACTAAGCCCTCGTTCACACCTGAACGTTTTGTAGCGCGTTCTACGCTCGACGAACGCTCAACAAAACGCTCAAAAATATAAATCCCATTGTATTCAATGGTCTCGTTCCCACCTTGGCGTATTTCCGCCCGTCCCTAACGCGCTACAAAACGGCCCACGCCTGAAAAGGTACATGTACTACTTTGGGCCGTTTTGTTGCGCGTTTCCATTGGGATACAGCCAAGTAGCCTTCGGAAACGCGCGACGGTCGTGCAACTTTTTTTACCGCGAACCGCGACAGACGCGCATATGCAATACGCCTAGGTGTGAACGAGACCTAAAGGCTCGGTCACTTAGCACTCAGCGGTCCGTAAACTCCGTGGCTGGGTTTTCGCTCAAAAAGTCTCACAATCTGTGCCAAATAAACAACGGTTCGCAAAAGGAGTTTGGCGCAAGAGGTGTGCCGTAGTACGCCAAGGTGGCGGAAGACAGTTACACATTCTACTATGTGCCAAATAAACTTTATTTCTATGACATCCGGCGCGCCGATAAAAGACGTCACAAGCGACAATTTACATTCGTCAACGACCGCCAATCTGGCCCATTGTGTGTTTATGGTCAATTCACTGACAATCGCTACTGAACCGGCCAGTGTTTTTTACGGTGGGGTGTGGCAACGCTTCATGAAAGTATCTGACAATCACAACTGAAGAAGATTGCATTGTGTGATGACATTGTAACAAGTGTGGCCATATTTCTGATATAAACCCCATCACCCGGCGGTGCTGGAACTTGTAGTGCTCCAGCAGCTCTGACAGGAAGAGAGGCCTCCTACAGTGTGCATGAGATTACATTAGTAATATAGAAGAACAGGAGAGGGGGGACCATTATGTGTTAAGTGCTTTCCCACCGAGCTGCCATGACAGTAATTGCACTCGTTTCACCTCGATAGCAGCAGACATAAGAAACACGATAAAACAAGGCCGCCTGTCACTTATCATAATGCATTAAAAATAGGGGGGATCCAATTCACTATCAGTCTGCAATATTCCTCAGCGGGCAGACTGGAGGCTACCGAGGTTTAAAGGAGAACTATGAGGAGTGCTTTTCACTCACCTCATAGTTCTAGCCGACCTGTGACAATGAGACTGTCATAGGTCGGCTCAGTAGATCGGGAGGTGAGCGAACACATACCGGGTTCGCTCACCTCTCGATCCTGTCATGGCTCTCTGCCGTGACAGGGGAGGGCTGGATTCCCCTCTCCCCGCTCCGATCTGCCAGCGCTGACTGGCGGAACGGATGGGGGAGGGGGCGGGTACAGCTGGCTCTGCCTCTAGATAGGCAGAGCCAGCTGTCACTCACGCAGCTGGGCGGATCCCGTCATCTAAGTCAGGATCCGCTTCGGCGTCTCAGTATACCGCAAGCTGTAGCTCGCGGTATACTGAGTTTAGGGTAATGGAAGGACGATAGTTTGTGTCCTCCCGTTAGCCTAAGGAGAACTATGGGGAAAAACACTGACCCCATAGTTCTCCTTTAAAAGGGTATATATGGTCAAAAACGAATAATAAATCTGTGTTTCTATAGTGAATTTCCATAAGTTCTATCCCACTCCTCATAACCAGATCCATCTAGAACTTTGTAAACTTATTTTTTGAAGATGCCCATAGGATGTACTTCCTCAATGCACTGACACAATGTCACTCAGCCTTGAGAATACGCACTTCCTTGCGTCACCACTCTCACAGAACCTGCTGTCTTACTGAACTACAATGTAACATCTGAGCAACGCAACGTTATCATTGCTTGCTGGAAGCAATGCATGATGGGATATGCAGTCTGGAGAAATGGAGATTGCATCACATCAAGCAGCAGGGCAAGAGACACAAAGCACACTGGGAATCCAGGAAGCTGATGAAAGTGATGGGCAGACGGAAGGCGGCACTCACTACATAAAAGGGATTTCATCAAGCTTTGATTGTATTATCAGAAACAAGTCCAGTATGTATTCCTATTACAATGCTGATGTTATAAAGCATGGTATATGCTGGGACTTTACAATTCCTTGAATAAGTTTCTTCATAAATGATAATCTGTGTAGAATATGATTTCACATTACAGTAGTCGGCACAATGAACAGCGGTTGTCACAGGTTACTGCATGTTCACTACCTCATGCCATTGTTACCAATAGGTCGCCATCAATCCAAGCCATGTAATAGATTACAATACAGATATAGCACCTGTGTTATCCCAAGTCATTGTACAACCCTACTGTCAAAGGGTCGATATATCAGTGTCAGATCTCATGAACCACATTAATATCCAACTGTACAGTGCTGAAAAACGTGCCTTGGGCAGATTTGGGGTAACTTTAGAGTGCGCTTTGTTAATTTTCCAAAATTGGGGTAACTATAGAGCGCTAGGACATGCCTTGGGTGAACATATAAAAATGGGGTGACTATAGAGAGTTAAAGGGTGTGTCTTGAAAAACATTATAGTAATGGGGTAACTGTAGGGCTACTGCCCGTAGTAACCAATCAATTTTGACCATTTTTTAGCCCATGCTAGGAAATGAAACATTGAGGGCTAGTTCACGTCAGAACTGCGTGTGTCTGCGCAGCTGCAATGCATTTTGCTGCGATTGATGCTTTTTGTGTGTGCTTAAAATGGGATTTCAGGTGCGTTCTAGTGCGCTTGCATGCGTTCCGGTGCAATCTGTTGCAGCTAAAATAGGGCAAGCAGTATTTTGTTCTGACTGCATCGGGCTGCACTGGTGTGAATAGAGCACCAGAAATCCCATCGGAAAGCATTACGATGTATATTGGCTGCAGCAGCCAAAGTGAACGGACCGCATCACAACTGCATATGGTGAGAAGTAGCCTTGAATCCCGGAACCTGGAATAATCGGCAATATCCAACAGACAAACAACATCAAAACTCGTCACAGCGATCAGCCATCTGCAATTCCTGTACACGTCCACAAGGAAATTCTACACAGTTTACTCAGCAAAATACACAACATGCAGGACAATAAACACGGAGATGCCGCTCATATAACAAAGTAATGAAGATTTCACCGTGCACGCCACAGAGGAGTATGTGTCACATGGCAGGATACAACGTATCTTATCGGTCACAATCATGACATCTACCTGGACACTTCCAGAGCTCAGCCTTCTGAAAACCAGCCAAGCGCTTCACAACCTTGGCACAAACCACCACAACGTGCTGCAGAATGAAAACGTAGGCTGCAAACCGCCACCGGGCTACGCTCTGGGCCCACTGTGAGGAAACGACTGAACGTTTCCCATCACACCTCACTTTATAACACAGTCATTGTAGTTACATACTAAAGTTAGTTAGCCAACACACTCAGTTAGAAGTTTACCTGATAACAGATGTGTGCCATATGATGATTACAGGCGACCACACACTGACAGATTTTCATCAGATCAGAGGACATGAAAGATCCAGCCCATGTTTATCACAGACACTGGGAGTGCAAGCCTGACACATGCTAAAAATGGAGAAAAGAAAACAGATCCCTAGTGTGCAAGAGCCCATTTACATCCATGTATTGTGGGAACACGTGCGGTGACACACATTGCATGCATTGCCCTAGTGCGGTGTAACGTCACTGTGCACTGTGGTGTGTCACCATGCGTTACAATGTGTGCGCTGGGGTGCTATTTCAATAGTATCGTGCTAATGAACAACATTTTAAATAGCATCCCAATGTGCGCTTTGTAACGCATGACGACACCACAGTGCATGGCAGCAAAAAAATTAGATTTTTTTTTTTTTGGGGTGTCTTGGTTCGTTGGAAGCCCATTGATCTCAATGCGCTGCCCTCATGCAATGCACAGTAACACGTGGGACTACGCACGTACATTAACACACCACACAAATGTAAAGGGGCCCTCAGGTAAGGTTATGGTCACGCAGTCCTGCACTCTCCCATGTAATAAAATCACTCTAATGGAGACATTATAGGCCATCGCCACAAACGCTGATCTGGTCTACAGTGCTAATGTGCACTCATTAAGCCATTTCGAACTGCTCCTTATGTAAACTCCACACACAGATTAGCGCTTGTTAACAATAGGGATCTGCGTCATTATCAGACCAGAGTGGCACTGTTTAGTCCCGGGTGCCCATACCGTGCCGCATTGTATGGTACTGTACACACATTAGGCACCGTCAACAAATAAACAAGCTCCAGTGTCATGCAGATCTCTCTTTGTAGCACCAAAGGAGTTAATCTGCAAGTCAACGAGCACGATGATTAATTAGCGTCCTCAAACAATAACCCCCCCCCTTCTCAGAGCCCTCCTTAGTGCAAGCAGGGGACAGCATGGAAATTTGCATTTCTCATGAAGAGCTCAAGGTTTAATCCACAGGCAGTCGGCATGAGAAACTCTCCGCTCCCTCCCTGCTCTGCCATTCAGAAGTTGAAAGTAAAGAGACGGTTTTGTCATCCCTGGGCCAGCAAACATGTGCATGTTTGCGAATCCGTGGGTAAACGGACAGAGGGTGGATCCGCGTCCTTACCTGCTGGTTTTCTCTCCGCTCTGTCCTCCTCCGGCTCTGCGATGGGAAGCCTGGCCGCTGGCACCCCGCTCACCGTCACCAGGAACAAGCAGAGCGCGCACCACACGGCGATCATTCCCACTGGGGTCCCTTGGCAAAGGGATGACCTGCAACCCCCTCCAGCCTTAGGCATCCTCTGGTCGCATACTTTTTTTTCTGGCCGGCTCAGCAATGGAATCCTTGCGGGAAGTAGAAACCTGCAAGACATAGAAGAAGAAGCTCAGAACTCCACTGGACTTATTCTGTAAATGAGTACAAAGAGCAAGAACGATGAGGTTAGGATCAAGGGAAGGCGGCCCGGTAAAACGGATCATAAAGCAATGCAATAGATTTGATGTGAATGGGGCCTAAAAGGGAACCGGGTCTCAGTAACAGGAAGGCATCCCAGTAAAGAGAACCTATCCCAGTAAAAGGGAACCTGTCCCGCTAAAGGGAAGGCCTCCCAGTAAAGGGAACCTGTCCGAGTAAAGGGAAGGCATCCCAGTAAAGGGAACCTGTCCGAGTAAAGGGAAGGCATCCCAGTAAAGGGAACCTGTCCGAGTAAAGGGAAGGCATCCCAGTAAAGGGAAAGCGTCCCAGTAAAGGCAAGGCATCCCAGTAAAGAGAACCTGTCCCAGTAAAGGGAAAAGTCTCCCAGTAAAGGGAAAAGGCTCCCAGTAAAGGGAACCTATCCCAGTAAAGGGAAAAGGGTCCCAGTCAAGAAAACTTATCCCAGTAAAGGGAACCTGTCCCACTAAAGAGAAGGCATCCCAATAAAATGATGATTTCTGATTGGCTGCCATAGGTCTTAGCACTCAGAACTGCACTATACCTGCATTGTAAACATGCAACATAAAAACAAAGCAATACATATTGCACATTTGGGTGAAATTTAAAATGAATGGCAGCGCAAGTAACATGCATTGCAGTGCGTTATCCCAACACCACAATATAAACGGGGAAGCATGGCAGATACAAAGTAATACACGATGGAATTTAAACCGACAAATACTACAGAAAGAAATATAGAATTCAAATATAGAAATATAGAATTCAGTGCGGCACATGCAACGCATGTGAACTGAGTGCCATCTTATATGAAAGACAATGCACGTAACATGCGTTGTAGCGCATTACCACAACGTAAAAATATAACTGGGCCCACATGGCACATCAAGCAATACATTTTGCAACTGAAAGCAGCAAAGACAGATACATGAATGTAGAATCCAGTGGTCAACCAGTTTAGTAATATTGATCAGTTTGGGGGACCATTTACATATTCACTGCACATTAGTGTGTGTTGGGTTCAGGTGGCACGTTGGCAATGCAGCAAAACTTCCCGAAAATCTAACACTGAGGGGGGGATTTATCAAAACTGGAGCAGCTGTGCATGACAACCAATCAGCATCGGTCTTTCATTTTCAAATCTTAACTGAACAAACTGAAGAGAGAAGCCGATTGGTTGCCATGGACAGCTGCTCCAGATTTGATAAATCCCCTCTATGTTCCCTTGCGGTGCAATGCATGTGCATCGGGGTGCCATTTAACATGAATGGCAATGTTTATCTGTAGAAAATAAATCAAGGCGGCCAATCACTGGACTTGCTGTATTTTTCTTGAAGACGTTTCGCTGATCATCCAACCAGCTTCCTCAATGTCTGAAATGCAATGCATGCAACATCACCGCAGTACAGATATAAATGGGCCCTTAGGGAGAACTTGTTCCCCCACAGAAGGGGGGCTTCACGAGTCCTGGACCAGCTATAAATCTGAAGCACTTTGGCTCCCCGTCCAGTTCCGATATCATTTCTCAGCCTCATCCTAGGAGCATCATTGCAAGACTGACAGCCACAGGCATGACTCCCAGAGAGAGAGAGATGCATCATGGGATTTGTAGTTTCATCACAGCTGGAGGGCCAGAGTTTGGCTACCCCTGGTCTAGATCAAGAGTAGGTAAACTCCAGACCTCCAGCTGTGGTGGCACTACATGTCCCATGAGGCATTGCAAGACTGACAGCCACAGGCATGGCTCCCAGAGGTAGATGCATGCTGGGATTTGTAGTTGCACCACAGCTGGAGGGTCGGGGGTTGCCTAGCTCTGCTCCGGACATTAGATGAGGCACTTCTTCGTTAAACAGCCCATTAATCAGCCTCAGCAGGGGATGGGGCCGTTTCAAAGCCACAGGGGCCACTTCCAAAATCAGTGCTGACCACATTCACGGCGATCTGCTGTCTGGACCCCGCATCGGTCTTGTCTAGAGCAGCTGAAACCATATGACGTCACTAAAGAAAAAGGGGACCCCGAAAAAAGGAGGCCAGATTTTATGTATAAAAGGATAAATGGGCGACTGTCGGAATCCGGGGTGCCGGGAGACGTCCAATAGAAAGCAGATGAAGGAGACACATTGCGGCCACTTCTCGGCTCGGCTCCGGCTAATGCATTTCCAGCCTCCTCTGCAGATAGCGACCGGGGGCGGGGGGCCGGGATATGGGTAATGGGATGGGTAAGGGGGTTATCTTGGAGAATCCATTACAATGTCCACAGATCACAGAGCGCCTGGAGGATAAGATTGCGCTCCCTCCAGTCACCACACATGGGAATGACCTACATGTAGGGGGAGCCAAGGGTACAGAAGGGCCACAGATGACCTGGGCCCCTTGCAGCGTGCGATCCCCGGGTCCGATGTCTTGCACTTCGCCGGCAGCAGCAAATAGCAGTTAAGGGTTATGGATGTTCATCTTCATCATACACCCTCCTATAGGGAAAGCTGCATCTCTGTTTGAATATAATCAAATATACGAGCTGATCGGGTTGAATCCATTCCAATATTAGGATATTCCGATAGCGCTGATCCAGAAAAAGCCTGGAGACCGAGCCGGGGAATTTCCGAGGACAGCCTCAGCTTTCAGAGGTCTGCCCCTGGACTCTGATGATCACTATAGAAGCTCCGTACGTGGAATCTGCATGTAGCACTATTCTAAAGATGGGAAACGAAGTTCAAATCGGGTTTAATCTGTTCTAATACTGTTGATCCAGAAGAAACTGAAATCAAACCGTTCCACTTCTAAAGGACATCCTCAGGTTTAGAGGTCTGTCCGTGGACTGTGATGATCAGCATAGAAGCTCCGTACGTGGAACCTCCATGCAGTCACACACATTAACCCTGGCAAATACAACTGTTCTAATCCCAATGCTGATATTGTGGATCCAGAATTAGCAGTTGAATCAAACTGCTGTACAATTTCCAGTGACAGGCTCAGGTTTAGAGATCTGACCCTGCACCCTGATGATCACACTCACCATTCCGACCACTGTTCATCCAGCAGAAGCTGTGAACTCAAACTGCACAGATTACAAGGACAGTCTCGGGTTTTAGAGATCTGTCCCTGCACCCTGATGATCACACTCTCCATAGAAGCTCCGTACGTGGATCCTCCATGCAGTCTGGATCCAGAAGAAGCAGTCGAATCAAACTGCTGCACAATTTTACAAGGACAGGCTCAGGATTTAGACTTCTGTCCCCACACTATGGTCCCTTTTCACCATAAAACCTACTTACGTGAAAAGCTGCATCCAGCAATATACTAAAACTGGGGAAAAAGAAATAGCTGCTCAGGTTGAATCCACTGTAAGCCCCAATACTGCTGATCCAGAAGAAGCAGAGCAATCAAACTGCACAATTTCCAACGGCAACCTCGGGTCTGTCCCTGATGATCACTGTCGCCATCCAAGCTCTGTACGTGCACGCAGCAATACAGTAAAGATAAATGAAACCCCTGATCATTATTCTGTTCTAAACCCAATATTGTTATGATATTGTTGATCCAGAAGAAGCAGTGCAATAAAACCGCACAATTTAAAATGACAGCTCCTGATTTCAGGGGTCTGTCCCCGGACCCCGATGGATCACTTTCACCATTAAACCCCCTTTATGTGGAACCTGCATTATAGTAAAAGATAAATACAATGCCTGATCAATATTATTCTGTTCTAATCCCAATAGTGTTGATCCGGAAAAAACAGTGCAATCAAACCGCACAATTTCCAAAGGACAGTCTCAGGTACAAAGAATCTGCCCCTGGCGTCTAATGATCACTTTTACCTTTATACCCCCTGCATGTGGACTCTGCACGAAGCAACACACTGAAGATCTAATGAAATGTCTCATCAATATTGTTCCTCTAATCGAATCCAAATACTCTCCTCATATTGTGGATCCAGAAAAAGCAGTGCAATCAAACTGCACAATTTACAATGACAGCCTCAAGTCTGTCCCTGGACCATGATGATCACTTTCACCTTTATACCCCCTGTATGTGAAATCTGCACGCAGCAACAAATCAATCAATGATTGACAAATATCTGATCAATATTATCCTATTATCTAATCCTAATAGTGTTCATCCAGAAGAAGCAGAGCAATCAAACTGCACAATTTAGAATGATTTTAGAGGTCAGTCCCTGACCATCACTTTCACCTTTATGAGGACTCTGCAACATAATAAATATATAATAAACTAACTGATAAAACGGACCGATCAATATTATTGTCTTCGGATATTGTGGATCCAGAAGAAGTAGTGCAATCAAACTGCACAATTTACAATGACAGCCTCGGGTCTGTCATTGGACCACGATGATCACATTCACCTTTATACCCCCTGCATGTGGAATCTGCACGCAGCAATATCTTCAGATCCATGAAATGTCTGATCGATATTGTCCCGTTATCGAACCCCAATAGTGTTGATCCAGAAGAAGCGGCGCAATCAAACTGCACAACTTAGAATGAGTTTAGAGGTCTGTCCCCGGACCCTCACCTTTATCAGGACTCTGCACGCAGCAATATACTAAATATATAATGGACGAATAAAACTGCCCGATCAATATTATTGTCTTGTGATATTGTGGATCCAGAAGAAGCAGAGCAATCAAACTGCACAAATGTACAATGACAGCCTCGGGTCTGCCCCTGATGATCAGTTTGAGGACTCTGCACGCAGCAATGTATTACATATATAATATACTAAGTGATCGAACTATTATTATTATTGTTTCATGCTGATAGTGTGGATCCAGAAGTAGCGGAGAGGACCCCTGACAGCTCCGACACTCATGACCGGTCGGGAATTGTCGGAAGTATTTTATAATCCAATGAGATCGGACGATCGCGGGATCTTCGGGGAGCAGCGAAGTGCCCCCCCCCACCCCCCACCCCCCACCGGGGTGGAGACGTCCATTGCAAAGTCCATTGCGAAGCTGACAGCAGCGATGTGTATGGGGGGGAATCGCACATCCAGAGTCGACCGGCGACAGCGTGCAATCCCCCCAGACTTGCATATAGCGGGGAGAGTTTGGGTCCAGGACGGGCAGAGTCCATGCAATGGTTAGTCCGGTGCAGTGCACACATTACCTACCTCTTGGTAGATCCCCCTGTCCGGGCTCCGGTGCTGTCTCCGATCCTCCTGCACTGTCTAACACGAGCAGAGTGCCGGCGACTGAGCGGCTCCTCCTCCTGACAGCATCTCCAGCGCGGGGGGCGTGCCTGGGCCTCTTTACCACGCCCTTACCCCGGGCAGGCCGCGCCCCCTCCCTAATCCTGGCTGACGTCACGGACCTCCTGCGATCGGCAGAACGTGTGCCTGCTCCTAGGGGAGTCAGCGCGGAGTAACCCTTCCGCTGCCGGCTCCTTGCCCGCTGTGATTTCTGTATCATTCGGTGTGTGCTGATAGTGAATGGCCGGCACGTTTTCTTGTTTCTCCAGTAGGAGATGAAGTCTGGGGTGGAGGGGTTTGTGTGTTTTTGCCATTTGTTTGAAAGTGTATTCAAATCCAAGTTAAAATTGTTTTATATTGCAGATGGGCAGTTTTTAGGCTTAGTGGTTGCATGATTTTTCTTATTTATTTATTTTTAACCTGGTTTAACACATGTCTGGTCCTAGGGTGACAACGCTCACTGTTCTGTATCTATGGAGGAGCAGGGTTGTCACCCTAGGACAGGACTACAGATCACTCACAGTACTGAATTTAAAGAGGAGCAGGGTTGTCACCCCAAGACAAGATTACAGATCACTCATGGTACTGTATCTTTGGAGGAGCAGAGTTGTCACCCTAGGAGAAGACTACAGATGACTCATGGTACTGTATCTATGGAGGAGGAGGGTTGTCACCCTAGGAGAAGACTACAGATGACTCATGGTACTGTATCTATGGAGGAGCAGAGTTGTCACCCTAGGAGAAGACTACAGATGACTCATGGTACTGTATCTATGGAGGAGCAGAGTTGTCACCCTAGGAGAAGACTACAGATGACTCATGGTACTGTATCTATGGAGGAGCAGAGTTGTCACCCTAGGAGAAGACTACAGATGACTCATGGTACTGTATCTATGGAGGAGCAGAGTTGTCACCCTAGGAGAAGACTACAGATGACTCATGGTACTGTATCTATGGAGGAGCAGAGTTGTCACCCTAGGAGAAGACTACAGATGACTCATGGTACTGTATCTATGGAGGAGCAGAGTTGTCACCCTAGGAGAAGACTACAGATGACTCATGGTACTGTATCTATGGAGGAGCAGAGTTGTCACCCTAGGAGAAGACTACAGATGACTCATGGTACTGTATCTATGGAGGAGCAGAGTTGTCACCCTAGGAGAAGACTACAGATGACTCATGGTACTGTATCTATGGAGGAGCAGAGTTGTCACCCTAGGAGAAGACTACAGATGACTCATGGTACTGTATCTATGGAGGAGCAGAGTTGTCACCCTAGGAGAAGACTACAGATGACTCATGGTACTGTATCTATGGAGGAGCAGAGTTGTCACCCTAGGAGAAGACTACAGATGACTCATGGTACTGTATCTATGGAGGAGCAGAGTTGTCACCCTAGGAGAAGACTACAGATGACTCATGGTACTGTATCTATGGAGGAGCAGAGTTGTCACCCTAGGAGAAGACTACAGATGACTCATGGTACTGTATCTATGGAGGAGCAGAGTTGTCACCCTAGGAGAAGACTACAGATGACTCATGGTACTGTATCTATGGAGGAGCAGAGTTGTCACCCTAGGAGAAGACTACAGATGACTCATGGTACTGTATCTATGGAGGAGCAGAGTTGTCACCCTAGGAGAAGACTACAGATGACTCATGGTACTGTATCTATGGAGGAGCAGAGTTGTCACCCTAGGAGAAGACTACAGATGACTCATGGTACTGTATCTATGGAGGAGCAGAGTTGTCACCCTAGGAGAAGACTACAGATGACTCATGGTACTGTATCTATGGAGGAGCAGAGTTGTCACCCTAGGAGAAGACTACAGATGACTCATGGTACTGTATCTATGGAGGAGCAGAGTTGTCACCCTAGGAGAAGACTACAGATGACTCATGGTACTGTATCTATGGAGGAGCAGAGTTGTCACCCTAGGAGAAGACTACAGATGACTCATGGTACTGTATCTATGGAGGAGCAGAGTTGTCACCCTAGGAGAAGACTACAGATGACTCATGGTACTGTATCTATGGAGGAGCAGAGTTGTCACCCTAGGAGAAGACTACAGATGACTCATGGTACTGTATCTATGGAGGAGGAGGGTTGTCCCCCTAGGAGAAGACTACAGATCACTCATGGTACTGTATCTATAGAGGAGGAGGGTTGTCACCCTAGGACAGGACTACAGATCAATGGTACTGTATCTATAGAGGAGCAGGGAGATTTCTAGTCGTACAGTCATGTGATCAGCGGGAGGCAGAAGCTCCGATTCTCCTGAATGGGCCGCTGTGATTGGCTGTATAGTGTCTTCTACAGTCGGTTCTTATTTTTTGATTACAGAAAATGATCCTAAACAGCGTGTTATAGAGGATCTCAGAGAATGGTATCGTTGGCGGTGTCACTCTGTGTGTTCATAGAGATAAATGTGAGAAGGACCAGCAACAGAATGTCAATACTCTTATCTGACCGTGTTCATAGTGTAAAACCCTTTTCTGTGTAGTGTGCTGTGATATATGTACGTGGGGGGGGGGGAGCCATGTTTGCTTGTTACATAAGCAGGTTTTTCTTCCTGCTGATCCTCTTATCACACTGATGAGGTCTGCCTGATTGAAAACAATAGACTATCTGCAGTCTCTAATGATGTCATACATCCACAATGCACATGGTAACCAGACACTATCTATGGTTGTAATTTGGGATGCACCAATACCGATACTAGTATCGGTGCCAATACCGAGTATTTGGGCGAATACTCGTACTCGGCCAAATGCTCCGATACCTATCCCGATAATAGAACTCCTGTTCAGAGGGAGATCTCCACTGACTGGCAGTGCCGCGAGAGAACATGGAGCCTACTTTCTGGCCAATCAGGAGGCCGGGTAACAGGTAATGACTTGCCACCCGGCTTCCTGATTGGCCGGGAAGCCGGTTCATTGCTGTTTGGCCATCCCAATGCTGATTGGCTGGGAAGCCGCCATTCCAGCCAATCAGCAGCGAGCCGGCCAAACAGCATCGAGCCAGCTGCCCGGCCAATCAGGAAGGCGGGTGGCGTGTAATGATCATGTTGACTGTTGTAATTTTTTTTGTTTAATGATGGGTCCATGTTGCAGTTTTGACCACATAGGATGGAGCAGGGTGAATGGGTCAGCTTGAATAGGCAGCAGACCTACTCAGTCTTAGCGGTTAGCACTTCTGCCTTGCAGCACCGGGGTCCCTGGTTTGTATCCTTGTCAGGACACTATCTGCCATACCATCCAAATTGATATAATCCGGGATCTTAAGTGGTATAACCACCTAAAGTAGAACTCAAGCCAAATTTCAGTTTTGGATACAGTAAGGGAGGGTTATAACACCATCTGCGCCATCTGTGTCCCATGGGGAGATTTCACTTCCTGTCTGATAGCTACAACAGGAAATGAGAGAAAATCTCTCAAATGAAAGAAAAATCCCTGGTGGTCAGCAGGGTCACCAGAACTAGCGCCCCCAATGGGAAGATTTCCCATCTATTCCTTGGGGGGGGGGGAATGACTCCTTAAAGGGGACACAGACAGCGATAAAAATGTTCTAATCTTTCTCCACTCGACACAAAACTAAAAATAAGGTGATATTAGAGTCAGAAGGTTTTTAAGCTATTTCAGATGCTGATGAAATCACTTACAATGGATGCTGCTCCTTGAAGTTTAATAGTGTTTTGGTTCGATACAAAATAATCTACTCCCCTGAACACTGGCCCTGATATCCTGTTTTAGGGTGGCTCCTTTCCCTTGCAGGGTCCTATGGAGCCACCCTTGTGTGTGTTAGTAAGCTGTGTGTGTCTCCACCAAGGCAAGACACTCTTCTGCTCCTTCCTCCTACAGGCTAGTAGATGGACGGCTGCTGGAGTCTGCTCTGTGCGTTGTGATCAGAAACATGATGACTGTAAGTGTTTGGGCAAAAATGTAAAGAAATACTTTGCTTGGAGATGTATATTTTACTGATCTGGATTCATTATTGAATACAAAGTTTGAGAGTTTAATATTTCTTTATAGTGACACTAAACTCAGGAGGAAAGGAGGCAGGTAAGAGAAAAATGAACGAGCTCCGTTATGGAAAGTGTATAAGTGCACAATTCTCATTAAGTAAAATACAACTTAGTAGAAGGGAAATGCTGGCCTGAGCCATAATAAAGGGAAACTACTCTGCAAAGTTTGGGGCCCCCAGGAGTGCCTCATATTTGCACATCATGGCACACTTAAAGTGACATTAAAGTCAAAGATGTTTTTCCCTCCCCCCAATGTTAGTGAAAGCACTTACCTTAAATGATGTCTCCTTATCCGATCTTCTTTCCTGATGTTTTCATCTGTCCCTCCAGCGGTGCGGCGGGTCTCCGATCCAGCGCTGACTCCTCTCTGCTTGCTGGCACTTCCTGTCCCACGGTGTCTGCATGCGGGTGCACGCGTCCATAGACTTACCTTGTGTCTTTCCTCGTCTCCCGGCCGAGAATCCGAACTGCGCATGCGCCCGCCCCAAGATGCTTTGCGGCCCCCTGAGAATTTTCTCATTTTCAGACGGGAGCGCGCGGGGGAAGACAGGGGTAAGTTTAAACCACTGTTAAAGCGTTTTTAAAAAAACACTTTTTACATATATCTACTGCTTGCTAGCCGTAGATATATATGCAAAAAAGCCGGAGGGTTTAATAACCCTTTAGAGTGACACTACACTCAGGAGTTAAATCTTAAACATGTATTCAAGTCATCTAACTAGTAACAGAAATTTATCTTATTTGTGTATCACTCGGCTGTAGATCCTCCAATCATCTCTGAATTGGTGCTGACACTGTCCTTCCTTCTGGAGGGGGGCTACCTTTGTTCCCCATGGTCCCTGTGTGTGTTGTAAAATAGTCACCGCTCCAAGTTCGCTCCTGGGATGGAGGGAGCTGGGAGTGTTTACTAATTTGTATAGCGATTATAGTCCATGACAGTGAGTGAGTGAGCTGCGAGCAGTGACTACTTTACAACACTCACAGGGACCATGGGGAACACATGTAGCCGCCCTCCAAAGGGAAGGACAGTGTCCGCACCAATTCAGAAATGATTTGAGGATCTACAGCCGAGTGATACACAAATAAGATACATTATTGTTAATAGTTAGGATGGTTGAATGTATTTTTAAGATTTAACTCCTGAGTTCAGTGTCACTTTCATTTCTAATTTACTCACTGACTGATAAAATAGCGAAGCCAGCGGATATACATGACAGCCAGTCAGCTGGTATTTTCAGAAGGAGAGATCAACAATGGAGTCCTCTATAACTCCTCAGCTTTCCTTTTATCATGTCTCCAGTCATCAGCCCGGTCAGGAATTTGCAAGCTACCATTTTTATAGTGTGAAAGCGTTCCTTCTTTTCTCCAGCCTCGTCTGCTCTTCCCCAGTTCCTATTTATCAGCCCTGTCTGATTTCCTGGAACGTTCTCTAGTTTTGGACAGTTGTCCCTGTGAATGTTTTCGGTTATCTGATCAGTTATGCAACACTGTGATTTCTAGACTCTCAAGTTCAATTCTCTTTTGTTATTCCCATTATTTGCGCTTTACACATTTATACAATCTTTTTTTTAAATGGTTGAATTTGAATAAAATATATAAAACATTTCATTGTTCATCTTTCAATGATTCATTTTAATTATTTCAATTATTATTTTTTTAATTATATTATTATTATTCATCAAATTTGTATGATGAGATTGGAGCGTGCTGCAGTATTCTGTGACAGGATGGAGGAGACGTGTCCTGTGACGCCTGGAATTCATTCTAAAGGTGCCCATACACTGTACGTTTATCGTACGAGAATCGCGGGAAATCCTGCGATCGTACGAGAATCGTGCAGTGTGTGGAAGGCGTGCGACCGTTTCTACTGTACGGTCGCTCGTCTTCCGTCGAACAAGCAGGCTGGAAAACCCGCCGGGAATCGTACGATTCGTGTTCGCATGTCTAGTCGCCGGCATTAACGCGGCAATTTTAGTTTTTCCGAATCTTGCTGGTAAATAGCTTTATTACTTGTTTATACTGCCAGTAGATCCACTGATTTGACCACTTCCTGTAACAGGGTGCTGCTTGCTTTGCAGTTAAAGAAAAACATTTTAATTAACCCTTGCAGTTGGGCTAACCCAGAACTGCGAGGGTTAACTACTCGTTTGTGTCTAGGTGTTAAAATAAAAAAAGTTAGACCGATCCTTCCAGCCTTGCTCCAGCGATCTGTGGATCCTTATCACACCCACGATCCTTCCCACCTAGCTCCCCCTCAGCTCCAGCAGTCTATGGATCCTTATCACGTCCACGATCCTTCCAGCCTAGCTCCCCCTCCGCTCCAGCGGTCTATGGATCCTTATCACGTCCACGATCCTTCCAGCCTAGCTCCCTCTAAGCTCCAGCGATCTATGGATCCTTATCATGTCCACGATCCTTCCAGTCTTTCTCCCCCTCCACTTCAGCGATCTATGGATCCTTATCACGTCCACGATCCTTCCAGCCTAGCTCCCCCTCCGCTCCAGCGGTCTATGGATCCTTATCACGTCCACGATCCTTCCAGCCTAGCTCCCCCTCCGTTCCAGCGATCTATGGATTCTTATGACGTCAACGTCATAAGAAACTTTGCTCCAACGAACGAAACGAATAAGAAACGAATAAGAACAGAAAACGAAACGAACGTTCGTACTAACGCTACCGAATTTCGGAAATGGAAATTCGGATTTGTTTGCATTCGTTATGTCTGTAATTCGTAATTTCGGATACATCCGAATTTCCGAAAATTCGTCCGAATTTCGATTCGGAACGAAACGAATCGCACATGTCTAGTGATAAGGATCCATAGACCGCTGGAGTGGAGGGGGAGCAAGACTGGAAGGATTGTCTATGTCATCACGTCCAATATATTGGACATGAGAATACCGTGGGACCTTCCATTGCTGCAGCAGGGGAAGAGGGAGTGCAGTCACAGGCAGCTGGCCCCGAGGTTCGGGTGAGAATAACATTTTATTTTATTCCCTAGAGAGAAACAATCAGTTAATCCTGGGGTAGAACCACTGAAAGGGTTAATAAAATTATTGCACGGAGTTCTTCTTCTTTAGATCATTGCAGTATTATCGCCCCGTGGACAGGGGTGATACAAATTTTAATAACAAGAAAAAAAAAAGTTAAATAATAAAAAAAAAATGTATTTAATAAAAGAAAAAAATGATGTCTGAAAGGTTGCCTGTGTGATTTCGAGATGTTGGGAGTGTGATCGGGAGGAAAATTCGTTCCAGCTTCTGGTAATAATGATTTGCCCCCATACTACTTTGTTTTCTAGGTAAAAGCTGACTCCGCTGCCATCAGCAGAGCCCGGTGTGCACCTGCACGCTCCCATTAACTAGTACAGTACCAGAAAGGCAGAATATGACTCATCGCGTTCATCTCTCCGTGTAACAGATATTTGTGATCTTCATCACGTTTTACACGTTCTTACCATTGTTTCCGGAAATCAGAGACAGTTGACGGAGCATTAGAAAAAAAGCTGAGTTAGCAGAAGTTGGATAACGTTCAGGAATCTAGAAAACACTGCAAAGTGCAAATGTTCATTTTTTGTGAAGTGTGTAAACTCATTGGATTTATCAATATCAATTATTGGAGTTGAGTGTCAAAGAGGGGAGAACAGGCTGCAAAGCGAGAAGGTGTGCTGGTATTCTGGATTAATATAATAAAAATCCTATCTATCTATCTATCTATCTATCTATCTATCTATCTATCTATCTATCAACAGTACAAATATATATATATATATATTAGGGATGCACCGATACCGATACTATTATCAGTATCGCTGCCGATGTCGAGTATTTGGGCGAGTACTCGTACTCGTCCAAATCAGTGACGTGCGGTACCTCTTGTTCCCGGTGAGGCATTCCCCAGCATTGGTCCAAGCCATCCACAGGGCTCACTCCTCTAACAAAGAGTAAAGTCTGTGACAGCTCTGGCTCCAATATTTAGGTTACACAAGCAGTGGGGAAGGCCGCTGCTGTGTAACCTAACAATTCGCACGTTCAGACCCAGATTTTCGGCTGTCAGTCCAGTCTTTAAACACTCTAACAACATCGGAGTCACCTCTAGGTCCCGTTAATGATGCATGAAGCTGTGTATTATGTAATGTGCACCATGATACTGCTCTAGAATGACACCGGGCCAGATAACCTGCAATTTACAAAATCATTTAGTAGAAGCGCATATATTTTCTCAGCATATTTGGTGACAGCGGTTGACATGTGGAAATTCCCTTGTCAATCACTAGTAATTGTAAAAGATTTGGTTGTCACTGTGCTGATCATTATTAAAACATGCATGTCACGCATCCAGGGCATAGCTATTACCGTCATATAAAGGATCTTTTATACCTACACCTACCAGTCTAGGGGGAAAAATAATGAGGGTGAGGTTAGACGAGTGCATTTAGCACTCCAGCTGAGAATTAAGCTAAGTACTATTAAATAGTTTCCATTGCATTAAACTAGCAAGTTCTGTGGTCCTGTCACCTTGTATCTATGAAGCAAATTGCTGCAGGTGACAAGACCGCTGCAGTATGTGAAAGTCTACCATGTTGGCGGCATGTATAGGGAGCCTCTGCGCTTAGACTTTCTTAAAACATAGTGCACCGAAATGCTCAGCTGGTAACATGGACTCAAATCCAATGTAATACTATTCACAGGATGAAACAAAGTCACCTGACCTCTTCTAAATGGGAGATTCAGAGTGCAGGTCTTTATAGGTCACCTGACTTTATAGGTCAATTGCCGAGGCAGGTCACAGAGTTGGCATAGGAAAGAGTCAGTCATGAGGTACAATGTTTTCTCCATAGGTAATGCATAGGATTCCAAGAGCACTATGGGGTTCCTTTCAGACACCTGGTCTCTGACAACACATACAGGGCAGTACAGAGGAAAGGGGAGAATTTTCATGAGATGTGAGGCGGGCAGGTGAGTCTGGGGGGGGGGGGTTGCTGACTATGTCCTCCATTGCAATCATATGTAATATTTCATACTGACCATAAAAAGAGAGAAAGCAAATATGTTAAAAAGAACAATACAGTAAACTCCCTGTTATCCGGCATCCATGGGGATTGGTAGATTCCAGATAAATGTAGTTTCTGGTTGCTTGAGAGTTTCTATTAAAATAGGTCTAACTAATGCCCCATACTATACCATACCATAAACTCTGTATTGACTTCATATTAATAATGAAATGCAGTAATCAAAAGCAAATTAGGACAAATAGACACATGATCGTTTCCAGGATAATACATGCCGCAGATTTGCAGAACAGTGAGTACACAGGGTTTTTTTTTTCTGGTTAGATGAGAGTTCTGGTTAGTTGAATACCGGATAAGTGAGAGTTTGTTGTACTCTATTCCCTTTACCAGTTGCCGTCCGCCTGTAGAAAAAAAACGGATGGAGGGCTGACTCGCATCAGCGGGTTGCCATCTCCAGAGGGCATTTTTTTCCTGTTCTCAGGCGCGCACAGGCAGGGAAGACCCGCTCGTTTTTATAGCCGTTAATGTGTCTTTTTGCCCAATGTGACCGCGTCTTTTATATTTTACCAAAAAATTGGGTAATAATAATGTTTTAGAATTTAATATTAGGGGAAACAGTTTTCTTTTTTTAATTTTCTGTAATTTTTTCTTAATATATTAAAAAATAAAAACCCCAGTAGTGATTAAATACCACCAAAAGAAAGCTCTATCTGTCCCCAAAAAAGGGTATTTAATTCATTTCAGTACAGCGCTGCATGACGGAATAAATGTCAGTCAAAGTACCGCAGCGCTAAATACTGAAAAATGGCCTGGATGGGAAGGGGGTTTAACACCGCGGATGTCAACTGGTTAATAAAGTAATATTAAAATCAAAATGCTTTTAAGCTGTTTCATATGCTGATGAAATCACTTACAATTGGTGGTGCTCCTTGATGTTTTCATGTTTTATTTTCTTGCAGAATCAGCTGGTCCTCTGAGCACTGGTCCTGATATCCTGTTTTAGAGTGGCTCCTTTCCCTTGCAGGGTCCTATGTCTGCGGTATTTTTTATATCAACTTTTTATTTAATGTTTTTAGGACTTTTGGGGGTCTACCACCTTCTTCTTCATGCAAGGGTCCTGACAATGTAACTGTTATTGGAAATAAAAAAAGTATGAAAAATGTTGCAAGGGCACTAATATGACTACTTAATATGGCTGCTCACCTTAAGCACTTAAAGAGTATCTTTGGTCAAAAACGAAAAATAAATCTGTATTTCTTTATTGAATTCTATCCCAACTACTCATAACCATATCCATCTAGAAGTTTGTAAACCTATTTACTGAAGATGCTCATATGATGGACTTCTTCAATGCACTGATACAGTCACCACTCTCCCAGAGCCTTCATTCTGAACTGCAATTCTACATCTGAACAGTGTAACGTAATCATTGCTAGCTGGAAGCAGTGCATGATGGGCTATGTACTGAGAAATTGATCCCATCACATCAAGCAGCAGGGAAGAGACACAAAGCACACTGGGAATCCAGGAAGTTGGTGGAAGTGATGGGCAGGCGGAAGGCGGCACTCTACATAAAAGGGATTTGTTCAAATAAGCTTTGATTGTATTATAGAAAACAACTCTATACAATATTACCCTATTACACTGCTGATGTTATAACAGGAGAGGATATGCTGGGACTTTACAACTCCTTTAAAATGTAACAAATTCTGTTATATATGCTAAAAGGTAGGGATGCACCGATAGCGATACAAGTATCGCTATCGGTGCTAATGCAGAGTATTTGAGCGAGTACTCGTACTCGCCTAAATGCTCCGATGCCTAGCCCGATACCCAAACTTCCGGTATCAGGAAGCACTGAGTCATTACACGCTGCCCGGCTTCCTGATTGGCCGGGAAGCCGACTCCATGCTCCCTCGTCAGTTGTGACCAGGGAGCATGGACACGGCTTCCCAGCCAACCAGGAAGCCTGGCAGCGTGTCATTACACACCCCCTGGCATTCTGATTGTCCAGAAAGCCGACTTCATGCTCCCTCGTCACCTGATGGCAAAGGAGCATGGAGCCGGCTTCCCGGCCAATCAGGAAGCCGGGTGCCATGTAATGAAGCATTGCCCAGCTTCCTGATTGGCCAGCTTCACGACCAATCAGAAAAAGGGCAATGCGTCATTACACGCCGCCCTTCTCCCTGATTGGCTAGAAAGCCATCTCCATGCTCGCTCATCACCTGGTGGCAAGGGAGCTTGGAGACGGCTTCCCTGGTAATCGGGAAGCCGGGTGGCGAGTCATTACACGCCGCTCAGCTTCCCGGATAATCAAGAAGCCAGGTGACGAGTCATTACACGCCACCTGGCTCCTTTAATGGGACTTCCGGTATTCGGTGTCGGCAAGTACTGAAAAAAATATCGGTGTTCGATACCGAAAAAAACGGTATCGGTGCATCCCTATTAAAAAGTAATCTATGCTGTAAGGCTGAAAAAAACCCATTGAAATACAGTGTGTCAGGAGGATAATATTGTATTTTGTGTCTCAGTAACATGCTTGTGGTCCGATCACACAAATAGGAAAGCTCCCATGTATTCCTAGGTGACCGGACCACGAAGGTCTTACTATGATTGGGACAAGTGAAGGCAACCTCTGCACTTCAGCTGTTGTGGAACTACAAGGACTCTGACAGCCACAGGCATGACCGGAGGCAGCGGCATGATGGAATTTGTAGTTTCCCCACAATTATATTTTGATTTAGCGGGAAGCACAAGTAATAATCAGTTGCAGGTCCACTTTACAAGTTTACAAAACACAGAAATTCCCCAGCCTCAACCTGCCAGCCAGCCTGCAACCAAACAAGTAGCCCTGTCAACAGTATGCGTTAAAATCAGAGGTTTTAGTTGCACAAACTTTTGGCCAAAAATATGTAGAAGCGACACTGCCGCGCCAAGGCACCTCTGCAAAGTGTGGTCCTAACTCTATGTATCCGGGTCTCCAAGTGTGAGCATATTAATGAAGTTGATAAATTACATGCAGGTGTACCTGGAGGTAGCCAACTCCTCCTAATAAGGTGCAGGGACGCACTGGAGGCCCAGCAACCAAAAATGCACGCTGGGACTCCAGTGCGTCCCCCTAACCCAAAATAGTCAAACTAGAAAAAAATGGTACATGCATGAATCTATAACCGGCCTTTATAGCAGGGCGCACATTGGGAAGGCTTACAACAATACAAAACACAAACATTCCCCAGCCTCAACCTGCCAGCCAGCCTGCAACCAAACAAGTAGCCCTGTCAACAGTATGTGTTAAAATCAGAGGTTTTAGTTGCACAAACTTTTGGCCAAAAATATGTAGAAGCCACACTGCCGCGCCACTTTACAAGTTGCCTAACGCCGAGCGTTTGCCAGTAACAATCATAGCTGAACAAGGACAAATAAAAACCATCCTGGAAGCCTAATATTTATATCTGTTAAAGCGACAGTTTTCTATGAATCATATACTCCCTTGTAAATGATCATAGGGGAAAAAAAACTACTACTGATATGTTAATGGTGATCTCATAATATCTTTACAAAGAACAGAGTGACAGTTCACACATGAGGAATGATTTTGTCAGCACGATGCATTATGTAAAAAATCAGGAGAAGCTTTCCAGAGCCGAGTCTATAACCCGGAGACGTACATAGTTAATGGGAAGAGTCTGTTCACTATTAAGGATTAGGAAATGTCCAAAGCCGTAAAAAATATTGAAACGTGCAGATAATGAGTCAGACGTGGCGGAGTGGGGGACTTACTGTCTAATGCCTTTTTAAACATTTTATTATCGGACTACTGAAGGGCTTCTTAAAGGAGATCTCCATGCTAATGGAAAGCCAGGATATTGATTTGACACTAAATACAACCTAGTCCCAATGTTAGGCTGACTGCACACAGGAAATTGTTAATCATGTGATTTTAAAGTGTGATTGTATATATGCACAGTGGTTAAAGGAGAACTCTGGGAAAATAAAAAGATTACCCTTGCATTGGGGGGCTACCCCTGCACTGCTAGAGATAAGTGCTCATGTTGTCTAGGGGACTTAAATCAAGCCGATTTACTTACCTGATCCTTTGGTCCCGCCAGCTCCCTCCGGGCTGCTAGACCAGTCCCTTAAACCTCTTCTCCCCCATGCTCCAGTGGACTCAGCCCTGCTGACGTCATCACGTCTTATGCAGGTCCATTGACTTGCATTAGACGTGAGGATGCCGAGGGACATACCACAGCCGGAGAGAGGTGAGCACTGACCACCGGAAGACCGAGGATCAGGGGACTATATCTGCTTTATTTGAGCCCCCTAGACAAAATTAGCAGTTTACTCATATCTTTGAAATAACAAGAAACACACCATTAGAAATGTTTAGTAATGACAATCTACAAACACATACTTATAGATCATTGCCGGCTTTGTATTCTTTGCATAACTCATTTCTCTTTTCTTCCCTAGTCTTCTGACAGTGGCCATGTTTACTAAGGGCAGATTACTAGCTCTCCATTTACTTCCTGGATTTCTGGCACATGTGACTAGACATGTGACTAGGGCATGTGACCAGGACATGTGACCATGCACATCATCTCAGGGATGGAAAATGCCTTTCTCTGAGACCTCATGAGATTACAGATTTCCCAGCAATGCCCTGCTGATGGAACCTTCCCAGGATGCATTGCTTTGGTAAACTGAAGTAATTTTGCCCTTTCAAAGCAGGAAGTGAATGCTCTGCAAGCGTAAGTAGTTCAGAATCACAGCATTTTACACCTGACATGTCTATGTTATTATTAATCATCATACATAGAGGGATGCATTAGTAGAATTAGATTTTTGAGTGTAAAGGTCCGCTTTAACCCTTGCAGTGCTGGGGTAGCCCCATGGCAAGGGTAAGTTTTTGATATTTCAGAGCTCTTCTTTAATGTGTTGTTAAATCATACCAATTAACTTTTATTCGCTACCTTTTGGCTCTACTGGTCTTTCATTGTCCAATCATTAGGCTGGAGGGCAGCTCCAGCCATAGTGTTTCAACTAGAGTGGAAAAAAGACTGAGGCTTAAGGTGCCCATACACTGTACGATTCTCGTACGAGAATCGCGGGAAATCCCGCGATCGTACAAGAATCGTACAGTGTATGGAAGGCGTGCGACTGTTTCTACTGTACGGTCGCACGTCTTTTGTCGAACCAGCCTGCTCGTCCGATAGCTGCGGAACGGGCCGCTGTGTGCACGCGCACACTGCCCATTCTGCATTGCGGTCATCTCAGCGGGGCGGGCTTTCGATGATCGTACGAGCTTTCAATAAGCATACGACCATCGCAAGACAAAAGTCTTGCGATGGTCGTAAGGTGTATGGGCACCTTAACTGTGCATATGTTGTCTGGCGGAGGTGCCTGGGTCACAACACTAGCTGAACAGAGTTTCAAATCTACTTGTAATCAACTCCTGTACTCATATGATCATTTTCCATTTGCCATAGCACATAGGTTAGTAAAAAAAACTATTTTATCGAGAAAAGTTAAAGGAGAACTATGAGGTGAGTGATTTTCAATGAAACTGTCACATGTCGGCTCAATAGATCGGGTAATGAGCGAACACATACCGCCGCTCGCTCACTTCTCGATCTATCCCTGCAGAGAGCCGTGACTGTCACTCACGGCTCACTGCACGGATTCCCCCCTCCTCGCTCCGATCCTCCAGCGCTGACTGGCGGAACGGACATGGAGGGTGCGGGTACAGCTGGCTCCGCCTCTAGATAGGCAGAGCCAGCTGTCAATCACACAGCTGGGTGGATCTCGACAGTAATGTAGGGACCCTCCCAGCTGCGGCAGGCTCAGTATACCGCGAGCTGTAGCACGCAGTATACTGAGCTTTGGGTCATGGGAGGGCGCTAGTTTGTGTTCACCCGTTACCCTTAAGAGAACCATGGGGAAAAGCACTGACCCCATAGTTCTCCTTTAAAAGATCGATTGCACAAAAAAAAAAAAAAACAAGCATGTTTGTAAAGATTCAACAATCAAGAACCATACTGTCAACAATCAATCAACAATCTTAACTCACGAGTTGATCATTAGTTCTGCCTGTCGCAGCCAATGACATTCACCTGTTATGTGTAGGTTAGAAGATGAAAGCTGCTAGCCAATTGCCTTCAAGCTCCAATTTTCTTTTTCATCATATTCATCATTTTTTCTTCTATGTGTTTATAATGACAGATTTCTTGAGATGCCTATTTATAGGTAGGGAGCGTTTTGGGTTTTAAACCCCTTATTTCTTTCTCTCTTTAGTCTGCACGGAATATTGAAACATCTGCTTAATATGAATCCAGGTCTTAGTGTTCTTCAAAATCACAGTTTCCAATATCAGACAATCCCTTTATATTTCATGAACACTATTATTTATCCAGCCTGTATTTAACATATCTGTGTGTTGTGGGTCATTGGTAATTGGCAGTTCATATATTTAGGGAGCATTATTCAGTCCACTAATAGCTGTATAGCCGCAGCCACTGGCCGGCTCAGTGGCTTTTTAGTAGCCCAACGTAAGCCAGAGACCTTAAGACGTAACCCAAGCTTTGCTTAAAAGAAAAAACACTCAGGTCAAAGGAACACGCTGCTAGAATTTTTGAAAAAGCTATTACACGTTCCTTTCATCTTGTAGATATTGCTCACTGGTGGTCCAGCAGCTCTAATTATTTCACGTAAATCACAAAAGAATGTTCTGCATAAATGTATAATAGTCTATAGCAGGTCCAGCATCCCTTTAGATGTGCGCAGTGGCTTAGTGATTAGTACTTCTGCTTCTACTTCTGCCTTCTACTGAATTCAGCCTCCTAATGCATTCTAGACATTTAAACTGCGGAAAAATTTGGTTCGGATCGGATATTTAGTTATTTTGGGATTCAGGATTCGGATCTAAAGCTCAAATTGGTTCGGGTTTCCACGAAATCTGAATTTTCGTTGGTTTCGGATGAGTTTAGGAATATTCCTTGCGAATACCACAAAAAACCATATACAGATATTAATACTAAAGCTGAATCTCCTAGACCCAAATGGCATTCAGGATCCGAATTTCCAAACATGCCATTCGGGTCTGGGATCCATATACATATGTTACTAAAGCTGAGGCTCCCAGACACGAATAGCATGTTTGGAAAATCGGATCCCAAATGCCATTCGAGTCTAGGAGCCCCAGCTTTAGTATTATATGTATATACTGTATATGGCTCCCATGTTGCCATAACAAAAATTCGTGTTCAGACCCATTTGGATACATTAAACCGAAAAAACACTTCTGATTGGCCAGGAAAGTCACATTTCCGATTCAGTTTCCTTTTCGAACGAAATACGGACGGGATCCGAAATTTAGAAACGGAAATTCAGATTCGCATTCATTTGCGATTTGGAAATTCGGATGTGTCCAAATGTCTGAATTACGGAAAATGTGCACATGTCTAATTCATTCATTTCAACAAAAATCTTCCCATAAGATTACATGAAAATAAAAACTGAAGCCTGTGTGTTTCCGGGTTCCGGCACCGCCGTCTCTAATCCAATATCATGCAAATCAATTAGAGAGTGACATTAATGCTGGGCAGCCTATCTTGTGGAAAAAGCCAGCAGTCTGCTCTAAAGCAGGGGTGGGCAAACTCCAGCTGTGGATAAACTACAGATCCCATCATGCATCTGCCTCTGGCAGTCCTGCCTGTGGCTGTCAGAGTCTTGCAACGCCTAATGGGATTTGTAGTTGCACCACAGCTGAATAGCCAGAGTTTGCCCACCCCTGCCCTATAGCCTTACTAAGATATGGATCAATTTTCCTTGCTGCCTAGAGTTTCCCTTTAAAATCAACAAGCTCAAACATGTGACATTAGCCCTTCGGTGTGTTTGTCACGCCGCCAACGTGTGCCAATCTTCAGAGCAATGTCATCTTCATTTAAGGAGAGCTTGTTGTCTTTGATATTTTTCCCTCACTCATCCATGCAAATGAAATGAATTAATGAGAGGGTAGCGCTGGCCGATGCTGCGGGAGATTTTTTTCAAAGGCAGACGGAGCTTTCGCAGCGCTGGTCTCTGTGGCTGTAAGAGGAGATGCCACTCAGAAGTGTAAACCATAGAACAGAAGGATGGGAAATGTCTGTCAGCTACAACACAGCCTCCGACAATGGAGACACTTAGGATCTGTGTAATAGTAGCATTGAGTTACTTTCTCCATGAAATTCAAACCCGTTCACTAAACGACTCTGCCGCTGCACTGTGGTTTAACCAAACCCCTAATGTCCAGTAATAGTCCTGCAGTAGGGGCCAGCAGTGTTTAAAGGGAAATTCAACCTTTTAGAAAAAAATAATAAATGCCCAGACACATATTCATAAAAGAAAACATTTACATTTAGTATTTTTTGCATTGCAGTAATGCATTGTAACAACGATCAGTGGATCATGGGTGCAATGCTCTGGCTCCTGCAGACTCTTCCTCCTGTCCATGTCTGTAGCAAGGTACGGACATTCATTAACATGGACGGGAGGAAGAATGAATGGACTACCAGCGCAGTGACGTCACATGTATTCCATTGAGAAGTACAATTCCTTCTGTCGTGGTGACTGATGGGACTTGTATTTCTCCATTCACAGATCCTGTCAAAGCATCAGCGTCACACACAGCCGAGACGAATTCAAAAGCATTCTGAGGGGAATTTATCAAAACTGGAGCAGACACAATCTGGGCAACCAATCAGCTTATCTGTTTAGTTTGTTCAGTTGAGATCTGAACATGAAAGAGAGAAGCTGATTGGTTGCCGTGAACAGCTGCCCCAGATTTTGTCTGCTCCAGTTTTGATAAATTCCCCTTTCTTTGTTTTTTTTCAGTGAATACAAGACGTTTACTGATTGGAGGAGAAAAGGGGTGGATGACGTCACAATCTCAGCTTTCGTCCAATCAGAAAAAGCCCTGTATTCATTTAAAAAAAAAAAGATGTTCTCTGAATGGTGTCATTCGCCCCTACTATCTGCCTCATCCAATCAAATAATTCCTTATAGTCATTAAAAAAATATAAGGTGTTCTCGGTATGGTGTAATCCAGCCCTCCTCTCTGCCTCTTCCAATCAGAGAATTCCTTGTATTCACAAAAACAAATACAAGAGATTCTCTGAATGGTGTCATCTGGCCCTCCTCTCTGCGTCGTCCAATGAGGGAATTCCTTATATTCATTAAAAAAGATACAAGATATTCTCTGGATGGTGTCATCTGGCTCTCCTTTCTGCCTCGTCCAATCAGAGAAGGCTTACAGTCATTAAAAACCTACAAAATGTTCTCTGAATGGTGCCACCTACTACTCCTCTCTGCCTCATCTAATCAGAGAAATACCTTATATTCATTAAAAAAAATACAAGATTTTCTCTGAATGGTGTCATCCACCCCTAGTCTCTGCCTCCTCCAATCAGAAAATGCCTTATAGCCAATACAAAAATACAAGTTGTTCTCTGAATGGTGTCACCTACTCCTCCTCTCTGCCTCGTCCGATCAGAGAATGCCTTATATATTTATTTAAAAAATACAAGATGTCATCTGAATGGTGTCATCTTCCCCCCCTATCTGTCTTGTCCAGTCAGAGAATGCCTTATATTCATTAAAAAAAGGTACAAGATGTTCTCTGAATGGTGTCATCCCTCCTCATCCCTCCTCCTCTCTGACTCGTCCAATCAGAGAATGCCTTATATATTCACTGAAAAAAATACAACACGTTTTCTGAATGGTGAAGGAGCAAAACAAACAACTTCCTGTGTACAGGATACAGACGGCAAGTCACTTGAGCAACACTCCAAAGAGACCAGCGCTGACTGCATGTACCCCAGGCTACTATGAATTCCTTCATCCCCAGCATCCCTCTACATGTCAAATATGAAGAATGAACCAAGCTGGACCAATGAAAGTTTTTAACAAATATATAATTCTCAGAGTCCTTCTTTAAAGGAGAACTATGGGGTTAAGTCTTTTCCCCATAGTTCTCCTTAGGGTAACGGGAGGACACAAACTAGCGTCCTCCCGTCACCCTAGGCTCAGCATACTGCTCGCGGTATACTGAGACGCCGCAGCTGAAGTGGATCCCGACCGTCCGTTCCGCCAGTCAGCGCTGGCGGATCGGAGCGGGGAGGGGGGAATCCAGCCCCACCCCTGTCACGGCAGAGAGCCGTGACAGGATCGAGAGGTGAGCGAACACCGGTGTGTGTTCGCTCACCTCCCGATCTACTGAGCCGACCTGTGACAGTCTCATTGTCACAGGCCGGCCAGAACTATGAGGTGAGTGAAAAGCACTCACCTCATAGTTCTCCTTTAACTATCACAGACTTTTGGGTGAAATTCCCTTATAAGTAAAAGGATCAGCATCAGGTCTTCGCACACTGCTAGCATGCTCCCCGAAAAGGTCAACAAAGCCATCGCCATGCCAAATAAATAGATAAAGCCGCGGTATCCAGAGGTGATTTCATGACTCACTGTTTTCTGAGAAGTCTTCTTAGCTGCCTTTATTTATGCTCCCCGGCTCTCCGTCCAGGAGCGAGACTTCACAAAGTATTCATTTTAGCAACTGTCAAAACATACCTGCTTTGTGTTTTCCGTGTTTAAACTTTTCACTGGAATATGTAGCGGTATTACAGAGAGCCGGGCTCGAATGAGGAACGGCTTCTAGGACCATTACAAAAATCTGCGTGGAAGCCCGTACATAATTCTTGGAGTTATGATCATGTTATTACCATTTTTTTAAAATCAGCAGGCAAAGAGCAATGTCCTATAGTAACCTGGGTAACCAATCAGAATTCAGCATGAATTACCCTAGAGCAAAAGTGATCTACATTGGGTACGCATTGTTTAATGTGGACAATTCCGGCCGTTTTGGATGATTATATGTGTGCGAAAAGAGCAAATAAGGACACAAAAAATCAGACAGACTGATAAAATATAGAGATGTCTACAGACAACTTGTTGGCATGCACATGTAAAGGGAAACTGGGAGAAAAGATTGCAAGAGACACTATAAATAACCTCCATTTAATCCAGTTGATTATATCTTTATATTAGCTTCCCATTGTCTCCTGTAAAGCAGAATTCAGTCTACAGAACTCGACTACACTGCACATCACTGCCAATCTAAAGCTGCCCATACACCTTGCGATCATCAGACAAAACTTTTCGTCTGATGATCGAACCGTCTTACAATGTACAGCGGCTCCATTCTGCCCCGATTCTGCCCCGTTCATCGCAAAGGTTCAATTAGCGATAGTTAAAAAAACACCCGCACGTATTTTCGATTGCGCATGAGCAGTGTTAATCGTATGAATTTTGACATACGTAAACGCCACCGACCTTGCGAAAATCGTACGATCGACCGAAGTTTTCTAACCTGCTGGAAAGTCAAAAGTCGTACGATTGTACAGTATTTGCGGTTGTACACTGCCCATCAACCTTACAAATATCGGACGGAAACACGATCGCATACGAAAATCGGCCGATAATCGTAAGATCTATGGGCACCTTAATGCTGGGAGCTTGCTCACAGGTGAACAGAGCACAGTAATGACCTCGTTAGTGGGCTGCTTTTCTTTCATTGTCCAATCAGTAGGCTGGGGGCAGTCCAAAACGTAGTGGTTATGTTGCTTAGCAGAAGTCCTGGGAATACAACATGCAAATAGTCATGTGTGTGTAAGACAGTTGAATATGCACTAAGTATCTTTTATGTTCTGCTTTAAAATCTGTTTATCTGTGTGCAAATGATGATAAACGTGTCCAGTGTAATGTAGAGATACAGTTTACAATCTGCGCATGGCTTAACCCTATGCAGGCCTATTTTTTTTAAAGGAGAACTATGGGGTCAGTGCTTTTCTCCATAGTTCTCCTTAGGGTAACGGGAGGACACAAACTAGCGTCCTCCCGTTACCCTAAGCTCAGTATACCGCGAGCTACAGCTCGCGGTATACTGAGGCGCTGCAGCCGGAGCGGATCCCGACGTAGATGACGGGATCCGCCCAGTTGCGTGAGTGACAGCTGGCTCTGCCTATCTAGAGGCAGAGCCAGCTGTACCCGCCCCCTCCCCCGTCCGTTCCGCCAGTCAGCGCTGGCAGATCGGAGCGTGGAGAGGGGAATCCAGCCCCTCCCCCTGTCACGGCAGAGAGCCGTGACAGGATCGAGAGGTGAGCGAACCTGGTATGTGTTCGCTCACCTCCAGATCTACTGAGCCGACCTGTGACAGTCTCATTGTCACAGGTCGGCTAGAACTATGAGATGAGTGGAAATCACTCATCTCATAGTTCTCCTTTAATCCCCTAAAGGTTTTATTGCATGCGTCTACTAAATTTCATAAAATGGAGGGGTGAGGGATACAAATTATAATAATCATGTAGGCATAAGTTGATGGAGAAAGAAAAAGTACAGGTGTTAGGTGGAGGTGGGATAGGCTTCCCCGAGGAGATGAGTTTTAAGCATCTGGTAAAGGTGGACAGAGTAGGAAATACAGTAGCTGGCTAGATTGGAGGGAGTACTAGAGGATGAAAGAGGCTCTGGAGAAGTACTGGAGGAGACAAGGGAGGAATTGAAGAGGGAGCTAGAGAGCAAGAAAACCTAGGAGGAGTGAGATGAGTTTTCAAAAATTACTTGAAGACAGACAGAGTAGGAAATAGCTGGACATATTGGCTAGGGAGTTTCGGAAGATGGGAGAGGCTCTGGAGGAAAGCATGGGAGGAGATGACATGGGAGCTGCCATGTAGGAGGTCTTAGGAGGAGTGAGATGAGCTTTCAAGGGTTGCTTAAAGATAGACAGAGTGGGAAATAGCTGGACAGATTGAGGTAGGGACTTCCAGAGGATGGGAGAGGCTCTGGAGCAGTACTGGAGGAGAGTATGGGAGCAGGTGATGAGGAAGCTAGAGAGCAGGAGGTCTTAGGAGGTGCAAGATCACTTAAAGGCGGACAGGGGCGGGAATAGCCAGAGAGATTGGGTTATGATGTTCCAAAGGAAGGAAGAGGCTCTGGGGAAGTCCTGGAGGAGGTGATGAGGGAGCCAGAGAGCAGGAGGTCTTAGGAAGTTCAAGATCATTTAAAGGCAGACAGGGGTATGATGTTCCAAAGGAAGGAAGAGGCCCTGGGGAAGTCCTGGAGGAGGTGACCAGGGAGCCAGAGAGCAGGAGGCCTTGTGAGGCGTGAATCGGGCAGAGTTGTGGAATGCTTTGCATGTTGTTCTTAGTATTTTATTCATTGGGTGAGTATTATTTTTGGGGTATTCTGCACATAAACATCAGTTTAAAAATAATTTACATGTTTTTGCTCCTAGAAATAAAAGAAGTCTTCGGCTTTTGTTAATATTACAGTATTGAAATAAACTGACTAACATTGTTCACCATTCCCCTTTAAACGTGATGCCTCTGGAGGTGAACGTTCCACTTGCCCCTCTCATACAGCTCATTGGAATTCGGCTTTGTTTTTCATTTTGAAACATTTCAGCCCTGGTACAAGATGTTCTGGAAGGGGTATTTCGTTTTATTTGTCAGATTTGCCTTGTGTACCGGCTGGCAGGACTTTAAAGGGGGTAGCCAAGCTAATACCAAGGATAGAGAAGGAGAGAGAGACAAGCTTTATGGCACTGAATAACATATTTCTGTCTGGGCTGTCCAAGGACAGACAGCATTGATAACACAGAGCTCACAAGCCGTACGGAAACCCGTCTGGGCCCCAAACTGCCTCCTACCATGTAAGGACAGATGTCGCCTTATGGACACAAAAGAAGAATAATGCAAATGAAACAATTGCTTCTACGCTGTTATTTCATCGCTACCGCTAGATGCTAAAAAATAGTGATACTAGGTTATAGTAATACAGATGAGCAAAGCACACTAGATGGATTGGAGTTCACTCCAACACCTGGATCACCTAAGGCAGTGGTGGCAAACCTTGGCACTCCAGCTGTTTTCGAACTACAAGTCCCATGAGGCATTGCAAGGCTCTGACAGCCACAGACATAACTCCCAGAGGCAGATGCATGTTGGGATTTGTAGTTTTGGCACAGCTGGAGTGCCAAGGTTCGCCACCACTGACCTAAGGTAATGCAGAGAAGTGAACTCCTTATGATCTGTAGCCAGACAGTGCCAGGTCAGACTTGTATTGTATCAGCCTGCATTCTCTAGCATTAGCCCAATAATGATACAGGATGCCCATTCACTAAGGTTGCCACCTGGCTGTGGAAAGTGGAATGTGATGCCAGTTTTATTAAAGTGTAACTATGGGCAAAATAATAAAAAAAAATGTCTGTCAATAGCATTATCACAGCAGATTTTATATCACGAGGGGTGGTGACATCATGGCAGTACCCTTCATCCAATCAGAGAATGCCTACTATTCATTGACAAAAATACTAGGCTTTTTCTGAATGGCCATTGTGCCGAGCGATTGACCCCCTTTGTTTTGAGGGCCCAGTCACACCATAAAGAGTGCGTTCCAGAGCGTTCGGCCTCTGGAACGCAAGCCAGCTGGCTCACTTTGTTTTGGGGCGGGAGGAGGCGTGGCAGTGCATTGAAGTAAATGGCACCGCAGCCCCCCACTCGTAGTGCGACCGCCGGCACCCGAATGCGTGGCACATTAGTGTCTGCGTTCCAGCCTGGTGCGATCTGCAAAAAGTAGTGCATGCAACATTTTTTGCAGATTGCACTAGACCAGAACGCAGGCACTGATGTGCCATGCGTTTGGGTGTCAGCAATTGCACTGCGGATGGGGGGTGTGGCTGCGGTGCCATTTACTTCAATGCACCTTCACGCCCCCTTCTGCCCCAAAACAAAGTGACGGGCCAGGGTGGCGTTCCACTCTGTTCCAGAGGCCGACCGCTCTGGAGCGCACTCTTTATGGTGTGACTGGGCCCTCAGAGGAGGGGGGAAGTCGCACAGCACAGCAGCTGTATAGGACCCCTTAAGATCGTTATAAAGCACTGTAGTAGCGCTGGCTACTACATTGTTTTACAGGATCCCCGTAGCCCTGCCAGGTACAAAGTATATATACTTACAAAGCTGGACCAGTGTAAATATACATAAATATTTATACCTGGAGTTCAGCCAACCCCCTTAATTTACAGCAACCTTTTTCCTGAATGGCTATGACTGATTGTGTCTAGCACTGACAGAAAGTCAGTATTTGCATGGGCACATGTTGGGGGTGGCTAGCTATATGCAAATACCAAGCTTCAGAAAGTCAGTATTTTCATAGCGACGTGTGGGGGTGACATGCATAGCTACATGTCTAATACTAATGTTCAGAAGGTTAGTATTTGCATAGGGACATGTGGGGGGAGTGCCTAGCAGTATGCAAATATCAACGTTCAGAAAGTCACTATTTGCATAGGGACATTTGGGGGGCGTGCCTACCTGTATGTCTAATACTTAGTTTCGGTAGGTCATTATTTGCATAGGGATATTTGGAGGGGGTGCGTGCCTACCTGTATGTCTAATACTTACTTTCGGTAGGTCATTATTTGCATAGGGACATTTGGAGGGGGTGCGTGCCCACCTGTATGTCTAATACTTAGTTTCGGTAGGTCATTATTTGCATAGGGACATTTGGAGGGGGTGCGTGCCTACCTGTATGTCTAATACTTACTTTCGGTAGGTCATTATTTGCATAGGGACATTTGGAGGGGGTGCGTGCCTACCTGTATGTCTAATACTTACTTTCGGTAGGTCATTATTTGCACAGGGACTATCGCTTCTCGGCCTTTTGGCTAAGATCAAGTGTAGTATCTGTTCTTATCAGTTGCCGGTGGAAGAACGACACCACTCCTTCTCGAGGTGATTAGGATGGTGGCTTAGTATTTACCGGCGTAATTGGTGGGTGTCAGATGGGGTACAGTCCCTCCTGGTTAGATTCTGGCCCAGTGATGCTGGGCTTGTCACCGGTGGTAGGGATGGACCCCTGACGGCACTACCTTCTGATGGGAATGGCTGCGAAGCTTGGTCGAGGCTAGAGGGTTGGGAGGCGGCAGAGCCCGTGGTGTTGTGCCCCCTGGGGGTGGCGTCCCAGGGGTGCTCAGAAAGTCACTTGGGTGTGGGAGACCCACTTTGACTCACTGTGCACTTGGTCACACACCACCTTGCAATTTCTGCACAACGCCTCTTGGACAGGCCTTATGGCTAGTCCGGGGCAATTTTTTAGCACCCGGCCCCTAGGGCCTGTCAGCGTGGTGCACTGGCACTATTCCTTTATTTATTGCACCTCATGCACGATTGGCACTTTTTTATTTTTGCTATTTGACCCACAGATTGCTTAGGGTGCAGGTTCCTTCGGGGCCTATTCCCGATGCTGGGGAGGAGGTTCTGTGCCCTAATATAGGGTTCTCTGCCTTCTCCCGAACCAGGGAGTCTCTCTTCGGGAGAGCTCCCTACCTAGTACTGGGTGGGACCTGTCTCGGCAGGTCCCCGAAGGATCGGGGTCCGCCAGTCTCCGGGCTGGTGGACCAAAGTATCTCAACCCCTGTCAGGAGCCTTGCGCCCCGGGGGGTCGGGAATTTGAGGTCCCTTCTTTATTGAAGGACCAAGCACCCTTGTGCACGTTTTTGTGTGCTGTGATTTCACGGTTCACTTTTTTTGTTCACAGGGGGAAGTTTGTTTTATGATGCACGTCCACGGGCTCTTAAAAAAAGATTATTTGCACAGGGACATGTGGGGGTGTGTCTAGCCATATGCAAATACCAACTTTCAGAAAGTCATTCTTTGCATGAGGGTTTCAGGAGTGCCGCATGGAGGGACTGGGCAGCACTGTTAAAGAAGAACTCTGGGCAAACAAAAATGTACTACATACCTACCTAGGGTTCCCCCCACACTGCAAGGGTTCAGTGCTCATTTTGTCTAGGGGATGCAAATAAAGCTGTTTTATTCACCTGATTCCCCAGTCCCACCAGCTCACTCCAGACTGCTAGACCGGTCCACACAGCTTCTTCTCCCCGGGGGTTTAAAAACCTCGGACGTCATCATGTGTTACGTATGTCCATTGACTTGCATTACACTTGTGGACACCAAAGGGCATTTCATAGTCGAAGCAGAGGGGGAGCCAAGATCAGGTAAGTAAAACAGCTTTATTTGAGTTCCCTAGACAAAGAAAGCACTTAACCCTTGTGGTGCCTCACTGCGTGGGTGAGTTTTTTCTTTGCCCAGAATTTCTCTTTAGGGTAGGACGTTTGCGAAATATTTCCAACATAATATGTTTTGTACACATCAATACATATGTATATTTTTCTCTAAGGCCCGGTGCAGACCTGACCGATCGCGGGTCCCGGGATCATGCGGTCCTGCGTACATGTACCTTTTTTTGAGATACACGACACACGGCGGTTTTAGCCGTGTTCAGATGCACAGGCGGAATCGCAGCGGGAAAGCGCTGGCGCAACGATCCACCTGGCGCAACTGGGGTGCCATTAGAAAATAATGGCACCCACAGCGCGATCGTCTGTTATAGGCGACTCCGTGACCGCGCAGCAATCCGCGCGGTATCGTGCACGATTGCCGCACGGTCACAGATCGCCTAGGTGTGCACCGGCCCTGAGGCTAGGTTCACACCTAAGCAATGTATCGTGCGGATTAAGCTGCGCGATATGGCACAAAACAGATTTCCATTCAAGTCTATGGAAATAGTTCACACGTTTGCGATTTGTCGCGTTTTAGACATCGCCTGTCGTGCAAAAAGGTTCAGGAGATATTTTCAGGCTGTTATCGCGCGGTTTGGGTCTCATAGACATCTCTATGCATTAAAAACCGCACAGATTTCAAAGCAAAATCGCCCAGACAAAAACGCGCAAAAACAGCTCCCCAGCGCAATCGCCTAGGCGCGAACCTAGCCTGAATCATAGCTGTATTTTCTTCCTTTCTTTTTTCCAACCCCCACAAAGCTGAAAGCTGAGAATACGCTTCCCCTCGGAAAACTCTAGTTGCAGCTTGTAAAGGGGTTAAATCTTACCCAAACTCCCAGCTATACGTTCATATAACCGTGAGCCCGGCGGTGCTGCAGGCGGCATCCTGTCTGTGTATCTGAGCAAACAGCGTAGCGCCGGTAGACAGGTGACTGATGTCACTTTCATAACACTGATGAGAAATGCAGATAAAAAGGAGTTAATCTCTCGCAGAGAGCTGCAGCGCGGCTATCGTACGCGAAAATAAACAGAGAAGTTACAAGCTTTGCGTTGGCTTGTCGACGTCTCATCACGTTTGCCAATGAAAGAAGGGAGACGGGGGGAACGTTTGCAAATTGCGCTACTTCAGACAGAAAATGAGAGTTTATACAGTGACATAATAACACTGCGGTTTCCAAACAGTAATCTGATTATTCCCCTAAAACCCAAATGTCAGCCGAGTCTGCAAACACTGCCGGCTTTGTTTCTCTAGAGTGATCCCAAATAGGACATCTCTCTTCTGTATACAGAATATTACTAATATCAGTGACCTGAAGAGTACCGGTCGCCCACACAAAACCCAGGCCGGTGTTTTATTTGTCGGGGTTATCATTTTTGGTGTTTGTGTTACTAATGGTGTTTATTAGTTCATTTTCATCGGCCCCCTGAATATGAAGGGCAGTTACAGCATCTTGGCCCCTTTTCTCCTATGGCAGGGTGTAAAGCTGGCTATAGACGTATAGATGTATTTTGTGCCAGAATCAGAAACAGATTCCTCTATCCAGGGCCGGATTACTCTCTCTGCTGCCCCAAGGCCAGGTTCCTTTATGCCCCTCCCCGCCAAGCCCTTAAGCCCCAGGGGAGCAACCAGATGGCGAGGGTGGCAACGTTAGTTTTAATTTTTCTTTATCACTTTTTGCTATTTTTATTTATTTTATTTACTATTTACGTTTTTATTTATCTTATTATCTTTTATTTTTTATTTTGTTATAATTTTTTATTAAATTTATTGCTATTACACAGGAGCTAACAAGCCCCTGTGTGATAGCATTTGGAGGTGACAGGTTTTCTTTATTGAACCTGTCACCTCCAATACAGGAGTTCTGGCAGAGCACTGTGCTGGAACTCCTGTGAGAGCTGAGATGGGAAGGCTGCAAGTGCAGCTCTCCCATCTCACTGATCACACAGAGCAGAGCGGAGATCACTTGTAAACGGACGAGGGGCTACCCTGCTCTACATTTAGCCCTGCATGCCCAAAGCAGAGATAAATGTAGAAAACAACTACGCGCCCGGCACCCGGAACTTTTTTTTTCTCTGTGGAATGCTCACTTTCATAGTGAACATAAGGAACCAGGCCACTGTACTTTGCTTACAAACGTCACTGTAACACAAACATGGGAATTAACATCTTGATCTGAGGATTAGGCGCATACTTGAACAGAATTAAATAAAGTTACCCAGAGCTCCAACATGATCGTCATTCCCATTCCATCCCTAGTTTCTAGTTGGTGCAAAGTTTGTAATGTACCATCCCTCGCAGAGACAAGACACATGATAAGACACAAAAAGTCTCTTATCATCAGTCCGGGTTCCCCCAGAGAAAGGGAACGTACTTCTTAGTCACATGGTGAAGCCAAAGCCAACAGCTCAATAGAACAGGTCCTCTTTACATTTTCTTTTCACTTCCCCCCTTTTTAAAAGATTTTGCAATCACTACATTCCAAAACCACTTTGCAGTGGGCAAAGTACCTCTGAGTAATAGCAAGTAAGATGTTTCAATTTGAATGGCTTAGTTATAAATAGTCCCCTGAGGCAGTATAGCCGGGGGACGAAGCTACGGCATGTGGTTCGTTGTGGCTGTCTGGTGCAGAATAGGAATACCTGCATGGAAAACTGAAACCTTATACATTTCCTGGCCTTTATTTTGCTATTTAAATGAAGCGTACATTTATTTAAAAAATGGGGATGACTACCTCTGGCTTTCTATAGAAGCTGATCACAGCATTTTTCTATACTCGCTCTTATCTACAGTAAATAGGTCAGTGGCAGGTGAGTCCTCAGAGCTGGGTATCCAGGGAATTATTCTGTAGGTCATTCATCGTAATCCATTACCAGTGCTCCCACAGGAAGCCAGTCTTTAAAATGATCCATAGTGAGAGGCCAGCACAAAGACCACTTCTGTGTTTATTTAAAGCAGAACACAAATTAACCCCTACTGTAGGGCTACTCCATAAACCAATATGAGTCCAATGGTTCTTACTGCTGATGCGGCCCCCGATGAATTTGAGTTTGCCACCCCTGCTCTAGGGGCTTGTAGGGAAAATGTACACTGAATAGGAAGTCACAGAATAGACTTATTTCCTTGAACTTGTATAACATGCAATACATATTTATGCTTCTTCTTAGGTAGAATACATAACTTAGCCTTCATTCAATATATGATCGTCCAAATTCCGCTTCATCTATTATTTCTGAAATAATTGGATCCTTTGTTTTAGAGAGGTGAATAAATGGTAAACATCCGATTTAACAATGGCAGCTAGATAATGGTCATGGAAGGTATTTTCAATGAGCACGTATTGCGAGTTATTTCATTATTCATGTCATAAGTCATTCCTAACATGTCTTTGGGGTCTATTCACTAAGCTACCGAAGGATCTAGCCGTAGCTTTGGCTGATCTTTCGGCTAGCTTCGGCCCCAGGTTTAGGAGAACCAAAGGGCTGCTGTACGGGCTATTCACCAGTGGCGTAACTACCACCATAGCGACCCACGCGGTCGCTATGGGGCCCGGTCATGGGGGCGAGGGGTTCAGCCGTGTAGGTGGAGGACGAGACCCGGCTGCTGCGGAGGAGACTGGGGCTCTCGGCCGTGGAGTAGGAAGCCAGGGCCCGGAAAAAGATACCATAAGTTGGCCGAGCGGCTCAGTCGAGCCGAAGGCATATGCCTCGGATCGACTGAGCCGAGGTGAAAGCCGAAGCCGGCCAACAGCCTGCTTCTGACAGCTGGGCAGAGCCAGCCGTCATCTCACGGCTGGCTTCGGCCACTTTCAGAGAGATCAGTATCCCTGGTTAGCAACTAACCAGGGACGCTGTCATTACACCGTGTTCTCAGTGTGTAATGACAGATGTGTAATGACCATCTGTCATTACTCGCCCGGACGCTCTGGGAGTCTAATACGACTCCCGGCGGCCCAGGAAAGAAACACTTTCTCCCAGAAAGGTTCACTCTGCTCGATCGAGCAGAGTAAACCTTGCCCTGCTCGTTTTTTTTCTTTTTTCTTCTGACATCGGAGCCGTTGGCTGCCGTCAGAATAAAAAATAAAAATAAAAATAACCATAGGAATGTATAGCTAAATTCCTATTGGCTATTTCAATTTGCAATAGCCAATTGCAAACTAGCTATTGCACCCGCCCACTGCTGCTGTCAATCAGCAGAGGGGGACCTGCAGTTCTCCATCAGGTCCCCCCTTGGTGCAAAACAGCTATGCAAAACAGTTGGGCGGAGCTAGCTGTCACTGCTAACTCCGCCCAATCATTTTCTATTTGATTTTTTACACATTTTTAAACAGTTTTTCTATTCTGCTCAGTACAACAAAGGTACCGAGCAGAACAGCCGAGCTGAATGCCGCCCGATGTACGGCTGATTTCAGCCGATATATGGCTTGAATCAGCCGTATCAGCCTGAAGTGAATAGCCGAACAGCGCTTGGCTCACTTCGCTTCGGGTCGGGTAGTCACTCGGCTGCCTAGGGCAGCTTAGTGAATAGACCCCTTTGTTTCTCTTCTATTTATGTCATTGTGATATAGCCACTAGATGGAGCTCTCAATGGATCTGTGCAAAAACACTGCGGGGGTCAGGGGCAGTTGCCCCGGGCCCAGTCATTGTTGTGGGGTCCAAAAGCAGCTGCCCCTTGAGCACGCAGAAACTTGCCGATCGCATAGTAAAATACGTTATGGCATACGGCCATGCCGTAACGTATTTTTAAATGCGATCGGCACCATCGCATAGTACAGTGTGTACTACATTAACGTGTGGCTCCTCCCCTGCCTGCGTAGCATGACATGATACATCTCACGTGGGCTCACAGGTGGACTTCACGTTGCGCAAGGGCCGCTCCTTCTGGGTGCCTCACACACGTCTATGAGTGTCAGGCGTGACATCCGGAAAGCGCAGACTGAGGCAGAGACTGGCACAAGAGGCAGGTGAGAGCAGGGCACTTTGTGGCACTGACAGGCCAGGCAGTAATAATTAAATCATTACCCTGCTTGGACAAGGGCAATCATTTATAAATAGTATATTTTCCAAAAAATTATATCATATGACTGTGGAAGATGTGGTTGCATTTCCTGTTGTCTGCAGCTGCTGGTCCACCCACTACACCACTTTTATTAATGTAAATAAATATATAAATTAATTCACTGCTGGGCTAATCATTTTTTTAATTATAAAATAAATACATTTGTTTAAGAGTATTAATATAGATTTAATTTTTCTGTTTATTGTGGGTGTGTATTAAGAATAATAAATATAAATAAATAAATGCTATTAAATTTGGTTTAGTAATATTAATTAATATAATTTCATTTTTCTGGGTGTGTACATAATTATATTTAAAAAAAAATAATATTCACTTTTTATTTTAAACACCTTTTAATATGCATTGTATTGCTGTGAAGCTCTTGTTTTTTTGGGGGGATGTTGAGGAGGTGAGAGAAATGTTTGTCCAATCAGTATTAAAGACGGGCCTGGTGGGGGTTATTCACTAAGCTGCCAAGGGCAGCCAAGTGAATAACTGAGCCAAAGTGAAGTGAGCCGAGCCCCTTTCGGCTATTCACTTCAGCCAAATACGGCTGATTTCAGCCATACATTGGCCGGCTTCCGCTCCCTTTGGTCCAGCCGAACATGCTCATCATGTTCGGCTGACCCGAATGTCCGGCAACATCTGGATCGGCTGAGCCGACTGTCCGGCAGTTCACTCCCTGTTGTTTGCCCCTATTCTCATAGGGGCCGAACAGCAGTGAGTAAATAGCCGAATGCTGCCGAGCGGCATTCGGCTTGGATATTCTGCTCACTACCTTGGAGGTATCGAGCAGAATTAAACAAAGGGGAAAAAAAGACGTGGGGTCCCCCTTCCCATTCATACCAGGCCCTTTAGGTCTGGAAGGAAAGTTAGGAGGGACCGCCATTTAAAAAAAAAAAAAGTCTGGTAGGAATTTTAAGGGGAAACCCCACCCCCATAAAATGGGGGGGTGGGGGGGTAAATGTGGGGTCCTCCTTAATATTCAGAAACAAACCCTTAATCCAGGCACTGGCCTGGCAGGGCAGGAAAGGGGGTGGGGAGGGGGGGGCGAGCGAGCCCCCCCTCCCTGCAGCATACCAGGCCACATGCCCTCAGCATTAGTAGGGTGTTTTTCCAGGTGTCCACATTGTGTGCGTTGTTTTTGTTCAACTGACCTATAGACAAGATATATCTAGTTATAGATAGTATGTGGAATCCCTGCAATAGGTTTACCAAAAAGTGAATGCAGCCCCAATGGCTGATTACCTTTATCTTAGCTGCTCATCTTGGTCTAGGGGCTGGATTAAGGAAGAGATACTCACCTGATCTTCGGCCCTGCCTGGCTGCTAGATCGTCCCTGCAGCCCCTTCTTCCCTCGGCTCCGGCCGTCTAAGGACTCGTGAAGTCATCACATCTAATGCAAGTCCATTCACCTGCATTAGATGTGAGGACACCAAGGGACATACCAAAGCCAGAAAAGAGGGGGCGAGAGGTGAGGGCTGACCATTGCAGGACTGAGAATCAGGTGAGTATATCTTCTTTATTCCATTCTCTAGACCAAAACAAACAGTTAACCCTTGCAGTACAGGGGTAGCCCCACTGCTAGGGTTAATTTTGTTAACAGCTGGCATTCTTCTTTAACAACTCTTGAGATTTGATATGGGCCGCATGGGGTGTGCGTTGTTTTTGGTCAACCGACTTAAAGACTAGACACATCTAGTGATAGGTAGTATGTAAAGTTGAAGCTCTTCAATAGGTTTACAGCAAAGAGGATGCTGCACCAATGGCTGATTGCTTTGTCCTCCGGGAGGATGGGCATGGTAAAGACCTAGAAAACTTCTAGAGAAAGCAGTCTGATGTTGTTGGGATGTTGCGGTCCGAGCTCCCCAGGTTCTCTCTCCTTACCTTTTTCTTTCTTCTCCTTCTCTTTTTATTGCCCCTCTGGGCCCTCTTCCCTTTCTTATACTTTTTCTTCTCTAGGCCCTTTCTACTTGTTCCAGCTTCCTTTTCTGGTTTCCTGTCCCCCTGCTGTTAGAGGGCTTATTGCGGTTGGGCTTGGTATATGAAATCATGACTAGGTTACCTGACTGCTCCGTTTCCGAAATGTAATTCCTACCTGTTAAAGTTCTTTGGGGGTTTGGGGTTAAACATTAAGTTCTAGTGGTGAAATGCCAAAATGATCTCCCTGGTATCAGGGCTGGAGTCATGTTAATGTTTTAATGTGCAGCCCCCGCTATAAGCATTCAATCGCTCTTTAGTACATAGGCCCCTTAACACTTGTTTGCTCTCTGTGCTGAAATCAGTGTTTGACATCAGTGGCTTTCTGGTTCTCACCCTTCTCCTTATTTAACTTAACAGATGAACACCCTGTTCAACATGCAAACAAATAGACGTCACCATAAGGAGTCCTTTCACTTCATCATCCACAGGACGGGTCAGCCAAATGTTAAGCAAGCACAAAGAATAGAGCTCACTGAATTGGCTACTATCAAAGTAAAGTAGTTACCGGCTGCCAGGGACCCAGATAGCAAGGATAACTTGTTGCCACAAACTTGTGTCAGGGTTAAATTGTAATTCTTGTTAACTTGCTGCACACATTCCTGGCAAGTTGTAGACTTGCAGAACACTCGCAGCACAAGTTCTAGTTGACACTTTTTGAATTTGTAGCAAATTTACTTGGCAAGTCTACAGCAAGAGTCCTGCAGGTCTTAGCAGGAGCTCTGCAAGCTCGCTGGTCTGGAGACTTGCAGCGCAGACTTGCTGTAATTGTGCAACAAAATTGTGAAGCTTGGCAAGTCATTTTCAAACTTGCAGCACAATTACTTGCTATCTGGCCTGAGGACTTCATAGGAAAATATTCCCATCATGCACCATGACAGATTTGGCAGTCAATTCTCTTCCTTCAATCTCTGCAACTTTCCAGTGATCATTCTTCTTTGCCTGGTGTTACGGTTGTGGCATGTTTGACAGTTTCAACAACGATGGACAATTATCTCTTCTTTTTTCAAAGGGTATCTGTGGTCAAAAATGAAAAATATCCCACTTCTAAAAACCATATCCCTCTAGACTTTTATAAACGTACTTACTGAAGTTGCCCATAGGATGTACTTCCTCAATGCACTGACACAATTCCACTCAGCCCTGAGAATACGCACTTCCTTGTATCGCCACTCTCACAGAGCCTGCCTTCTGAACTACATCCCAGCATCTAGACAATGTAACATAATCATTGCTTGCTGGAAGCAGTGCATGATGGGATATGTAGTCTTGAGAAATTGAGATTGCATCACATCAAGCAGCAGGGCAAGAGACACAAAGCACACTGGCAATCCAGGAAGTTGTTGGCAGTGATTAGCAGACGCAAGGCAGCACTCGCTACATAAAAGGGATTTCATCATGTAAGCTTTAATTGCATTAACATAAACAACTCTAGTATGTATTCCTATTACAATACTGATCTTATAACAGGAGAGTAAATGCAGGGACCTTATAACTCCTTTAATGGGAGATCTGCCAATGTGTGGCCAGGAGGACCTGAGAGATAGCGGCTCCTCTAATGGTTTTGACATGACTGGTACTCATATTATTACAGGTATTTATATAGCGCCAACAACTTAGGCAGTGCACATTCACATCACTCCCTGCCCTCAAGGAGTTCACAATCCAAGGTCCCTATCATACATACATACATATATAGATATATACATACATACATACATAAAGGAATAATTTACACAGGAGCCAATTATACTTCCAGCATGTCTTTAGAGTGTGGGAGGAAACCAGAGTACCTGGAGGAAACCTACACAAGCACAGGGAGAACATGCAAAATCTTCACAGACAGTGTCCATGACCAGGATTTTAACCGGGGACCTCGAGTACAGCAAGGCAGAAGAGCTAACCAATATGCCCATATGGAATTACTGTCTCACTGGCAAACTTTGCAGGTTAAAACACAGAAAGATCAAGTATCTCAAATGTCTTACTTGCAGTGTTCTTCCTTTCCATAAATTATTTCTAATCAGCTTGCATTGTACCCTCAAACAAAATGTGACTAGTTGATTCGCTAGCACGGCTAGCCTTTTCCCTTCTTGCATGTCATTGCCCTTTTTTCTTTCTGGAAGTGTCTAATTACTGTCGGTGCTGGCCTAGCTCCTTTACCCCTCCTTTCACCCTACATAAACCTTATGCAGCTGCCTGTGTACAGGCGAAGGGAAATATTATAGAGCGTCATTCGAGTGACAGCTCTGAGCCTGCCGGAGCTGCTGACATCACATTTAATATCATGGCACTGAGGGGAAAGTCTCTGGACTCTTGGATGTCTATATAAGTGAAGCTTTTACAGGTAAATAACATGCCTGAAATATGTTACATGCACATATTAACAAAATAACTTCAATGAAAACAGTTCAATCACACATACTGTATGCAGCTTAAGACAATGCTAGTTCATAATAAGATAAGGCTTGGGTGCCTGACATCAGCAATATGTTCCTGTCACTATGGAGCACACTTATGTATTGAATGCCAGGCCTAGGAACTGGTTGGTGTACCAGACTAGACAGTGACGGTCCAGTAGATGCCTTGGCACACTTTTTTCTCTTCGGCTGAGGTCCTCATTGCGTTGGCAAAGGTTTGACATTGCTATGGAGGAATCCAATAACTCCAAATCACTAGGACATTACAGCTTCTCAACACGAAGACAAGGCTTTGCATAAAGTGGGATTGTGGGACATCTCGGGCTTGGGCTTGGGAAGCCCTTTCCTCGTGGACACACATCATCCCTCATAAGATTGAACCCAGCGTACATTTACATTGAAAGTGCAGTGCTGTCCAAGCTCTGTTACATAGTAGTGAATAATGCATTATCTCTGTTGCACATTCCAGAGTCTGTCACTAAGAAGATCTCCAGCACAATGTCTGTCACAGATGGCTGACCTCTGGATCTCAGAGGTAAACAACCAGGCCCTGAACCAGAACTACAACCAGAGCTTCTGGCTGGGATCTGCTGATCTGGTACATTTCATAACAGCTTTTAGTAAATAATTACCTCATGAATGGCAAGCTAGCTAGCTGGCTGTTGTCCCATTTTGCACATGTCCATAGAGAGATATTGGGCCTTTCAATGGACTATACAGCAACATTCTGTGGAGTCTTGACTGTAGACTTCCTGTTGAGGTCTTTGGGGGTAATGGTTGCCATCCTGTGTACAGCACTGTGTTCCCTGAATGTACCCCAAAAGCTGCATGTCCTAAAGTGGGTAATATCATCTGTATCTATCGGATTTGCATGTTCTCCCTGACCTTGTGTGGGTTTCCTCTCTGTACTCAGGTTTCCTCACACTCTCCAAAGGCATGCTACAAGGTTAATTGGCTCCTGTCGAAATTGGCCCTGCATGTGATAAAGGGACCTTAGATTGCAAGTTCCTTGAGGGCAGGGACTGATGTGAATGTGCAAAGCGCTGCGTAAATTGTCAGCACTATATAAATACCTGTAATTAATTAATAATAAGTGGTCACAGCACACCGGTGACTGAAAGCTAGTCTGAACTGCTGTCCATAAAACACTTAGGAGAAGAGCAGAATGATGATCTCATTGGTGTGCTGCTCCTTCTCTGTCCAATCACAGGCTGAGGTTTGTCTTGCTGTTTGTCATAGGGAGGACAGGGCCAGGCTGCGCTGTCTGGCAGGGGTCTCTGGAGCACAAGTCAGATGGCTCACATGTAGTCACAGTGCTTCTTCATGAATATTTACAATGCCTTTCCCATTTCTTGATTTGCTATTAGATTTTTAAAAACGACTACTCTCTTTTCTTACAAACTATTGCAAACCCCCTTTTTATTTCATTATTTTAATTTTATCCCTTTACTTCTCTCTTTTTCAGCAGTTTCTTTACATAAGAACCCACCCAGCTCTTTCTACCTAATTTCTCTTTGTACTCTATTCCCCTCTTCTTCCAAAATTTCCTCACAATTATTTCCAGCAGAAAGGCGCCACACATCATATTATTTATTACTATCATCTATTCTATTAATTGTCTAGTTGATTGTCCATTGACTCATGTCAATTGTATCATTTCAACTAGGCCCCTGTACATTATTGTGTTGCGGGAACGTACGTGTTCCCATTAGCGTTACTGCAACGCTACTTGTGAGGGTGTGATGCAGTGCCATTCATTCTTAATAGCACCCCAATGCACCCTGCTGCTAGAGGGGCTCTGCACTGCAACGTAATAGCAATTCACTAGCATACAATGTGGTGGGCTGCCAAATATGGTGCAGGTCCGTTTTCTGGGCTGTTGCGGTGCATTGCCGGCCCATTAATTTGGGCTGCTTAATGCAGCACCTGTTAATGAATAGGGATGGGCTCGATGTTCGAGCTGAATGTGAGTACGACTCGACCATCGCTAGTTTGTGTGTTCGCCGAACACGTGCACTATCAGGGCGTTCAGCGGGCTATTCGCCCACCGAGCATATGGCAATGCACTTTCTAAAGCCCTAGCACCTGACCACAGAACTGTGAGAGCCTGTGAGAGCCATGATTGGGCAAAGTCATGATGACTCTGCTCAATCATGGATCACCTGTTACAACTGTGTGCTGTCACTGCTAGCTCCACCCAATTGCTTATAAGTTGCCGGCATCTGTCAAAATGCCATTCTGCTCACAGCGGACGGGACGGCGGTCGTCGTCGTTTTTTTATTATTATTATTTCTATTTATTTCTTATTGTTTTATTTTTTTATTTTGTCGACTTGTCCCGGACAACGCTGGACGTCGTAATTGACCACGGATTACGTCGATGGATCAATTTTTTTTTTTTAACTAAAGGACTTTTTTTCAAATACAGGATTTTTTATGAAAGTCTGGTGTTGTTGCTTAATCTATTTTGTAACCGTTCAGTGAATGGGTAGGGGTACAAGTACCCCTTATTTATTCAAGGGGGGGCGCATCTGGGTGCCCTTTATTAAAGGGGTACCCTGATGTGAATAAGCCCCCCTGCCCACACCCCCACAACCAACACCCCAGGGCTTGTGGAGAAGAGACCCTTGTCCCCATCGGCACAGGAATTAGGTGCTTTTCCACTGGTGACCCTGTAAAAGCCCCCGCCCAGTGCAGAGGGCATGTGGCCTGGTATGGGAGGGAAGGGGGGCCGCTCGCTTGTCCCCCCCCCTTTCTGGCCCTTGGATCAAGGGTCTGGTATGGAATTTTAGGTTTTCTGGACTTTTGGAAAATCTAACATTTTATGTCCTATGCTCAACAGACCAATGCATACGTAATTCTTCTTCAAAAATATCTTCATCACATGCAGGCCATCACCAAGCCATTAGCCTATCACCAAGGCATAAAACTGACCCTTGCTTGGTTATCTTATTACATTATATTTCTGTGATAAAGAAGAATTTAGGATAGATTCCCAGCCTCGCCTTAAAGGCTTTAATTTATAGAACAAATAGATACAGTGACTTTTCCCAAGAGAAACTGGTTCTCCGAGAAACCACCAGCCGAGCATCGGAGAGCCTGTTTAGATGCTCTCTGCAGTTCTGGATGAGATGAGACATTATTCTGGATGATTAAATGCGTTTCAACAGGCAGATGTTACTCAGAGACCTCACACAAGTAAGGAGGGTTAGCCCAGGTCTTATCAAACGGGTGATATTGTAGATCTACATTTCTCATTGTCACTGTCCAGATCCCGGGGATTTACAACCCTGTAGGCTTTTCGAAATATCTATTGCTGAAAATAAGTTAAAGTGCCTGGGTTTCCTGTATTATTATTATTATTATTATATATAGTTTATATAGCGCCAACAGCTCGCATAGCACTGTACAGAATAAAGAATCACAGTACAGATAAAGATATATATATAATTATTATTATACAGGATTTATATAGCGTCTACAGTTTGCGCAGAGCTTTACAATATAAGGAGGACATTACAATCACAATACAGTTCAAGACAAGATGGTAAGGAGGGCCCTACACCTGGGGGTTTACAATCTAAAAGGGAATATATACATACACACTGTATGCATGAACTGTATATAAACCCAAAAACAAAAATTTTATATTTAGCAAATTACCAATCCTTAGATGTGATGGCTGCATTAGATTTTTTTTTTTGTCTTTTTCTCCTTTATTTTCACGTGCGAATAACATACATACTTCATTGGATTCCTAAGGTGGCTACACCCATTCTCTCCAACGTATCCATAAAGGAGCTGTGACTGTCACACATTTAAAACATGTCTGCCTTTGTTCGTTTCATTACATTACAGTATTTGCAAGATAACACTGTTTTATGCTTCCAGGTCAGGATGTGACAAGGACACCATTTCTGGCAGGATCAACAGGTATTTTCTGAACATTTTCTTAGCCTGAAAAAAGAAAAATAATGCAGCCAACACATCTTGGATTTAAATCATGCCTTGCAAAACATGGTTGCCAAAATGAATTGCAGTTGCCAGAGGCTAAAAATACCCAAAGAAACTCAAAAAAGTAAGTTATCACAAGAAAAAATTAAAATTGATTTTTAAGGCCATAATATAATTAAAGAAAATATACCCTAAAATACTATACATTCCCTTAAAACATATTGGCTTTAGCTATATACCCATATAGTTTGTAAACAATAAGTTACACATACCTCTATTATTTCATATCTTCACAGCCAGGAGCTATAATTGATTATTTTTATGCTCCACTGCACTAATGTAATTCCTGGAGATCACTAACTGTTGGAGGCAGACAACTCATGCATACATATACTAAGCCCTACCCATATCCCCATCTCATAAAACCCAGGCGCCAAGGGTGGAAAACAGAAAGCAATATACTATCTAGTGAGACCCTGGTGCCTTTTTCCAGCTAAAATGGGAACTATAATGGTTTTGGGTCAATTTTATTTTGTAATTGTTTTTAATTTTAAATTTTTTTTACTTTATGTATCCAGTTTATACAAACAAAAAATGAATGATTCCCAAATCATCTCTGAATTCATGCTGACACTGTCCTTCCTTCTGGAGGATGGCTACTTTTGTTCCCCATGATCCATGTGTGTGTTGTAACGTAGCCACCGATCCAAGCTCGCTCCCGTGATGGACTACAATCTCAATACAATTTAGTAAAGCAAACATGAGATTGTAGTCCATCACAGGAGCGGTGGCTACTTTACAACACACACAGGGACCATGGGGAACAAAAGTTGCCCCCCTCCAGAAGGAAGGACAGTGTCAGCACTAATTCAGAGATGATTTGGGGATCTACAGCCGAGTGATACACAAATAAGGTACATTTTTGTTAATAGTTAGGGTACTTGAATGCATTTTTAAAACTGAACTCCTGAATTTAGTTTCACTTTAATGTCACTTGCTTGTCCCTTACTTGACAATGTTTGGACATGGCTGCTCAGGACCTAGCTCTGCATCCTTGGAGGAGGTGACATGTTCAGGCTTAGAAGCACCAGGTATTCCACTAGGACTCCAATTGAACAACGTGGTAGTGGAGGACCATGGAGAAGTAAGTATAAGTGGGCCATGCAGTGAGCTCTGAAGAGACTCGTTCACTTTGTCTTGAACGGTAACATTTCAACAGCAATTCAAAGTATAGTTTCACTGAATAAAGTTTCCCTTTATTGTTAGTGGATTAATTGAATAAAAAAAAAAACAATAAGTGGTACAAATAATATAATTACAAACTTAAGCACATATGTATACACACTGCAGCAAGGAGATTACATGCGTACAGATGACTTGTTTACACGAGCTCCGATCAGCATGTCAAACATTGCATGTCTGATATTCTCCCATCCAGTATAAATTCCCCCTGATCATCTAACAAGGGGGACTTGGTAATTACACCACCAGATAAAGGCCATCTGCATATTTCATACTGTGTCCGATTACACTCTCCAGGGGGTCTGTGAGCCCCTTCTGGTGACCTGCCGGGTACATTAGCAATTAGCATGTGTAAACTTGTAGGATCACTACTCATTAATGATTTTTCACCTCTGTGTTTTTTTTTCCTCCTCTAAATCAATCAGAATATTTGTGTTTAATGTTCACCTTCGACCTTGCTTGGCTGGCAGGAAGAAAAAAAAAGACTGTCAGAATGTGAACTAGCATATTTTTTTTTTAATGCTGAAGCTTAACAATGGTTGGCAGCAGCAATTTAGAATCTGGAACTACTGTATTGAGACCTCATTAAAATCTTTTAAAAATAACACTATATTTAGAGTTTTTGCCAGCGAAGCTATATCTCCGTTTCTGTCCAAAGATACTGCAATCAAACAATGTAAGTCATAGAATGAGGGGTTGTTTGAGCTGCTGGAGCAGGTAATTGTGATCTGCAACCCCCTTTTACGCTCTTAAAACTGACATGCACTGTAAATTCAGAGCTGCTTTTATCAATTAACTTATAATTATACCTTAGGTGGGAACAGAGGTATGGCTTAGTAGGAGGGAATTGGCCCAGCAGGAGATTCCTCCATCCACACAGTTTAGAGTAGGTGGAGGAATCTGTTGCATCTTTTCCATCTGACCATCGAAGATCTGCAGATAATCTATAGGTGTATGACCAGCTTTAGCCAGGGGGGCTGAGTGGCTCCAGGAAGCACATACTTTTTCCAGGAAAGAGCTGGCTTTTTGGTTCCTTCTGGGTTTTTTCTGGATTGTAGTTGGGATCCTGGAGCCAGGAGATTTCAAAGTGAATTGGGAAGGCTGGATCTGCATATGTTTGTGTTACCAACAGATGCTGAAAAACCTGTGAGGGTAACTGCATTGTTATTTGTGAGCCTTCTTTTAATAAAAGTGGCCAAGGAAGCCCTTAAAAGAAGTTGTTTGTGAGTGGACTACATCCTTAATGCACTGCCTTTGGAAGCTAAATCTCACAACATGCATTTACATACTATAAAGCAATTCATCCCCACGCAGCTCCCTCCTCATGTATCACTTCCCCCTACCCCCTTAGATTGTAAGCCCTCAGGGGCAGGGCCCTCCTTACCATCTTGTCTTGAATTGTATTGTGATTGTAATGTCTCCCCTATATTGTAAAGCGCTGCGCAAACTGTTGGCGCTATATAAATCCTGTATAATAATAATAAAGCAATCAAAGTTTACTTGAACAAAATACCTTTTATATAGTACTGTCTTCTGTCTACCCATCACTTTCAACAACTTCCTGGATCCCCCAGTTTGCTTTGCGTCTCTTTCTCTACTGCTTGATGTGATGCAATCTCACTGAAATTGTGTCAGTGCACAGAGGAAGTACATCCTATGGGCATCTTCAATAACTAAGTTTACAAACTTCTAGATGGGTATGGTTATTAGGAGTGGGACTGAACATAGACAGTTGTCCCAAGAACAGGTAACCTCTTTGGAAGATTTCCATTCTGGTGACAACTGTAACATTTTGGATTTTTCATCACTTCCTGCCCTGGTGACAATAGTCACCAAGACCAAATAGAGTTAATCTCAGCATGGACACAGACAGCAGTGGAAATCCTAAGACAGTATGAAAACAAATGACAAGCTTTGACTTGAAGCCCTCTGCTGAAAGTAACATACATAACATGCCAATTATATAGTCATTTCCACGAGACGATTTATGGCACAGCTCAAACACAGAGCTTGTACAAACACTACACTACTCTAAAATAAAATAGGAAGAGTTTCTTTGCTATGTATAAACAATGTCAATAATGCTTGATTAAATTATATTAAAGTCAAAAGGGTTTTTAAGTTTTTTTTTTTTTATTCTTATTAAATCACTTCTCCTTGAGGTTTTAAGGCTTTAGTTTCCTGCAAAATCAGCTGGTCCCCTGAGCACTGGCCCTAATATCCTGTATTAGGGTGGCTCCTTTCTTTTGCAGGGTCCTATAGAGCCACTCTTGTGTGCGCTAGTAAGATGTGAGTGTCCCAAGAAACAAACAGACATAGCAACGCAACCCACTCCTTGCTCCATACTCCTTCCCTCCTTCTCTGTTCTTCCGCCTCCCTTCTTCAGTAAAGTATATGCACAGCTGCTGGAGATGGCTCTGCCCATTGTGATCTTGTACTGGACAGGAAGTTTAGTAAAGCTAATCTGAGAGAGTAGGAGCCAGTGTTTGGAAACATAGTGACTGTATGTGCTTGTGCTAAAATGTATACTTTGCTGGGTAATGTATATTTACTCGATCTGGATTCCTATTGAAAAAGGTTAGAGAGTTTAATATTACTTTAAATTGATGGTGATTCTAAACATTAAATGGAAACTGAAAACTTAGTTGTGATCCTGAACATTACATGGGAACATGTGGAGATGAAATCATGGTACCCCAATAAATCCAATGCATGTCATGAGCCTCTGCAGAAGTGATTCCTATATCGTGACTATGGTGGGTTTAGTACAGGTGATCTGACCTACATTCATCTTCCTTCCAACCCATTGGATATATCAGTATCCTCCTTTTTCAGGATCCATGTAATAGATACGGAGACTGAAAGTATAAAGAACTTTACTGTGGTTTTTACCACCAGGCATCAGTTGGAGAAGCTCACAGGCAGAGGTAAATACACCCTAGAATTGCATTGTGGGAGGAAGAGGAGAAAATCATATGCTTACCCATACCTGTATGTAAGTAATAGGTTCAATTGATAGCAACTCCCTGTGCTGATAAAACTTTCCTGCACCCCCTTATTTGCCCACTGGAGCCCCACAACAAAGGTCCATGTTAGATCCAGCACAGTTTATACAAGGCTAAGGACCCAGCACCACGTGTCAGTGAATGACTAAATGGGAGCTCAAGCAATAGGCACTGCACTGTGGGAGGAAAAGGAGAAAGTCATATGCTTACCTATACCTGTATGTATTTCATGGGGCATTGTAAGGCAAATAAAGTGGGAGGGGAGCATGGATAGGTAACAATCCATAGTGCTGGCAATCAAGGAAACCTGTTTCCTTGAATTGGTAAATTACAAGTCAGTATTAAACCTACATTTATCAAAACCTGTCATAAGAAAATATGTTTATAATGTTTTTTTTATTATTAAATCTCATGTAGTGGCACAGAACCCACTGAAATGATCAGGTTGTTGTCAAAAAGAATCCCAAAAAGAATGCCATTGTAAACATGTGGAGCAAAGGGAATTAAAAATTAGCCAGTTGATATTGATATTAATCCACTTTTTTAGATCAGTTGAGGCCAAAGCCAGAAGTAGAGCCATTGTGGTTTTTAATCAAAGCCAAAAGAGGAACTGATGCTTTTTGGTGGAAAAGGGCACCGTTTCATGAGGACTACAAAATTCATTGAGCGGTCTACTTTAGTCTGCATGAAAATAATATGTTGGCTACCATTGCAGCTCCTTCTGAAAATCTTATTTGTCTGGCTGCGAGCCGACCGTTTGGACTCAATACATGGTGGAGCAGGCAACATCACAATCTTTGTGCCCCTTCCTACCCTCCCTATATTGTGACAACTAATAGCATAGCTTCCAAGGTGTAGAACTGGAGAGGCTCATGTGTGTTGACTGAGGCAAGAAGACACAATGTAAAGGAAGTCTTATTTCACTGAAATGGTTCTAGTTTTCTAAAACTATTATGGCATTATGAACATGGTCATTTTAGACACAAACAGCACATAGGGGAGTCCTTTGTGACTGTAAAAATAGAACTGATGTCATAACCAGGCAGCAAGTGATAGTTAGGCTTGACTGGGCCATATATAGTCTTAGCTCTATCCTGTTAACACAGCAGAAAATGTTATACCGTGTTTTATCTCTTCACATGAATTGTGTATCACATTTGCCATCTCGGCCTCATTATACAGCTGAATCAACCTTTTTACTCATTTGCAGCCCGAGGCAAGTGCTGTGCACACAGAACATGATCAGGTGAGTGTCATGTATTTTACAGTCTCTTCATTTGAACTTACTATAGTATCTGCTTGATGCGTACTGGGATCTCCTGTATATGGCCATCAATTGGGCTGTGAGATGATCCTAATTGTGCCCAGGGCTGTCCAAAGGCTTCTGTGTTTAATGCTCCCATGTGCATTGTGTAAAGGTTTCTCTAATGTTCTCTACGGTGCATACTGCAGTCAGTACTAATTGATGCTCATCAAATCACTGGGTGCCCCTTGGATGCTGTATAATGGTCTGTACATCAGCTCACTGGTCTATCTATCTATCTATCTATCTATCTATCTATCTATCTATTTGCAGGTTTTGCCTGCTCTCCACACTGCTGCCCTAATACATACTTACTATAAAGTGGAAGTTCACCCTAGAATTTCTCTATGAACATTACGAGGGCCATAAAACACATGTACCTCAATAAATACATAGAACCATGATTGACTTCTATGTGTGTTTCAGTTGTCCAGCAATCAGCATTGAAAACTGTTGGTCATGTACTAGCAACACAATGCTATTCATGATGTTGCTCAGCCCCCCTTGTAATATCTACATCTTGAACAGCATCAAGGCAAAGAGGAAACATTTCCCAGTCAGGCTTTGCAATCACGAGATGTAAAAAGCATGGTGGGCCTGAAGGACACTATGAGTTGCCTGGTGACACTGGTAAATGGCTAGCAGTTTCCAAATCTGTTTGCTGGACAACTGGGGCTTGGACTAAAGTCAAACATGGCTCACTGCATTTTTCAAGGTATATGTCCTATATGGCTGTTAAATGTTCATTCTAATTCTAGGGTGATACCATACAGTAATGCACAATGCTGAGTAGACCAGAGCTGGTTAAATCCTACAGAGCAGAGAACAGTGGGGTTCCCTCATGTTTCCCTTTGCTCAGTCATATGACACTATAGGTGACACTTGGCGGTACATCAATGAAATCTCCATGGACCCGAACGCTTCATTTCACAGCTGTGCTGTATCGAATTGGTGTGATGGTAAAGGGAGTCAGGGCTTCCCCTAGATCAGGGAACAGGGGCAGCCTTTGCTGCTATTGTGACTCCTATTTCTATACCACCGTTTGCTATCTATCTGTCTGTCCATCATGATTTATTACATGGTAACAGTTTTCATTGCTAGTGAAAGCAAAAAAACTGCCCTTCAACCTTGCTCACTTTGTTCACTTCTTTCATTCCCTCCTTTCTGCCTGCCAGTCTACAAGAGCATGCCATATCACCTTACATTCAGTATTGACAAATGTACACTCCTGGGCACCTTAACCTCAAGGATGGCTGACTCATAAGGGCGCTGCTGACTTTTATTTATCGTGTGGTGAATAAATCAGCTGCACAGCACAAAGCAATAGTCTTGGCTGGGAAACAAAACCAGTAATATTTTAGTCCGAAAGAAGCAGTAGGTTGAATTAGGAAGGTTATAGTTCAGACCGGGCTGAAAGACGCCTTCATTTTGAATTAGACCATTTTGAAAAAATGCAAAAGATAATAAATGGGGGTTTATATATTTAAGTGTGATATAACAAACATTTCCTGTTGCCCATGGCAACCAATCAGCTTCCATCTGCCATTTATGAAGCACAGAGTGGTCACTCTGCACAACAGGAAACCAGCTTGGTGCCTCAGAAAGCGTTGTGGTGCACTCCATGCAGCATATTGACCTTTGTATTACTAATTGTGCTGCTCACGATGATAACACGTATAGTGCCGTGTTCACCATAGTAAACTTTCAAGCCGTTAAATGGCTGGTGTCATAGCTGATCACATGGGCATGTCAACTGCAATCCAAATACAGGCCAAGATGACACCTTCCTTGGCTGTAAAGGATAGCAGGGTGTAGTTCTCTCTTCTAAGCCGATATTTCTGTAGCCTACATACCTTTCCCAGCAACTAACCACATAGAAATAAGAAATCTGACTATTCTGCAGCTAGAAAGCGATACGGATCCTTTTTTATAACAAGGTAGAACGCCATTGCTGCTCTTATGAACTCAACGTGTTCTTGCTCTTAATAGCTAAAATTCCAACCTCTCCAGTTTTTACACAGAGAAAGTATGGGCTGTTTATAATAACTACCATGTGAGTAATAGAGATATGCGTAGGTACAGCTGAAATGTATACGTAACAAAATTATTACACCGCAGGAGCAGATCGATGGTTTGTGTGCAGTGCGCAAAACAGAAACGTGGATTCCTATATCATGTTTGGGATGCATGGATCGTTTACATTTGACTCATGCTTTGGAAGGAAAAGAACCTAAAATTTAAAGATACAGACCAGAAACATTTGCCAGTTAAGGTGTATATATATATATATTAGTAAAAGATCAGTATCTAACTCTAATGCTGAACTTTCATATAAATATATTCCTCAACAGCCATAAAGGATATAAATTCACTTTGTGTGCACCAAATGCCTTGACAACCCCAGCTATCACCTTGTAAATGCAGCAGTGACATTATTATTGTGCTGTACATAGCCTGTGCAGAGAGCAGAGCTGTGGGAGGCACCCGGCAAGCCCCACCCAGAACAGGCTGCCTGCAGAAAACTATAGGAGTGGGGGGAGACAAGACCAGTCACCCCGCACATGGAGAGAGAACAGCAGTGACCGGTCTTTATTAAAGGAAGCTCCTGCTCAGAGGCAAAGTTTCACACAGGATTATAGCATGGATCTGGAATAAGTACACAAAGCTCAGGAAGATTCAATGAGAAATACACATGGGGCTGAGGGACACCATGAGTTGCATTGTGTCTGTGGAAAATGGCTGGCAGTTTCTAATTCTGATTGCTGGACAACCTCAGCATGGACTGAAGTCAAACATGGTGCAATGCATTTGTTAAAGCATATGTGTTATTGTTGTAGAGTAATTCTAGAGTGGACTTCCACTTCCTGTGTGCTTACTTGGATAGGAAGTTAGGGTAAGTATCCTGAATGGGGGCACAGACCCAGAGGTGTATGTACTAAAAAAATCCATCTATGGCATCCCGCCATCACTGGTTGCCAAGTCAGCTCTCTCTGTGGGTCGGTGAACTCTGCCTACTCTTCAGGTGGTGCCCAGGGCATGTTCCCTATGTGCCATGCACTGCATATGCCACTGCTCAGACCTAGCTCTTCCCGAATCTATCCAACATTAAAATAGCATTTTGGCTGGAGTACGCTTGAAGCGCAGTTGGCATGCTGTCTAAAGTTTTCTTGATGGAGGCCCTATTGTAGAAATAATGTTCCCCCTATCCCTGCCAGCTTGATTTAGCCTCCTGTGGCTCGTTGGTGAAATAAACAAAGTGGACTTGAAGCACTACAAAGAATCCCATGTAAGAACATGTTATATCAGCTGGGAAAGTCAGTGTAAAGTGATAGCAGCTTTTAATCAGCTGCCAGTGCGTGGAAAGGAATGCACCCCTCCACAACAGTTTTTCTTCTTATTTGTTTAACATGGTGATAAAAGCTTGGGATATCTTCATGACCAGACAGCTACAAACAACAAAATGTCATCCTCCGCAATGCTGTGACACACAGCAAATGTCCACATAGACAAATGTGTTAAAACCTGAATGCTTGTACTCTGTTCCCTATAATGAGGTCAGTCCCGGGGCACCGGGGAACAACCCCAATACCTCCACTGATCCAAGCAAGCATTGTTTGCAGTAATCAGGGAGAACAGAAGCTGGTATACATCATATGCCAAGGGTACTTTATAGCCCCAGGATAGTGCTGGGTCTGCTTTTTGCAATGCAACATTGCAAATTTGTATTTAAAATAAATAAATAAATAAATAAAAACAAAATAAACATAAAATGTGCAGCGCTCTTCAACTTCAATCACATTTGATTTACCTTTGCTGCCAGCATGGAAGATTAGTTGAGTGTGAAGCTTTGCAGTTATATTTGTTACTTATTCCTGCCTTCTTCATGCTCTGTGTTACTTATCCCTGCCCCCTGCACTCTGTGTGTTACATATTCCTGCCTCCTTCTACCTGTGTGTTATTTATTACTGACCCCTGCACTCGGTGTGTTACATATTCCTGCCCCCTGCACTCGGTGTGTTATTTATTCCTGCCCCCTGCACTCTGTGTGTTACTTATTCCTGACCCATGTGTTCTGTGTGTTATATATTTCTGCCTGCTTCTACCAGTGTGTTATTTATTCCTGACCCCTGCACTCTGTGTGTTACTTACTTTCTGCTCCTGCATTCTGTGTGCTACTTACTCCTGAACACTGCACTGCGTGCGTTATGCACTACTGACCCCTGTGTGTTACTTACTCCTGACCCCTGTACACTGTGTGTTACTTACTCCTGATCCCTGTGCTCTGTGGGTTACTTCCTCCTGACCACTGCACTCTGTGTGCAACTTACTCATGCCCCATTCATTCTCTGTGTTACCTATTTCTGACCCCTGCACTCTGTGAGTTACTTATTCTTGACCACTGCATTCTGTGTGTTACTTAGTCCTTTTTCCTGCACTCTGCGTGTTACCTATTTCTGCCCCCTGCACGCCGTGTGTTACCTATTGCTGACCCCTGCACTATGTGTGTTATTTATTCCTGACCCCGGCACTCTGTGAGTTACACACTCCTGTCCCCTGCACTCTGTCAGTTACACACTCCTGACCCCTGCACACTGTGCATTATGCACTTCTGTCCCCTGCATTCAGTGTGCTTTGTTTCAGCTAGCATTCTTTGACATTATTTTTGATCCATACAAGTGCCCTATGAAGACTTTTGTAATATGCAAGCAGTCCCACATATGTATGGTAACACTGGTCTACAGGTAGGGTTGACTATCCCGCTAATGAGATACTGAATGAAAACCTTTTCTATATGGACAGTGCTACAGTGGCAGCTGTCATTGTATTGTGCCCGTCCGCATTTGATCGGAGGAATGCGCGAGACTCGACGATCCTGCCCCATTCGCTAGAGTGAATGGGACCTTAAAGTTGTATTAAACTCTCAATCTTTTTTTTTCTCCAATAATGAATCCAGATCAAGCATATATACGTTGCCCCGCAAAGTTTTTCTTTATATTTTAGCCCAAGCACTTACAGTCATCATGCATCTGAACATCTCCAACTCTCTTAGCTCAGGTTCCCTGAACTTCTTGTCCATTACAAGCTTATTATTATTATTATTATCATTATACAGGATTTATATAGCGCCAACAGTTTGCGCAGCAAAAGATCACTAAGGACAGAGCAGTCTCCAGCAGCTGTCCATTTACTAGCTTGGAGAAGGTAAAAGGGAGGATGGAGGAGGGAGGAGCAGGAAGCAGGGAACAGAGGAGTGGTTTACCTTGCTGTGCCTGTGTGTTGTGGAGATAGACATCTTACCCAGATAGCAAGGATAACTTGCTACAAACTTGTGGCAAGGTTAAATTGTAATTCTTTTTAACTTGCTGGCAAGTTGTAGACTTGCAGAACACTTGCAGCACAAGTTCTAGTTGACACTTTTTGAATTTGTAGCAAATTTGCTTGGCAAGTCTACAGCAAGAGTCCTGCAGGTCTTAGCAAGAGCTCTGCAAGTGTACAGCACTTTTGCAAAGCACGTTGATCTGGAGACTTGCAATGCAGACTTGCTGTAATTGTGCAACAAAATTGTGAAGCTCGGCAAGTCTAGCAATAGTTTAGCAAGTCATTTTCAAACTTGCAGCTCAATTTCGTGCTATCTGGGTTACTAGCACACACAAGGGTGGCTTCGTAGGACCCCGCAAGGGAAAGGAGCCACCCTAAAACAGGATATTGGGGCTAGTGTTTAGGGGACCATGCAGAAAACTAAAAAGAGCAGAATCCATTGTAGGTGATTTCATCAGCATTTGAAATAGCTTAAAAACATTTTGACTTGACTGATGAATTCGTCAATTTTTGTCCCAGTAAAAACCCCCAATAAACACTCGGACTGCGCGACATGGATTTTAACGGCCACAGCAGCCCTTTTATTAAACTAAACAACTTTAACAATAACCAAAAGTAATAACCCAAAAAATATACACAAATAATACTGTAAACAATTGTTGACCTGAGAAGGGGTCTTTGGGTGCCCAACAGCCCAAAAAGGCCTCTCCTAAGACTCCACCCATGTCCCCAGCCGCACCACAACAAGCTCGAGGACACTTACTACTCCCAGGTTTCCAAGGGGCCAGGCCCCGCCCCTTACAGTTCTGGACACCAACAGGGGGAAGCACGCGTACCTTTCCCTCAGCCCTTGCAGATCCTTCCCATGCGGCTCCTCCCGGACACCTGACTCCCACGTCCAATCAGGTAAGAGCAGCTATTCCCATTTTATTTTTAACTCTTTCTCCCAGGACTATTCCTCCCCCCAGTCATGTAGCCCCCCCGCTCAGTCTCTCCGGGTCTGTCTTTAACATCACTTTAACAAATAATGACACAACATTTGAACTCAGCAGGAAGGTTTTCTACAGTATGTTAAAAATTAAATTTGAACCTTAAAATACCCACCTTATAAAGGTTTTATTTTATATTACTTCCTTTGGATCAAATGTCGATATAAAAATCTCAGATTATAAAGTGGCGTTTCCTATCTTCATGTATTATGTTTTCAATGTTTGAATTCATATTCATTAACTTACATCATATGTATGTAACATGTTCAGGAAAGTTAAGCCGAGTTCTTTTCTTGTAAATCCAGCATTCCTTCCTCCAAATCTTCAGGCCTGACCCTTATTGTTGATCCGTGGAGATAGTTCTGACAGGACCTATTAAACATTTACAGCACGGAGAAGGCCACGTAAAAGTAAGTGCATGTGGTCATGTAAACTTTATATGACTTGTAAAAGAAATAAGAAAGCCACAGACTCCAATTGGAATCTCAGATTTTTTATTGCACTGAAAAGACTAAAGTGACATTTTTATGAGAGCATCATGGTTGCATTTTGCTTTCTAATATTATTTTGATCTTTTTTTTTATTCAGTGTTTATATTTATAGATGGGTCTGATGTATCGCATTGCTGAAATCTGCCATTAAACACGCTTCCAGGGCAACAACCTCAATCAGTGAACAGTAAAAATGTATCTAAACCCAAGAACACAAATGTAATAAATAACTGTTTGCCAGTTCTGAGATGTGGTGGCTGCATAGGTTTTTCTTTGTTTAAAGTTTATTTTCCTTTTTTTAAAACTGGTGATCCTGCCAGTAACAAACTATCTATGAAGCAGCAGCGTTATCACCAGGGCCGGATTTCCCACAAGACCACCAAGGCCTGGCCTCGAGACTGCATGGAGTAGAGGGGCGGCATAGCCGCCGGCCGAATAGTTTTCTCCTACATTTAGGCCCTGTTCACACCTTTACGTTTTGTCGCGCGTTCAACGCTCTATGAACGCTCTACAAAACGTACAAACTTGAAAATCCCATTTTTTTCTATGGGTATGGTTCAAACCTTTCCGTATTTCAGCCCGTCTGAACGCGCAACAAAACGGCCTACGCCCAAAGAAGTACATGTAATTCTTTGGGGCGTTTTGGTCTCGCGTTTCCATTGGGATACAGCCAAGTAAAAACGCGCGACGCGAAACGCGCGAAAACCGCGCATATTCAATACGCCTAGGTGTAAACCCAGCCTTCAAAGAAGAGCGGGGAAGCTGCATCTCGTTTTGTACAAGTGATCTCAGCAATGCTACCGGGATCACTTGTAAGATGCCTGCAGGTCCATCCCCCCTCCATGGTCCACCCCCACCTCCAGCTGTCTCTGTCCCTGCTGGCTGCCCCACTCCCCGCCCTAGTTTTCTGGGTTTCCCGCTCTTCTGGGGGACCAGGGACCGTGTAAACACTGAGACAGAAATACTGCACTCACAGCCCTCCCATCTCAGCTGTCACAGGACAGCTCCTGGACCTCCTGTATTGGAGGTGACAGGTTCAGTAAAGAGAGCCTGTCAACTCCAAATGCTATCATTCATGGGCTTGTTAGCTCCTGTGTGATAACAATAAAGTTAAGTGGAATGAAAACATAATGATAAAATAAAAATATTTAAAAAATTGATAATAAAATAAATAAAAATAATAAAAAATAAAAAGTATAAGATATGATAAATAAAAATGTAAAAAATGTAAACAAACCCTGCCGCCCCCGCCATCTGGTTTCCATTCTCCAATGGTGGGGAGGGGTGTAGTGGGGAGGGGGGCGCATTGAGGAACCTTGCCTTGGGGCAGCAGAGAGAGTAAATCCGGCCCTGTTTGTGACCCGTGGCTGCTTTTCTCAATTGGACTAAAAGACACCTACCCCTCATCTCTTCCCCATTGCATAGATAAAGATGTTCTCTAATCCACAGAATAGAAATAGGAAGCCTGATAACATTGTTGGAGATTTCAGTTAAGTGCACCAGAAGCTACAAAGAAACTGAATATCTGCCAGGATCATCAGGCACTTTTCTGTAGTTGAAGAAAATTTCCTTAGCCTAAAAAACGAGAAAAGTAATGCAGCCACCACTTCTTAGGACTGGTAAGCAGCAATATTTTACATTCTTGTTGTTGATATACTATAATGCTTTGGCTAAAGTCACAACCAGCAACAAAGGGAATCTGGAGCAGCATTTTCTCCAGTCAGTATCGCAGCTCTTTATCGGTACCAGTAAGGCTGTTAAGAATGGAGTATGGTTCCACTTTAAAATGCAGAAGGGATATGGGGCTTTAGTGAGCCATGTGAAAGTTTATGCAAAAACACTTTGATTGCCTTATTTGCCAGTGTTAAACTTTTGAAAATGCTAGTTGCCTAACTGTGATTTTGATTCAGTGGCGTCAACATTATAAAGTCGCTGACCTGGAAGAAGTATGCAGATTTCTCCCTATCATACTGAAGCCAGAGTAAAGGAAGAGTTGTTTTATATTTATATAAATAAGACGACCCCCCATTTTCAGGCGATGTTTTTCGGTCACAAAACCCGTCTTATATGCCGGCAAATACGGTAACTACAATTTGCGGCACCAACCGCAGTCATTCCAAGCACCCCTCCCCGACTACGGGGTTTTACCAGTAAGGAGTGCAACTAGCCTTCTCTTTCTTCTGAACACAGAGTGTATCACAGTTTGTTATGTATGGGGCTGCATAGCCGCAAACCGGTCAAGGTGCCCATGCTGACCTGTACACTGTTCGGTACTGTACATCTGCAATGCTATACAGTACTGTACTAATGCAGTACAGCACTGTATAGAGTTCCTCACTTAATGACCAATTCGTTTAACGACCTGGTCGTAGGAACGGAACTCGGTCGTTAAGTGAGGAATACCTGTATATATATATCTATATATATATATATATCTTTATATGTATATAGATATATATATATAGATATATATTTATTGTGTGTGTGTATATATACATTTATACTTAGGGAACCGGTAAAGTGGCCACATTCATGTTTATATCTTATAGAGCATTTCCAGGTATCAGATGAAAGCATTCAGCTACTAACGCTAGCCATTAAACACTGCAGTTTTGTAAGAGTCGTAAACTTTGGTCAATTTACCATAATATAGGTCCATTTAAGCTTCTTGCGTCGCCAAGCACATTTTAGATTTCCAAAATATATCTGAATCTGATTTGTAGATGTTAACTGCTTAACATTTCTTTTTACATTCTCTCTTTGTGTATGAGATAGCAATGAGGGTGTTCCGGCATCACCAGCAGGCGCATTCCAGGATCGTCATATGACTAACATAAGGGGGAAGGGGCTGGGCTGGTGCAATACAGAAATGTCTGAATGGAACTAAGCAACTATATGTACTTGAAGATATTTATATCAGGATACTATCTATGCATGCTTTTTAGTGCAGTTCGGTGATTGTGTTTTGCTATGGTTACAGGGCTCTGTACACATAATCTCTATAATTTAGAATACTATCTTACAGACTTATACTGTAATTATATTTATTGCATCAGTTCATTTGTCACAGTGCTGACATACAGATATATCTAGGTTTATCAACCTTCACCTCTATATAAGATCATAAAAATATGGGCATCAACAAAGTAAATTGGGAATATCACATGAATTATTTTCTAGTAAGACTTCAATAATCTTTCAATATATGACTCAGTTAAAACAAGTGATTAGTTTCCCTTTAAACTGACTGGCAATTACTTCACAGGCCACAAACGAATGTAAGAAATGGAGAAAGTTAATACATCTGCTCTCAGTTCACAAGGCAGCAATAATTCCCATTGAATGAAAAGGCTCAAATAAGTAACAAATTCATTTCAAAGCAGCATTTACATTAATAAATTCTCATTCTTTCCGGTCCAAGACAGAGTTCAATTTTCTAGGAGCGATTCTAATGTCTTTCTGGAATATCCCATATTCCCTGATTTAATTATCTCCTCCATTTCAGCTAGACAGGAGCTGCCCATTACATTGTCATCCATTAGTTAAGCAACATCGCGTTTTACCATATTTAAGCGGAGAACGGAGACTGTGAAACGGATCAATTAAGAACCGCACCTGCAGGACTGAACATGACAAGAAAACTAATCTCAGATCTATGACCGAGTCACCAAAGAATGTGGACAGCAAATATGGGCACAAGCAAAGGCGGCCCATGGGCATGGAAGCTGCACCAGAGGGACCATGACTAACCATAAAATATATGATAATAATAATAATAATAAAAAAAAATACTATATATATATAAGTTTATTGGTTTACCAGACATTGGGGCTGATGTATAAACATTCCACGCAGCATATAGCTGGGCCAATTCCTTTTGCACTGCATTACCCCAACTAGGTAGAGCAGAGGAGCATCGAAATGTCCTATGAGTAGTGTCAGCCCTGCTCATTGTCTTTCCCACTTGGTGCACAGGACAGCTCTGAATTTCTGACAAGATCATTGGGTTGTTTTTTTTTCTTCATTTTAAACAGATATAACAAAAATTATCCCAATGGTATATTTACTGTAACAGACCAAAAGAAGGCAAAATAAGATCAATGTTAGGGTTTACACATATGCGGTATACACTTACAGTATTGCAAAGAAGTACTGTTGCTAAGAAAAACAGGAAAGGGCCACAGGCCTTCCTTGTTTAGTTCTATAGGTCAAGACGCCAGTATTTGGGGGGGGGGCTGTCTCAGGGATAGTCATAATGCTGCAATGTTCTTGAGAACCGGCTTAACCTTCTAACACACATAATCAAAGCATCTGCTTCATTGGAATTTATTATTGGTATTTGTATTGCACCGACAATTTACAGAGCGCATTCACATCAATCCCTGCCCTCAAAGTTCCTATCTCACAAGCATTACTTTGGAGTGTGGGAGGAAGCTGGAGTATTGGGAGAAAACCCACACAAGCACAGGGAGAACATACAACTCTTTGCAGAAAGTATCCTGACTGGGATTTGAACCAGGAAACCCCCAGTGCCCCCCAACTGCTAACCACTATGCTACTGTGCTGCTTGTGAGGTAGTGGTGCCCTTTTGCTTTTTCTGTCACAGTGGAGGATACCATTAAAAAAGAAATAACTTTTTAAAACTCGCTCTTTCAGGTATATAATGGAACAGTATGGAAGGTGTTGGTAATTTTCCAGGAATGGTCATATGACTGTGGGGTCAGGTGGCCTCTCCCTTGTCGATAACTATTTCCATTAAATCCCATTTCTGCACAGGAACTTCATCTGTCCAGCTTATTTGGAGCTTCACCGAAATGCCGACTTTCCAAGAAGCTAGAGAAAGATTAAGAGCCCCAGCAACATAGGTTTCTATATTGGATAGAGATCACTCAGACCGATATGAAAAAAATGTCCTCCTTTTCTGTTACTTTTTGACAGGTGAAGAAAGATTAGAAAGAAGAAAAAATGGCTAGGGCCTGTAAAATAAACTTACCCGAATGATGTATTTAAAAAAAATTAATACATTTTTATATAGTGTAAAATTAGTCTTGATGTTACACAGTGTCCTGTAACCACCTGTACAACAGAATTCAGATGAAGAGCTCCCTCCTAGGGGGGGGTGTTTGTGTCGTGGCCGTTGTGCGGCTCCTTGTGTTATTAGACCGGGTGTTAGTTAGACATCCTCAAAGATCACAATAGCGAGTTCGAAGTTAGATTTCACTCAGGTTTTTAATGGCTTACAGCACCGTCTGTTTATTTACTTTTAGGAGCTGGCAGACTGCCAAGTTTCTGCTGCCATAGTAAAAAAGTGTATATCAACTAAAAATGGATGGGGCTTTTAAGGTGACTGCTGGTGAATTCAAAGGGATATAACTAAACAAAATATCACATGGATCGTATATGTAATTAAATGTAATTGTAATAAATTTATTGTGATCGACATACAAATAAAAAACAACATATCCACTCTTCTTGTAATTATAAACAGTGGTAGGTATGTGCGACATAGAACCTCCCTGGGACCAGTACAGATACATGACATACATATTTCCATAAGATCTATTATTTTATCATCACTTTCCTTGGACAATGTCTCTAAACAATTATTACATGATCGTATCAGTCAGTAAATCTGTAATTCTGTACTTTATTCAGACTTCTACGCATTTTGCCAGGGCTTCATCAGGAAGTTTTGGAGGTAATATGAATGAAAACCATCTTTAAGATTTTGTGGTGAGTGGGTTCTACGCATTTTGCCAGGGCTATATCAGGACGTTTTGGCGGTAATCTGTAGTGTTTACATGGATATGATAATAAACAAACATATAGCCACATAATCAATCATTTCGGTTACGAACCATACATAACATAAATACGTACATGAATAAAAACCATCTTTTAGATTTTTGTGGTGAGTGGGTTCACATCTTCAGGGAACCTCCCTAATCTTCCAGGATACAAAGAGGATGGATAGAGTACAGTGGCGGCAGGACAAAGAAAAACACATGCCTGTGCTCACAAACCTGTAAACATTATTATATTGTAATCCAAATCTCTACCGATTATGAATTTGTTGTGAATTTTGAAGATTAACATCAGAGCCCTAAAAAAAAACCCATTGGCTGTTTTACTTCACCCCAACATATGATAATTAAAGCTTATTTGGACTCTTGGACGATTGGATTGGCCCTCCAATGTTTTAAAATAGCCCAGTTGTCTTTTAATTTTGGATTTTAGGGTAAGGGGCACCCTGTTTTATCCTCACCAGAACTAGTGGCTTCCATACACTGGACCAACTTTTCACAATAATGAGATATTGATAACGTAAGATTCAGCACCACTTACACACGCTTTCTGGATCTAGCCAACAAAATGTCATTCAGTTAGGCTTGGTTCACACCTGGGCGTACGGAATATGTGCGCTTGCCGCGCATTTCTCGCCGTGCGTTTTTACCGCGACTTGCGGTAAAAGAAACGCGTAACAAGCGCGCGTTTCCGAGGGCTATCCGGGTTACCACCTACTTTAAAACTGAGTTAGTTAACATGGATATAAAAAAACATAAAAAAGACTACAGTTCCCTCTTAGAAGAAACAAAAAAAGGTTTGCGTTCCTTTAAGAGTCACTATTTCCTACTGTGTGAGGTCAGTCACCTTTGGCCTGATTCTAAACATGTCAGACCCACCATGGACAATACGATGCTCTGATTTATATTGTCAATATCTTGGCTACAGTTCCTCCTGCTATATTACAGTACATTGCAAATAATCTGCGCTCAGATGAAACATGAAACTCCGCATTACTGTCCCTCAGAGACACTGACGTCCAAATCATGAAGGATTAGCTCACACTCTTTTCTAGCAGCTTTGATTCCGTTTGTATAATTGCCTGAAAGTCACTTCCTAAGTTCTTTGAATTCCCACACGTATGACGCAAAGACATCGATCGGGGACAGCGCTCACCTGCTCTATAAAAGATTTCTCTAGGTCTCTCCAACACACTGTATGCTTGTGGTGGAGCCACTGAGAGCCAAATGTGTTTAATTATGACAGGAGCAAGATACTGTACCCTACTTACAATGAAACCCCGTCGTACAATCGTTCTGCTTCAGGTGGCAGATGGAGGAGATGGAGCCAGCTTAATTCGAAGGGTTACAGGAAAATGGGTTGTAATACATCTGAGATGAAGCTGCAAATGCTAAATACGGGGAAATCACCATGTTTTATGCCAGAGAATCACACAGTCATTGTATACTGATGGCAGATAATGGGCATTAGAAGTCCAAATTAAATTGTTCACTTATATTTGCTGGACAATTTTCATTCTTGTGGTTTTATATAGTTACTTTGCTTTTGTCTTGTACCTTTACTTCCCTGTTTCCTTCTGGTCCTGATGACTTGTATTAGTTTATGCTGCTCAGGGCTGTCTTTAATATTAATTGGGCGAGATTTTGCCTCCATCGCACCTCCACTTCCCGACCCATTCCCACCTTCCCCTGAAAAGAAAGTAACAAATTAAAACAATATACATATATATAAATCTATACATATTTATATATATTTTTATATTTCAATGCAATAGACCCAGGACGCTGCAACGCAATGGGCTCAGGTCTCTGTAACGTAATGGACTCAGGACACTGCAACTCAATGGACTCAGGACTCTGCAATGAAATGGACTCAGGACTCTGCAATACAATAAACTCTGGACTCTGCAGCGCAATAAATTCTGGACTCTGCACTGCAATGAACTCAGGACTTTGCAATGCAATGGTCTCTGCAACGTAATGGACTCAAGATGCTGAAATGCAATGGACGCAGGACTCTGCAACACAATAAACTCTGGACTCTACAACGCAATAAATTCTGGACTCTGCAATGCAGTAAAGTCTGTATTCTGCAATGAACTCAGGACTCTGCAACACAATGGACTCAGAATTCTGCACTGCAATGGACTCAGGACTCTGCAATGAAATGGACTCGGGACTCTGCAATACAATAAACTCTGGACTCTGCAGCGCAATAAATTCTGGACTCTGCACTGCAATGAACTCAGGACTTTGCAATGCAATGGACTCAGGACTCCTGTGCTGTCTGCTGCTGGGGCAAAAGGGACAGCTGCTGTGGGCTCCTGTAAATCATGAGGCCCAGGGCAGCTGCCCCTTTTGCCCTGTGGTACAGACAGTCCTGATGCTGTTTGGAACCCTGGAAATGAAATAACTATGTAGAGCAACAAAGCTTGAATAACTTTAGTCTGATTGCAACTGATACTACAGTAGGAAGTGAAAGGTGTTCAGTTTGCTAAAGCCATGTGTATCATAGTGTATCAAATACTTGTTTTCACCTTTTGTATCTCAGTGCTTCTGATCTCCAGCAGCCACTTCCTGTCTACATGCACTCCAGTATTTTCTCAGAATGGCTTTTTTGATGTTGACAACAGTGGACCATGCCCATGTAATGTTTGTAGAACCCTCCACTTGAAGTCTCGATGAGAAGCCTGTGTGACAGTCTATAACAGGGGTAGGCAACTTTGGCACTCATGCTGTTATGTAACTACAAGCCCCATAATGCTTTCTAATACTCTGACTGCTACAGACTTGACTCCAAAGGGCATGATGGCCCATGTACATTTAAAAAAGCTGGAGTGCAGAGGTTGCCCACCATACTACATGTTCATAACAAGAAGGGCCTAAACTAGGACTTTTATGGCAAGATCACCAGCCACTGGTTTAAAGCTACCCTATCAATTGCAATAGGGTAGCAAAAGAAAAGCTGTTATACTCATCTCTTCAGTGGACCGGGCAAACACAGCGCATTGTGGTTCAATGCTCCAACCTCTATCACATCCCTGTAAGACACAACAGTGACGTAAGAGTTGAAGGATAGAAACCACGGCATGCAGTGGTTAACACCGGCATACCACACTCCCGAAAGTGTCAAATGCTAAAAAGTCCAATGGAGGTTGCAGTGCTGAAACAGAGTAATGGTAGGAGACATGGACCACTGGAGGAGGTGAACATAATACCTCTTCTATTGCAGGTAACTGGCATTTCAATGTTTTAAGTAACTATCAGGGTTGATTTATAGAAAGATTTAGATTGTTGAAGATTGAAAAGGACTTTTGCAATCACATTAACATGTTAATGTTAGAGATCAGATTTACATGCACTTTTAAGTGAACCTGTACTTTGCATAGTAAGAGCAAAGTAACAGGTTCCCTGTAGAGCAGGGAAAGTAAGGAGCACATACTTACCGCCATTCATGGAGGAAGAGAAAATGGTGGTGCATTCGGGCATGGAGGTGCATAGGACTCTCTCCTTTCTACCCTCCTTACAGCAGTGCCAACCTCCAGACCCAAGCTGTGGCTCATGGGGCAGTGAAACGGCCTTCAGGTCTGCATAATCCCCAAACCAGGAAAATTAAACTTCAAAGTTCTGGGTTTTTCTCTGGCTCCAGCAGGCAAATAGAGTGCCAGGGTAGCGAGGGAAAGCAGTGGCAGAACTATCGCCGGTGCAGCAGGTGCAGCCTCACCGGGGCCTCAGCCTGGGTGGCCCAGCACAGTTGGGTAGCACCGAATCTTGCACCATCTCTCCCCTGGGCTCCAGCAGTCTATGGACCTGTGATGTCATCATGTCTAATACAGTTCATTCACTTGTATTAGATGTGAGGAGGGGAGAGAGGTGAGCACTCAATATGCAGGACCAAAGATCAGGTGAGTATATCCTCTTAATTGTGGCCTCTAGAGAACAATGAACAGCTAACTCTTGTAGTGCAGGGGGTAGCCCCGCTGCGAGCATTAAAGTGGTACTAAACGTAGGAATCACACTTAAACATGCATTTAAATACCCTATTAAAAAATGTATCTTATTTGTGTATCACTCGGCTGTAGATCCTCAAATCATCTTTAAATTGGTGCTGACACTGTCCTTCCTTCTGGAGGGTGGCTACTTTTGTTCCCCATGGTCCCTGTGTGTGTTGTATAGTAGCCACTGCTCCAAGCTTGCTCCTGTGATGGACTACAATCTCAATACAGATTAGTAAACTAAACATGAGATTGTAGTCCATCACAGGAGTGATCTTGGAGTGGTGACTACTTTACAATACACGCAGGGACCATGGGGAACAAAAGTAGCCCCCCTCCAGAAGGAAGGACAGTGTCGGCACCAATTCAGAGATGATGTGAGGATCTACAGCCGAGTGATACACAAATAAGATACATTTTTGTTAATAGTTCAGCTACTAGAGTGCATTTTTAAGATTTAACTCCTGAGTTTAGTGTCACTTTAACTTTCGAATTCGAATTCTTCTTTAAAGCATTGCCCTTGGGAGTACAGGAGCAGGACTCTGAACTGTGAGTTGAGAATTGACATTTGCATGTTGGCCTGGATCTCCTGGGCCTCGGTACATAAAAGTGGTTTTTGTTGGCACTTTTTGGTGCCTGCTTTTGACCCCTTAGCTTCTTAGTATTGTTTAGGAATGCACCGATACCAAGTACCGTACTCGGAACAAGTACAGATACTTTTCCAGCTCCAAGACTAGACTAGAGAGCAGCTGTCATTTGTAAGGAGCACACAGGGCTCCTGGGATTTGTACATCTCTGTTTTAATGTATGATTTGTTTTTATAAATATAAATAAAGTGATGCACTGATAACATTTTGCAAGTGTACGTACTGATACTTGCCCAAGTACTCACAGATACAAGTACTGATACATTTTTCTTTCTTGTCTTGTGACAGTTTTTCTGAAACAATACAGACTAATAATTTCAGGACAGTGGTGGAGAGCCAGAGCCAGGTCCCAGCTGCAACCACTGCAACCCTGGTAGTTCTCATGAAAATGCCAAGTATCTGCACTGGTATCTGAACTGGTATCGGTGGATCCCTAGTATTATTCTATGGACAGGCCTACTTTAACATATGTTTACCGATCTTGTAGCTGGTATTCAGGGTGCAGCTAAACCTTATGTTGGATGAGTGAAAACAGAATACTCAGCATCAGACCTGTGGGCAGAGTTTAAAAGGAATGAACTCACCCCCTCCCCCAAAATCTCATTCTGACAAGCCATCCATAACACTGAGAAATACAAAATGGTCCCAGTGCCAGAACGATTGTTACCACCGCTCGGATTTCCTGAGCAGACAAATACTTCAGAGATAAATGTGTTACAAATGTGCTGAAAAACACTTCTGTAAGCAGTACATTAAAAAAATCTGCCTTCTTTGCTGTTTTTAGTTTCAACAGTTTTTTTCTTTTTTTTAAAAAGCCCTTCCTTTGATATTTATAGCCAGCTTTTAAGTAACATTTTTTTCGTATTATCCAACATATTGTACTTTAGTCTCCATCTCTTTCAAATTCACACTTCCAGCGCGGCACGTAAGGAATATCACAGAATGACTGTAAACTGGGAATTCGGTCTGACAGCAAAAGTGAAAAAAAAAAAAAAGTGAAAGAAAAAATTAACTTTCCAGATTCAGTTTGTTTTCTTTTTTTTTCTTCATTCTAATGTTGATCATGTGATTTCTGTTGCCATGACGACCGTCTCAGCACCAGGTTGCATTGTGCTCGCATAAGGCGGCGTGCATGGTCTGTACCCAAAAAAACTGCTTTGCAAAAATATTTTCCGAACAGATTATACTCCATCATTATCTCAGCAGGATTGCAGGAGCGAAGTTACATCTAAATAAAGCTTTAGATTCCCAATATGGCATGAATTTTCAACAGCTGCTACTTTTGGTGTCAGACCATGGTTTAAGAATCGACCCAAAACATTCAGGTCCCTGTGGTGGACCTCCTATACAAAACAGCTCTGATGTGCAAAGCTCACCAGCCCACACCTGTGCACATGACCCAACACCGCTCATCTCTTCAGAATAATCATTTGTATTTGATATTGGAGTGCTGACCCAATAAACTGCATGAGGATGGAATGCAATGCTCTCCAGCTGTATAAAAACAGGACTGATGCCTGACAATGGGAGCTCTCACCAGTCCAAGGCCTGTCTTGTCTACAAATGCCGGCTACATGATGATTTGCTATAAGTGGAATCCAGCCAAAACATCTTTGTTTGTTTTTGGATAGAGTGGGAGAACCTCCAACAGGTTATTATGGCTGTTGGCGGCCACAGTGCGGAGATTCTGGGGACAGAAATTATTTTTATTTTTTTTAACTGTGTGGTTAAGACTTTAAAGTGCAACTGTGCCCACGCTATGTTAAACTGACATTAAACTCAGGAGTTAAACCTAAAAAATACATTCAAGTACCTTAACTATTAACAAAAATGTATCTTATTTGTGTATCACTGGGCTTTAGATCCTCAAATCATCTCTGAATTGGTGCTGACACTGTCCTTCCTTCTGGAGGGTGACTACTTCTGTTCCCCATGGTCCCTGTGTGTGTTGTAAGGTAGTCACCGCTCCAAGCTCACTCCTGTGATGGACTACAATCTCAATACAAATTAGCAAACTAAACCTGAGATTGTAGTCCATCACAGGAGCGAGCTTGGAGTGCTGACTACTTTAGAACACACACAAGGACCATGGGGAAGAAAAGTAGCCACCCTCTAGAAGGAAGGACAGTGTCAGCACCAATTAATAGATGATTTCAGGATCTACAGCCGAGTTATACACAAATAAGATACAGTTTTGTTAATAGTTAAGGTACTTAAATGCATTTTTAAGATTTAACTCCTGATTTTAGTGTCACTTTAAATACTTTCTTATAGTGTTTAAATATTTTTAAAAAGCAGTAAAAGAGCTTTAAACAAGCCCTCACTTATCTCTATAGCTGCTTTGTACTGTACAGTAATTTATCCTCAAAGTTACAGTTTTACTGTTTTCTCTAAGAACCTAGATTATTTGCTGTGTGTTTACATATGAGGGTTGGCAGGCTGCCCAGAGTCTACTGCATTAAATGGGAGAAGTTCTGTGATTTCACTGAACTTTGTCAATTTTGAAGATGAATTTCCCACAATGCCTACAGCTACAGAGGTTGAATGAGGGCTTTCACTGTTTGTTCAGAATATGTAAATACTTGTGCATAGTCTGGGCACTTTAAAGCTGGAAGATTACTATAAAGTGGAAACACAAGGACACATAACTGTCTCCTACTTCTCACCATGCTCTTGACTGATGGAGTGCTATTTACATGATAGTTAATTTATAATATCATTTGAAGCATGCAACCCTAAAAAAAGTATACCATGCTCAGAACTCCTCTGCACACAGGGACTCCTGAACCGGTAGTGCAACTAAGCACCCCTCTTTGTTTCATATGTTCCAGACAAAATGGGTCATTAAAGTAGTATTAAACTCAGACACTTCTTTTCAATAATAAATTCAGATCAAATATATATTGTCCAGCAAAGCTTTTCTTTAAATTTTTGCCCAAGCACTTACAGTCGTATTCCAAACAGCTCCAACTCTCTCAGCTCGGCTTCCCTGAACTTCCTGTCCAGTACAAGATTGTAAGGGAGAGCACAGTCTCCAGCAGCTGTCCATCTACTGGCTTGGAGAAGGGAGGAAGGACAAGCAGGGGAGTCTTTTGCCTATCACTTTAATAAAAACTTGGATAAGAGGTGGTAGCACAAAAGCACAATGTGCATGAGCTAGTGAGTAGAGACACATAGTTGAATAGGGACACTTGTTCATCCATTTCAACCAAAACAATGAAATCCTAAATCTGCAGTTGATCCAGAGTAAGGCAAAGGCAAATGCATAATTCCATTTCTCAGCATTCTTGTCAATGACGAAACTGTAGTTGGATGTTCTACGTGAAAAGCTGATATGGAGAGATTGCAAGCTCTGGGGAGCAGGGCCCTTCTAATCCACTTGAATAGAACTGTATTGTAACTGTACTGTGTCCCCCTGTAACTGTACTGTATTATTATTGGACATGTGCTTTCGGATTCGGACGAACCTGCAGATCATTGAAAATCAGTTGATTTAGCTGATCGTCCGAATCCAAAATAATGAATTTTTTATATGCCCGATTATACTAAAATGTTATTCGCGCATACATAAATTTGTTTTCAGAACACGCCGGCAGCCATATTGGTCGCTGGCATGTTCTGCACATCCCTTCTGCCATCTTGGAGGCGGAGCGTGTGATGTCACATGATGGTGATGTCACACACGGAACGAGTGGTGGCCACATCAGCCACTGGCACTTTCTGCGCATGCGCGCCGCGATTTTGAAGCAGATTTTGGTATACACCAAGATGGCGGCTCTCGAACATGCGGATGCCGCCATCTTGGTTTTAATGTGCGGGTTCGGAGACTCATTGCCTCCAAATCCGAAACAACATAACAATTTGTTTCCTTTGACGAAACAAATGAAAATGTTTTTCGTTTTCATTTGTTTCGTTCGGAAATTAATTTTTTTGTTGTGCACATGTCTAATTATTATAATAATAATAACCAGAGACTTTCAAAAGAGCATTCTGGTTCAACTTTCATGATAAGTCCTTATACAAACGAATGTCCAAATTTGAGCCCAGTATGTATTCCTCGGTTGAAGGGACCCTGAGTGGCCCCGAAACGTTGCTATGTGACAAGATGTATGTGCATCAATAAAATGATCACTTCTTGAAGATTTAACCATGGTGTCCTGTTGACATCCTGTACTACTTGAATCTGAAGCAGCGCCATCCGCAGTAACTACAGCACCCACCGCAAGGGACATACCAGTAAGGAGTGCGGTAGGTTGTATAAAGAGGACCTTTACACTCAAAAATCAAATCCTACCAATGGATCTCTCTATGTATGATGATTAATAATAACATAGACATGTCAGGTGTAAAATGCTATGATTGTGAAACAGTTACACTTGCAGAGCATTCACTTCCTGCTTTGAAAGGGCAAAATTACTTCAGTTTTCCAAAGCAATGCACACTGGGATTGCCTTATCATCAGCAGAGCATTGCTGGGCAATATCATCTGTAATCTCAGGAGATCTCTAGGAAAAGCATTTTCCATCCCTGAGATGATGTGCATGGTCACATGTCCTAGTCACATGTCTAGTCACATGTGCCAGAAATGCAGGAAGTAATAGGTGAGCTAGTAATCTACCGTTAGTAAACATGGCCACTGTCAGAAGACTGGGAAAGAAAAGAAAAATAAGGTATGCACATAAGGTATAATTATCTAGAAGTATCTGTTGTAGATTGTCATCACTAAACATTTCTAAAGGTGTGTTTGTTGTTATTTTAAGGATATGGGATAGGTCTGCGTCAATCCAAATGCCTGAGAACATACAAATGTTCATTTAAGCTTTTACTGTAGGTTCTATTGGAGTTGTAGCTTCAGCCTTTGTTCCCTCAAGTTCTTCCCACACCTCCTGAGAGCATAGAGCTGCACAGCAACATGAGTGGGAACAAACCCTAAAGCTACCCTTAATTTTGAAATTAAGCCAAACCAATCACACTAATTGTATGTGTTGCCAAATCAGTACAAATGAAGCAAGGCGACATAGCCTGGAGTGTGTTTCGTATTATTGTTAGGGTTTTCTTCTCATGTAAGTCTTCAAAGTAAATAATAAGAGTATATTATTATTTCACCACATGTACATCAATTATTATACAAAGTGTATAAACTATGCAGCCACAATAAATGTGTTCGTGGGGGTTGGCACTATAAAAGTGCAAATTGTGGAAACTATATAAACTTTAATGTGTTTCTGTAATTTCAAATGTTTTAATATGTTTATATTTTGAAAACTTCAGCTTTCATTAAAATAATACAGAGTGATCCTGCCTGTTCAGGCCCTTCATGTTATAGGGTGCCAATGTTCAGTCTTTCTCTCACAGTTGTGCTCCTGCATTATCACCCTTTCACATGGGTTTCCAAAGGAGACTGCAAATGGCCAATTCAAAACACATTATGCAAGCATAGTCGGGTCTGCTGTTATCACTATTGGAAAACCTAACCTAAGTGCCCTTTCACATGGTCTGATCATGGGGCGACTCTGTGCAAGGTTCCCCTGCTGATTGGAGCCAATTTCACTGCTGTGACATCCATGTCCATCCAGTTTTTCTCCCCATCTTACGATGAAGGAAAAAAATGAAATTACCGGACCCATGTTGGTCTATAGGGAATCGGATTTAAACGGACTTGTGTCTGTTTACATCAGATTACCCCTGATCCGGCATGATCAGTTCCGGCATGATCAGACATTTGATTTGTTTGTTTTTTGGATCTGTCCGGAGCCAGGGGTAACCAGATGTAAACGGGCACACATCCGTTTAGATTTGGCTGCCCATAGACTATCGTTTGGCTTCCGATCATGTCGGCCTGGAAAACTGACAGGTGGACCCAATCGGAAAACCCGTGTGAAAGGGCTGCAAGAAAGGCAATGCAGCCTTTGCTGGAGTGAATTTAGACATGAATTGGCTGCAAAGTGGTTGCAGGAGATCATCAGCAGCACTGAGATGCAGCAAATGAAGACAAAAGTGCTAACAGTATTCTATTAAAAACTGTTTTTGTTTATTATATACAAAAAGTGATTCACCTACTTTAAATTCACCATTTGTGAGATATGGACTTTTGGCACCACACGCAAAGGTCTGGATAACCATGCTTGTAAAATGACCCCTTAGACAACAAGACAAGGTTACTGAACAATCCAGGTTTTCATTCTGATATCTGTCCCTCATACATAGGCCATTGAATTGTTAGAATAGGTCTAAAAAAGCCTGCACAGGCAGTTCTATCATCAAGAATGATAGCCAATGTAAGATATACCTGTAATTGTTTTAAATGTGATCAGCTGAAAGTAAAGTAATTCCAAAAGAACCCCTGACCCTGTACTAGGAACCTTCCAGTGCTAATACTTACCTTAAAGCTATGTGGAAAGAAGATCTTAGATAGTCACCTCTCCTCTTGTTTACCAGCTTATTTCTAGAATTCGTCTACTAAAGACTCTTCAGTAACTGCCACTTCTGGAGGGGCCAATGTCCTGGTCCCCACTGTGCTTAGTGGTTCCTCCTGCCAACCTCAGCATCACGACATGAAACTGTAGTAATATAAGGGGCATCTGATCAAACCACTAAGCTCAGTGGTGAACCAGGAATCCAACCCACCTGCAACTGAGCTTTCGCCTTCACTGCCTTTTGGACACAAACCTGTCCAAAAAAGAAGTCACCCACTCTAATATTTAATTGGACTGCCTTTAGCACTGATTACGACACCCATTCGCCGTGGCATTATTTCGATACGCTTATGCAATGTTATAACATTTATTTTCATCCAGAGTTGCATTTATTTTGATGGGAGAGTCAGACCACTGTGTAAAGTCTTCTCCAGCACATCCCAAAGATTCTCAATGGGGTTAAGGTCTGGAATTTGTGGTGGCCAATCCATGTGTGATAATGATGTTTCATGCTCCCTGAACCACTCTTTCACAATCTGAGCCTGATGAATCCTGGCATTGTTATCTTGGAATATGCCCATCCCATCAGGGAAGCAAAAATCCATTGATGGAAAAACCTGGTCATTCAGTATATTCAGGGAGGCAGCTGACCTAATTTTTTGGTCAAATAACGTTGCTGAACCTAGACCTATTATCCAATGGAAGGCTCTTACCTATTTCCTTAGCTAAATCTAGGTTGGACAGGCAGTGTACAATGCCCTGTTCTGTACTGTGTGTGGAGGGGACCATCTTTTTGGAGGCAGGGCTTTCCTTCCTCATGTCAAAGCCTCCAGCAAGGAAAACAGTGGACAGCGCCGTAGTAATATCACCAAATAATCTCTGAGACTAGCAGTTACAGGAAGCAGTGCCTTAGATCTCCTTTATAGAAAAGCATAGCAAATCTTCACTTTTTGAGTTCAGTTCCACTTTAAGTAATATATTTGTATTAATTTTATCAACTGAGTTGCTTTCCCAACATTTGGAGCCTCACAGCCAACCTTGAAATATCACTAGAAATGACCAGCATTAGCTAGAATTGTCAGTAATTGCACACTCTAATGTAGTGCATTATTTTAAGGTAAGGGGCCCCGCAACATGTTCTAAAACATGTGGCAGCACCTACCACAAGGTGTAGGGGGTGGGTTGGCATTTTATTCTTCTTTTATATATTTATAACAGGTTTGCGTTGATCAGTCCGTGTGTGGCTAAGTTAGAATCCATAAATAGCACAATCACCCTCTTATACCTGTAAATGTCGGAGCTGAGAATACGATTGGTAACCCATGGTCCAGCATGTAACGCGTTAATTTTATTATACATCTTCAGTCGATAAAATGACTCTTCCTGCCTCTTTACAATTCCTGTTTTAAATTAAATAAAATTAGTCATCGACAGAGCTAATGCAGGTAATTCAAACATATACCCAGTTATTTAAATCATTTTCCTGCTCCGCAGCTTTGATAAATATTTTGTGGCCTAATTATATTTTCGAAACGTTTTCATTATCAAGAAGATTATGATAAATGCGGACGAAATTCAGACTTTCATCTTAGAATGGGCAGGGAGCAATTTATGTGATCAAATGATACTGGAGTAAAGGAAGATAAAATAATTAAAAGATGGGTGAAGTCTTTAAAACACAGCCAGAAACTATCATACAGTGCCACCTTAGACCATGGTGTCCTGGTGCAGCCTCTCTTATTGCTTTGCAGGAGCACATAGGAGCCCAGTCTGCTAGGCAAACAGTAAACTTATAAGGTAAAGTCATACCTGACTTTAATGTCAACCCTTAGCAGTCTTCGTGGTGTGGTTTAATATATTAATGACCTGTAGATGCCTGAACAAAAGAGGACGAGCCTTGGCAAAAAAATAGTAGGAAATGGATGTAGGGGTACTAGATGAGTGTTCACTGTCAAGGGGTTGTGCTGGTGGTGACTCAATGGGCACCCAAAGGCAGAGGAACATTCCCAGTGGTCACTTGCAGTATTCCAAGGTTGCAGAATTGTAGCCTTCCAGAGAAGTGGTCACTCATTATTATTATTATTATTATTATACAGGATTTATATAGCGCCAACAAGAGACAGTACAGTTACAATACAATTTACAATACAATACAGTTTCAGAACAATAGGGTTGGGAGGGCCTGCTCGTGAGAGCTTACAATCTAGTACTCATGTGTGGGATTCTGATTTTGCCGTTTTTACCAACCATCATATCAATGGGCAGTTTATTCTTCAGATCTCTGTTTAGAGGTTTTAGCCATATTTCCTTTCTTCACCTTTGCCATCATCATGTTGTGGTGAACAATTAATTTCTTCTGTGGCTCTATAGCCTTGGCATAGCATCCAGTTTTCCAGAGAGGTAGGGTTAAAAAAGGACTGGCAAGGTAAGTACAGGTTACTGCTAGACACAGTAGTGATGCAAAGGTTGGTGGGAGGAACCAGTGAGAGCTGCAGGAAAAGCTTATAGACACTCCAGGAAGTCTTGGTTTCCCTTAAATAGAGCGGCTTTCTGGTGGAACTAAAGTAAAGAATGGACACCGGCACTCCAAAGCATATCCAGTACGTCTATTTATTCACGTACTTGTTGCAAATGCAAAACACAAGATACAAAATTTCGGGGTCTCACATGATCCCCTTCATTAGGCAAACAAGTGATGAAGGGGATCCTGTGAGACCCCGAAACGTTGTACCTTGTGTTTTGCATTTGCAACACGTACGTGAATAAATAGACGTACTGTATTTGCTTTGGAGTGCCGATGTCCCTCCTTTACTTATACTTTGACGGAAGCCACCCGTTGACACCTGCTGCACCCACTTATCTCATGGAGCAGCGGTTCTGAGTGCGATGGGTACACAGACTGTTTTCTGGTGGAACTGACACCATAATGCTGCTCTCTTCACCACCATCTCCTTTTCCGGGTAGCCATGTTTGGGGTTTTTTTTTTTTACTGACAGGGTCATTTAAGGGTTATGGTTAGGGTTAGGTTAAAGGTTAGGGTCAGCTTGAGTGTTAAGGGTTGATTTTCAGGGTCAAGTTTTAGCTCTAGGGAGGATGTTACATGTTAAATTTAGGCATTCTTTTTTTCGTACACATTCCATTTGAGGGCAATTACAAAAATTAAAGTATAATTAAACCCAAGAATAAAAAATTATGGATCGCCATATGGATTGCTTACCAGTTCTTAGATGTGTTGGCTGCATTCGTTTTCAGGTAAAGAAAATTTTCAGCAAGTAGAGAAAATACCTGTTAATCTTGCCAGAAATGCTGTGTCTTTGTTACTTCCTGTGAGCTGAACAGAAAACAATAACAATTATATCTTTCTTTGTGGACTACTAATCTAATCAACCATCATGTATTAGAGATGAACAAGGGCAGATATGTTTGAAGTCCGCCCTGTATGGCAACCATGGCCCCCTCCATAGATATAGTGGAGGAGTAGGTGTGGCCAACCAGGGAGAGAAAGTCACTTGTTGCCTGTGTGACAACCATGGCTCTTTCCATAGATACAATGGAGGAGTGAGCATAGCCAAACAGGCACAGAGAGTCACTTGTTGCCTGTGTGACAACCATGGCTCTTTCCATAAATACAATGGAGGAGTGAGCATAGCCAAACAGGTACAGAGAGTCACTTGTTGACTGTGTGGCAACCATGGCTCTCTCCATAGATACAGTGGAGGAGTGAGCATAGCCAAGCAGGGACAGAGAGTCACTTGTTGGTTATATGGCAACCTTGGCTCCCTCTTTAGATACAGTGGAGAAGTGAACTTAGCCAACCAGGGAAAGAAAGTTTGTTATCCGCAGGAGTACCAGATCAAAACAATGGGAAAAAGCCTGAAAAAACTAAACAAATTTAGGCACCATATTTAAGGACTGTGAAGCTGCAAAAAATATTTTTTTTGTTTTTAGGTTTTGATAAGCTTTAACACAGACAATTGGAGTTAATTGCGTATGCAGCTATAACAGAAGCCAGATAAACTCTCTGGAAGATCCCTGCTCCAACTTGTTCAGTGGTATTCATTTCTATGTGTACAACTTATGCTAGCAAAATGTAGACAACCATAAATTACACAGTGAAGGAAGAAGAGGTGATGAGAAAGCCAGTAAACGTTCTATTCAGATGGATCCAGGACACACCATGTGTTCTCCATGGTTTCCTGCCTATCTTTAAAAGGATGCTCCTGGCTTTTTTTATTTTGTTTAATTTGGTATTTTACACAAGTCTAGCAGCTTAATAAACCCCACTGAGCCAGAATAAGTAAAAGCAATCTATATCTCTTTCCTGAAATTCTACTCTAGCCAGAAATTTAAGGTTGAACGGACTTGAGGTCGTTGAATTTTATTGCACCAACATACTTCTGTTTTTCAAGTGGTGGCATTTCCCTGCAAAAGTTTTTGTTTTTTTCCAGTTTTCAGTATGGAGTTACACTCTCAAATTTGGTTCGGTTTGAACTGGGAATTCTGGTGGGAATACTTAGTCCTGCCATCATCAAGAGATAGAAGTAGTCAGCATATGACTCAACATGCTAGGAGCTAGGTATGTCCCGATACCACTTTTTTAAGACCAAGTACAAGTACATGCCCTCAGGTAGTTGCCGATACCAATTACCAATACTTTTTCTTAAAGGGATATGTGGAATTCTTTCTAAAACAATACAGAATAATGATTTTAGGGCAGTTTCTCACCAGGGCTAAATACAGATGTGCCCACAGCAGAACACATGTCAACAAAGCAGAACACATGTCCCCACAGCAGAACACATGTCCCTAAGGCAGAATGGTATTCTGCCTTAGGGACATGTGTTCTGCTGTGGGGACATGTATTCTGCGAAAAACATGCCCCCGAAGCAGAATTCCTTTCACCTTGCTGCTGCTTGTTGATCTCACTTGGGCGACATCCACGTCCGGACCGACTATGCTGGGACCCGGCCTCCACAATTTCCACACCTTTACTGCTGGGCACCGCAACTTCCATCATTCTGCCCAGCCCAGTCCTCACCTTTCACTGGGCGGCAGAAACCCCCAGCTTCTAGCCCTGGGCGGCCGCTCCGGCTCCACGACTCTGGGGCTGTCCATGGCTGCGCCTGCGTCGGTAAGGAGGAGGAGATAAAGAACCAATAGGCACTGCCATGGACAGCGATCTGCAGGTCCCCAGCAGGCTGCCGAGGTCCCCACAAGCGTGGGAACTCGGACAGCCGCTGCTGTTTAAAAATGTAAAGAGCCGGTATCGGCCTTCAGAATTGGGGCATTTTCATGAGTACAAGTACTTGTGAAAATGCCTGGTATCCGCCCTGATACCAATACTAGTATCGGTATCGGGACATCCCTACTACATGAAACTAAACTCTTCAGTTTCCAGTGAGACTGGCCATGGACATCAGAATAAATAGGAAATAGATGATGTCCTCCCTAGCACACAAGGACACACTCTTCTCGCCACGGAAAGCTTTATTGGAAGACCTGGCTGAAGTGTATGCATAGGCGTCACTACAGGGGGGCAAGGGGGGGGGCAATTTCCCCCCCTGTTTTATGCTTTGCCCCCCCGTGTGCCCCCCCGCTGAATTAAGCAGCAGTGCAGTGGCTCCAGTGCTGGTGCTAGTATACGAGCAGCTCCAGCGGCTGCAGGTCTGTAGAGATCGGGATGTAGCTGTATTGTCAGCCCCGTCCCCCTGCTGCTGACTTTGAAGTTGCTGAGCCCGCACTGTGGCCGTAGCTGTGAGCCTGCCTGTCATGCAGTGTGTGAAGCTCCTCACAGTAAGTTCTCCCTCTGCTCTTAGAGGACGATCGTTTTTTAACACTTGCTCCTGGTCCCAGGTGGAGGTGCAGGGCATGTGAATGCATAGTCTGTGAAGTGTGAACTGTCAGAGCACTTCTCCTGGTGCCACAGGAGTTCTGAGGGGAAGGGGGGAGGGGGAGGGGAAGGGAGAGAGGTTGTGATCCGGGTGTATTAAATTAAAGATCTTTGTACTGTCTGGAGTGTGCACTGTGCAGCTAAATCCTTATCAGATAGATTTATAGACCACTGTTCAGCAGATAGTGACCCTCATGGACAGCACAGGGGTTTAACTGTTTGTTTCCCAGCTGCAGCAACAACTAATAAAGTTATACAGTGACTGCTACTTCAGTGACAATAATGATTATTTATTCTACAGACATGCAGGACAGGGCTTACTATGGGGCTTTTTTTCATGGAATATAAAGTTCCTCCTTTTGGCTAATTTTCTATAAAACCATCCTACAGTTTACAAAATGAAAACTCCTCACGCCTTTTCTCATTTGCAGTGTCCCAGGCTTGAATGCTTAAAAGTAGGGATGCACTAATACCGATACCGGTATCTCTGCCGATACTGGGCATTTTCATGAGTACCCATACTCGTGAAAATGCCCCAATACTAAACACAGATACTGGTGTTCTATCAAGGTTTGTGACTACGTTGGAATGTGTGACCAGTCACGTGGTCACACATTTTACGTAATTGCACCTAGTTTTTTGGCGGTGGAATGTGTGACCGCCCATTAGGTCAAGCATTGCAACGCTTTGTCAGCTGTTCCAGGACACATCGGCATCGCATGTGCAGGAGAACCCATCTACATTACCCCATCTGCCTGGAACATCTGATCGGTCCTCAAATGTCACTCAAAATGTTACTACTATCTGACTTTGTGAATGCGGTGGAATGTGAGATCGCACTCACAAAGTCGGATAGAATTGACATTTGAGGACCAATCAGGAGTTTCAGGCAGATTAGGTAATGCAGATCGATTCTCCTGCACATGTGAGCAGATCTGCCCTGGAACAGCAGACAAAGTGTTGGAATGCTTGACCTGATGGGCGGTCATACATTCCACCGCTGTAAAACTGGGCAGGATTACGTTAAAATGTGTGACTGGTCATACATTCCAACGTAGTCCCAAACTTTGATAGAACACCGACACTTTAAAATCTCAAACTAAAGTGGCTGCCTGAGGTCCTGTGCTTGCTGGGGACCTCAGTAGACGTCCTGTGAACTGTGGCGCATTTTTACAGCATCATTTGCACATCTCCTACCTGGGGAACCACACAGTGCTGCTTACATCGCTTTCGCCGCCCAAAAGACCCTTCGGACCCCAGAGGAGACCCCACACTGCCCCCCTGAGACCTTCGGGATATCAGGCCACCACCCTGCAGCAACACAGAGTATGTAGCTTCATATTATTCTGCATTGCTGTATAATGTATTGCTGGGATTTGTAGTCCTCTATCATTGGTGGTTTTCTGCATTGCACCACTGTATAATGTATTGCTGGGATCTGTAGTCCTCTATAGCTGATGGTATTCTGCATTGCTGTATAATGTATTGCTTGGAATTGTAGTTCTCTGTAGCTGATGGAATTCTGCAATGCTGTACAATGTATTTCTGAGATTTATAGTGCTCTATAGCTGGTGGTATTAATTTGCATTGCTATATATTGTGCTGAGATTTGTAGTCCTCTATAGCTGGTGGTATTATTCTGCATTGCTGTATATTGTGCTGAGATTTGTAGTCCCTCTACAGCTTGGAGTTAGTGGCAGAACTACCAGGGTCGCAGCAGTCGTACACGCGCACAGCACTGACGAGGCATCCCTCCACTACCAGTGTTCTATAATTTTCCTCAACCCATTAATGTCTCTACTGCGTCACTTCCAGGTGCGCATGTCATGAAGAAAGGGGGTCAGGAAAACATCTGATTCGGATGACTCGGCCCCACTGGAAGTGACACAGTCGAGAAAATGTATAGGATCGAGAAAAATTATAGAACACTGACTTTGACACTGTCCGGCCCCTCCCACTCTCCTCCCACAGCTTACAGCCCAGAAGCATGGACAGCCAGCGGCGGCCTACAGTGGGTGAAAGTGCCTAAGTACCAGACATGGAGCGGAGTAAGGCCAGAACCAGGTAGGGAGCCCAGTGGGAGGAGAACACCATCCCCCAGCCAGTCACCCCTTTTATGGACTTACTAGGAGTCCTCACTAGTGATGGGCTCGGGCGTGTTCGCAGCTCCATGTGCCGAGCCCGCCAGGAAGGTGACAGCGCCAATCACAGGCACTGAGACAAATTCCGATCTCTGCAGCTGCGGACTGGGATAATGTCTCAGTACCTGTGATTGGCACTGTCAGCTTCCTGGTGGGCTCGGCCCGTGGAGTTGCGAACACGCCCGAGCCCATCACTAGTCCTCACATCACCCGACCATTCACACTAGTGTTACATGGATGCCAAAAGTGGCAGCCAGGGGCGGGTGGAAAAGGCAGAGCTGAAGGGTGGGCTAAGTTATCATGGGCCTCTGGGTTGTACTTGCCCCCTGGGCTAAAAGTTGCCAGTCAGTCCATGCTGTATTCCACAACTGCCGGACGTTGAGAGCAGATTAAATTGCGAATGGCATCGGCGCCCGGCCGTTGCGGTATGCGGGATTGTGGGCGGCGTTGGACTAAATGTCGCAAACGCGGGGTACCGATGCCATCCGCAATTAAATCAGCTCATCGGTGCCCAGAGGTTGCGACATGCAATGAAAATTATTAGTGCCCCCCCAGATTTGACTGTTGTATCTTATGTGCCCCCCCTACATATTGTTCCTAGAGTCGCCACTGAGTGTATGTGATGCACCTGTGGCGAGTGGCCATGCAAACCTTATATGGTGTTTAAATGTAACTACAACAATAAAATAGATATTATCATGAACACAAGGGCTCTCTGATTGTTCGCCCTATACCTTAAATCCATCAATGCCAGGTGCCTCTGCAACACAAGCATTTTGGGATCTTTTCTAGGCCATCTCTTAAACAAGGAAACAAGGACCATGCATGTGTCATAATGAACTCCATCGTTCTGAAGGTTGTAAAGACTGCCCTCGCATGGACTATAAATCCAAAGGTTTCTTGTTTGATATGGTAATATGATAAGTGGGGTGAATAGGGTAATATGAGGGAGAGAATGATTTCAGTTATCATTTAATTGTAACAATATGCTTGGATGCCTGATCCCCCAATTTAATAGGCAATCTAGCGATTCAAGCCACACTGCATAGCCAGGAGGCTCTGTTCTGTTGATGGTTTACACCTTTCTTGTGCCACCTGCCTGCTTACTGGGCTATGAAAGAGCATCATGACACTGTACTGCTCTTTTGCATGTTGTCTTAAAGGGAATCTGTGCTCAATGAAGTGGCTCCTGCTGCTGATTGGAGTGGCTCCTGCCACTGAATGGAGTGGGCAGGAGAGCTGAGACGAGATATGTATATACAACCGCGGGGGGGAGAGATAACAGCAAGACCAGGCAGACCATTTGTTAACATTGTATTGGTGATCCCCAGCTGCTGCAGATATCCAACACTTCTGGGTGTGTTGAATACCTGCATCTCCGGCTCATGCTTGTGCATCCTGCAATGACAAGGCTTCTTTAATATCTTCCCCATCTACCAGTGCCTGAACACATGTTAGATTGGCAAAACTGCACAATTTAATAGGACCTTCTTGGAGTTAAACACCTCCCACTCTTGGTCTGATCTCTGCTGTGCAGTGGATTGTGGAGAGATAATCAGGTCAGTAGACATGTTTTCCGGTAGTTGTGCTGGCAGTTTAAAAGAGTTATTTTTTGTGACCATGTAACTGGACTAAATTATATTTTTTAATAGTTGCCTGCAGCTCTGCTTTAATGCATTGGTGGAAAGAAAACACGGTACAGTAAGGCAGGGTAGACATAGGAAGGCACTTAGCCTGTGTCTGGTTGTCTATTACTGATCAGGATCTCATCCATCTCTGACTACTCAATTGACACCTCCTTTCGTCTTCATCCCCCAGTGGATTTCACAGACATTGGAAGGTAGAGCAATTCCATTTGATTTCACCTTCCTGTCATACATCAAACAGCACACTGATGAGCCGGAGAAGAACACAGTAAGGTTGTTTTGTGCTGAGAGGGACCTGATGACTTCATCAACAGCAGGATTAAACACTGAGATAACTTCTCCCTTGCCCATCTCTGTGATCTATGTTTGTGGTACTGAGAGTACAGAGCTAGGAATGATTTCATCTGGAGAGGGTTGCATGACCTCTACACTGCAAGGTGCGTCATATCGCCACAAACTGATCTCATTGGTGTCCACAGCCAGGCCATTGACCAGAATAGGAAAGGGAGCATAATGGGTAATTAAGTCAAGCTTTCTATTTTGGGGGCAGTTGATCTATGGTGCTGTCATATTTTCGGTAGCATTAAATTAGCCAAGGTGCCGCACAGCTAAGCTGAACTTATGAGCTTTCATATGTGGGAGTATTATACACCTGGGCCAGTCCTTTAACTCTTTCATACCTGGATAGAGAGATGGCATTACCATCAAAGGACATAGTACATCCCATTTTTTTTATTTCAAAGCCAGTAGCCCAAAAGACCACAGCGAGGTTTAACGGTCCAACTGAACTTTTAGTCTAAAATACATTCCAGGAGCATTAAAACAAAAGATGTGCAGTGTCTTATGGTTTCTATTCATTGGAAAGCAGACACAGGATGAATGGAAAAGCCTCTCCCCTGCCAGCATGCTATACAGAAGGACTTTTGCTCTCTGTGTGGAAGCAGCAGTCTCTCTGCAGAGATACAACATGCTTCCTGGGGAGTCAGAGCTAGAGCTGCATAATTTTTTCAGGGCAAGTTACCTTTAAAGTGCATGTCCATCTTCCAATGAAAACTAAAATGATTATTGCCCATGTGCTTAATACACTAAAGCAGCAGCTCTTGCTGCAATACTCACCTTCTTCTCAGTGCTGTCCCCTGCAAACTTACTTCTCCATCCAGTGCTGCTAGTCCTCTTAGGAGTTCAATAATACTTGTATCATTCAACCCACTTCTTGTCAAGGTTCTGCCCCCCTAGGAGCACATCATAATGCCACTCTGGGCACAATGTGAATTATTGTAGACAACAGTGGCATGTCAGTAAGTTGGTGCATTCTCTGTAGCATTCAGGGCCTGCCCAACACTGGAGGACAGCAGAAGAGGAGGAAGGGGACCCATCATGTCATGTGACCAGGCTGAAGACAACTGACAACAGTATGCAAGGGGAGAAGGGGTGATCAGAGGTCTTAGTAACCAACTTGGAATTGACCATTTGAAAATGAATGTTTTATTTCTTTGTTAGAGGTCTATACAGCTCTGCCTTGGAACTGTGCAGGAAAATAGAGTTTAGACTGGAGTATCCTTTAAATGATTTCAGTAAATCCCATTTGCTCTTTTTCCATGTGTAAATGAGACTTGTGGATAGCAGGCAGCCAGAGCTGACATGTCTGGATCAGCAGGAGAGTCGAAATGTGCCGGAGCTTGTTGAGCAAAATGCAATCTGGGTCTCTGATAAACCAACTTGCAAATGTAGCAAATGTTCCTGCGAGGAGGACTAATTAATCATCTATCAGCCGCTCCCAGGCAGCCTGGAAAGAGGTGCACACTGTTTTCACAGCTAACATTGAAGAGCGCTTCCCTGGTAATGGATGACTGGTGTACTGCACCCGGCCATCTTCTTCCATGTTTTGCCTTGCTGTTGTCTTTTCACAGCTGTCCTGCTCCATTACTAGTGTGGTCAGCCAACCACACTCCGGTACTTGACTAGCACTTATGTCTCAACCCTTCGCTGCTGGCCTACTGTACCTGTATACATGTTAAAGTGCACCTGTCTTTTTTTGTTTTTGTTAAGCTGTTCCTCCTGTAACATTAAAGTAGACTTGTAATCAGACCTATTTTTCATTTTAAGTGCATGCATGCTAAATAATTTGAAGTTATAACCAGGAATGTGCTGACGGGTAGGCAGAAGATGCGGCCACCAAAGCACAGATCAACGCAGGTTCACCACAAGGGCACATAGGAAACAATTGTTTTCTATGTGCGCTGTTTACACCTCAATGCTGCAGTGAGGTGGGTTGCTGTGCATAAAAATGCAGATGTGCTGCATTTTTAAATCATATCAGTACATCTCACCGCATTGCAGGTGCGTAGAGATGAAAGAAATGCAAGGACTGAGGCAGTTAAGCCGTGGCCCCATAGGGCTGGTGGACTCCCTTCCTTTTTAATTAATCTGTCTCTGTGGTCCTTATTAAAAAATGGTTATTCGGTTTCAATGTCATAACATTATTGCTAGACCATATCTTTTCATTTTCAGCTCAATGGGCCATGATGACTCTGGGGAGAGCTGTCAACCAACCTTGGATTGTGGAAGAACTTAAAGGATAAGTAAAGTCTTTTTTTAGAAAAAATAATTGCTGTGGCTCAGCGGTTGGGCTTAGCTCAATTCTTACCGAGATAAAGCAACTCTTGTGCACATGCATTGGGGCCCAACCAGTCAAGCAGCCAAAGACTCAGAATCCCTAAGACCAGGATGAAGATGGAAGCAACAGCGAGGGAGAAGAGTGTGGACATCCCAGCAATGGAGGGGAACCGCTTTGGCTGGCAAGTCTACCATAATGTGCTAATATGTTGTGCATACTATCAAATTATGATTAAAAGCTCCGGGGAGCTCTTTTTTTTAACCATCTTTACTTCTACTTTAAGTTGCCTCTCCTCTGATTGGTGCATCTTTATGCGGCAGAGATTTGTCACAAATAGCCAAGTTCTCTCTTTAAATGTTTCTGCATATATGGGCTGTCAGCTCTTCTGGATCGGTATGGAGGAGGCACCCTTCCCTGTCACTGACATTTGTGAGTGGACTGACCTTTTGTGGGCATTTGCTTATTTAATATTTATTCTGTATTACTGGGTCTGGGCCTTATGGCTGAGCCTTTAGTTATCTACCTTTTAGTTGTTTTTTTTGGACATTATCAATTATTCAAATCATGGCTGTGTGTGGAATAAAATGGAAAGGTAATTTTTAGACCTCAGCTGATTTCTCACCTTGGCATGGAATCATTCCAATGTTTTCTTTGTTGAGCACAAGATTATTGGGTGTAGCTGTGTAGATATCTTTTAGTGGACCAACCTAGTAATTCATCTTCCAAATGGCCTAAGGACACTGAGAGATCAGAGTACAGCTACATCTAGCCTATAAAGTGAATTTAATTGCCTCTGTAGATTGTAACTATATAAAATGATACCATACTTCTAAGAAAGTTTAATTTTTAAATGATTGATGACCTAGAGATGCACTTTATACATCTGTTTGTGCTGTCCATCTGTTATTTGATCCTGGGAATCAAAAGCAGATATTGTGAAACAGAGAGATAGCTTTCCTGGCACTTTAGATTTCTTGAAGAATCAACTGAAAGAGCATTTGTGAGGTCATGGACTGATGTTAGATGAGAACACCTGGCTCACAAACGGCGTTCCAGTTCAACCCAAAGGTGCTCAATAGGGTCGAGGTTGGGGCTCTATGCAGGTCACTCAAGATCATTTGCACCGAATTTGTCAAACAATCTTTATGGAGCTGGCTTTGTGTGCAGGGGCACAGTAATCCTGGAACAGAAAAAGGCTCACCACAAACTATTGCCACAAGGATGGGATTGCACAATTATCTATAAAGTCTTTGCATGCTGTAGCATACACAGCACCCTTCACTGGAAACACCAGAATCAATAATTTGGAGAGGTGTCCACATACTTTTAGCCATATAGTATAGGCGGGATGGTCAGGTGTTCACAAACTTAAGCCATATAATGTAACCTCAGCTTTCTACATATCTAGAGCTACTGTTGGTTTGGGGTATCATTGGAGGTAACCTTTGGTTAGACGTTTTTTTCAAAGATTTCTCTGAATTTCCCAGGTTTGCAACTGTTTATCAAATTCCAAATTCAGTGCATTATGCAATTAAATGAATTGTACTATACACAGACACGATATAATACCCATTTTTTTGTAAAATAAAAAATATGATATTGCGTAGATTAAATAGATACCAAATATGTCAAGCCTCAAAATTTGCCTGCGCCTATGAAAAGGTGAAAAAGGATGTTACCTAAAATTGTCCATAGGTCCATAGGTGATGCTTAAAAAGCCTTCACAGGTCATCTTTTTAAAGTTAACAGTGAAAAATGGACCCAGAATAATTACTGGGACTTTGGCTTGTGCGCAGATTCCTAACATGTGTGGCTCAACCAACATTTTCATACCTGAGTGCACTGGATGGGTACTTTTAAATTCATATGTATGTGTACATGGGACGGGGGCTTTAAAGGTTTTTTGTTTTTCTTTTAATTAAACTTAACTTGTTAAACATTTTTTTTTACTTAACTTTATTGCTATCATAAGGAGGCTGACAAGCCCTTGTGATAATGATTTCAAGCACCTAAACTGCTTGTATAAAAAACACATATGATGCAATGATGCATTAATTAATATAAAAAGGGAAACAGGTAAGAAAGGTTCTTTTTGGTGGCCAATAGGGTTCACTACATATGAAAAAGAACTTAGCAGTTGACAGTATCTTTCTATCTATCTATCTATCTATCTATCTATCTATCTATCTATCTATCTATCTATCTATCTATCTATCTATCTATCTTTATACAGTATATATACTGTATATATATATACTGTATTCTATTTTTTTTCTATAAGCATGTTAAGCATGTTTGTATATACTTGTATAAGTAAAGGGGAGGAAACATGATTGTCAGAATTTAATAGGCACACACCTTCCTAAATCCAGTTGATTTATTATTTCTTCGCTGAAGCATAAATAGCATAATATTTCATGAAGACCTTTATGTCTCATTCTAAGGCTATAATTATTGCAACAATAAGATAGACATGACTATTGTGACTGTGCTGGGGAGATCAATGCAGTTGCTCGTCTTGTAATCACACTTTACCAACATGGGAAAGTCATATTTAAACACTGGTGAAAGTGACTTCTTTAGAGATCTCAATCAGTTGAAATAGCAATTATCCCATGTTGACCTTTTATGGGAATAACTATGTTTTGCCTCTTTCACGTCTGCTGTATTCATGCATGTCAGCTAATTATGTTGGTTTGGAGGATGAATAATGACTTGTAATTTGCTAGTATAGAGCCAAAGGAAAATTATGGTTTACCTTGAATTATATGTAATTTTATCATAGCGCATTGTGTAGAAACACCAATTGAGTGTCTGTTTGAGAGCTGTTCAATGTGTTCAGATTTTGTAATTACTGATGCAAACTGCATTTATTTAGAAGATGGCTGATCAATTCACGCCCTGGAGGGTCACTTACAGCCAGGACTGCATGACAAATGACAGCAATTTTCCTTAGTTATAGAAACCATACATAAAGCAAACATATACTCAAATTTTGACTAACAATTCTGTTAAAGAGACCCTGTCACCAGGTTATACTTCTAAATGTTGACTGCTACATTAGACATTTTTTTGGGGGGATGAGAGATTGTTCTCCTTTTCCAAGAGGATCAGAAAGAATGCCACTGTGTACATACTACATATGATTACAATTATACTTATGCAGGCAATAAACTGAGCCAGTTTTCATCTGATCAAATAAAGGTTTGTTTGATCATTTCATGGACAAAACACCAAACTGGCAAATAACAAGCAAACTGATTCTCCAATAGAATGGGAAATCACGGCAGAGACTCGTTAAGAGACAGCACCAAAAAGTGGGAGGCGGATGGTTCCCTGTGACATTTATTTCTGTTACATTGCATTTTAAACGATTATTAATATTGTTATGATTTTACAGATCTCATATTACGAATATTCTGTATTCAAGATAAAAAGTTAGCCAGAGGTATGAAAAGCGCAATTGAAATGAGGACCATACAAGGCTCAAGGGATCCACTTCATGCAACTGGATTCAGTCATGGCTTGAGATGATCTGGCCAAAGGGAGTTAAGTAAAGGTTTACTGAAGGGAGTAACCAAATCTTCTAACTGTTAAAAATAATTCTCACATACAGAGATTTTGCAGCATCCCAGAATTTGTTTTGCTACTAAAGGATTATCGTCCACTGTTCAATGGAGAATTAAGAACGTTTGTTCATCGTGTGTTGGCTGCACCCATTCGCTGGCCAAATGAGAGAAAAGATTGTCGCTGTGTTCCAATGATGCAATAGAGGGTGGCAGATATCTTATGACTGTTAGATTCATCAGTTCTGCCCCATTTCTTATGATCCAAATAAAAACCACACGGACTGCACGACATGGGGTTCAACGGCCACAGCAGCCCTTTATTTCACCATATAAACAAATTACATTTTACAGTTTATAATTGACCAATAACAGGTCAAAATAATAATAACCTAACAACTGTCGTTATGAGATAGGGGTCTTTGCTGTCCGTTAGCCCAACTAAGGCTTTTCTAAATCCACCCCATGTCCCTGGCTGTCCGCATGGGGGAAGCACCATACCACCAGATGCTCCCCCCCACCCCCCCATTTTGAGACCATCTCACATTTATTTCGCCCCCAAAGACCTGCTAACATGTTTAAACTGTTCTGACAAACCAGGTAACTGGTGATCCTGCCAGTTTGCAGACTTCTTGTACTAGGGTGACAACACTCCCTGAGTAGGAGAAACATTGTCCTGCTGGGAAGCCCCCCATCCTGTAAACTCCAAGCAGATTTTTCAGTGTGCAGGCACTCACAGCTACAGTCCACAGGACGCCAGGTGGACCATAATCCTTGAGGACCAGCCAAAACTGATCCACCAGGTTCTTGGTAAGGGCTCTCCTGAAGAGAGAACCCAGAGTGGAGGGAGGAAAAGACCCATTAAGGCCACAGATTCTACCCCGCAACTCCAGGCCGGACCCCCAAACGGCCTGCATCTCCATCATCTGTGGATGTGTAATAAATAAATAAAGACTAGAGTGCCTTTCCCCTGTCAGGAGCCTTGCACCCCTGGGGGTTCAGGAATACAGCGGCCCTCTTTGTTAGAAGAGGTACCCTCATGAACTTTTTTGTGTGCTGTGATTTCACGGTTCACTTTGTTCACAGGAGTTTTGTATTGATGCATGCACCACGGAGCTTAAAAAAATACCCTTCAACATCATTAGAGAGTGACGTTCACCCATGTACGCTCATGTGAGAAGGCTTTAATGGAACCCGTCATCCCCAGACTCTGCTGACTACTTGTTCTGGAGTAGTGTAGCTCTCAGCCTGTTCAGTTAGTTGCTGGAGGTAGTGTGCAGCCTGTGAGCCGGGCTATGTCTTCTTCTACAAATTCCTTCTCAACTGGCAATTCTGCTTCATGACAGCGTCCCATTAAAAAGGTTCCATAATTGTTTTATTATTTGCTATACTGTATGTCAATTACTAATATTGTCTGCTAAAGATAACACGCTGATGATACTAATCTGCTGAGGGATAAATGTTACTCTATTGTCATCAAAAGGGCATCCATATCTGCATCTTGTTAATGGTCAAATTTTTCATAAGTTTCCCTTTTACAGCCAGTGCCCTGCTGGCGGGTCTTGTTGTGGGACAGCCAATCAATAATCTATTCACATGTAAAGTCTCTTCTATTACGTGAAATGACCATTCTTTTGTCTAGGCTCTGGTCTGTCAAGTCTGGTGTTTTTGTGAGGACTGGGACAATTGTGTACAGGGCATTGAACCTTGTCATTGTTGTCGTCTAAGGACTGAACTTAATATGCCCCATGTGACCATCAGCATCAACCATGAAATGACCAATTTTCATCAATGGTCGAACACCATTCGATTGGCTGACATGTCAAAAAAAATGTAAAACATTTCAGTTTTCAGCTAAGAAAGAGCCTTTTCTTATTTCTTTTTTTTCTTGTATTGTAAATACTATTTCAATTTTGTAGTCCCTTCTAACATATTATACGTCCCCGCCCCCCCTCCCCCAGACCGTGCATTAATTTGATAAAGATTTTTTATTTTATGGGGTTTAATTGGGAAGGAGGGAAAATAGAAGAAAGACGTTTCCAGTAATTGATTGCAGCAGTTTTAATATAATCAGCACACCCCCAGGTACGTAACTCCCCAAAATAATACTGATGAAGTCTTCAGAGTACAAAGATACAACATAAGTGTGAATACGTTCTCTATTTTTTGCTCTGTTTTAATCAGCACATTATTTCATTGCCATCCTTATACATTATGTATTATTCTTAACTCTCATTTTTAGTCCTGGTAATGGGGGGAATATTTTGGTTCCTGGAACACGTTTGGTCTTTCTGCCTGTCATCAGTTGAATGCTTGTTCACACCAAATGCAGACCAGATCTGCATGAGTTTCTGCACACGCAGTACAGTGTGTTCTGCCGCGTTTTTGCCGCGTTCCGGGCCATTTTTGTAAAAATGTTTAGCCTAAAATGGGCTTTCAGTGTGTTCCAGGGTGTTTACATGCGTTTTTGATGCGTTTGCATGCGTTCCAGAAAGTTCCAGAGCAGGTAAAATAGGGCTTGCTGTATTTTTTTTTACATGCTCTGGAATTGAACGCTGCAGTGTGAACTAGAGACCAAAATACCATTGGAATACATTGGACGCAGTTTTGATCCGTTCTGTAACTGCTCTGCTCCTGGAACGCACTTGGTGTGAACAAGCCTTTAAGAATCCTAAGACCTTTGTTTGGCACTCTCACTGACCTGTCTTCACGTGGATTTCCCAATCCAGGTAACCCCTCCTTTCCCAAGGGGGCCCCTGTTTTGTGGAGAGCTTCCAAGCCCAATCCAACAGGCTAATTTCCCTGTCCACCTGCTGATAGCTTGTGTTCAGTGCCTTAAGGTGGCCATACTTTTGTCTTGCGAGGGTTGTAAAGTACTTAAAAAAACGTACGATCTGCCCATCTTGGACAGACAGCCTGAGGGACTGCATGACGATGACTGCAATGAGGGGCGGGCTTAAGATGACTGCAAATGGGCTGTGTGCGGCAGTTGTCGAACCAGCAGGCCACTAACTCGCCGAGAATCGTACGATTCCCGGCGGGTTTTCTAGCCTGCTGGTTCGACGGAAGACGTGCGACTGTACAGTAGAAACGGTCGCACGCCTTCCATACACTGCACGATTCTCGTACGATCGCGGGATTTCCCGCGATTCCCGTGCGAGAATCGTGCACTATATGGGCACCTTTACCCATGTTTACACTTGATTTTGATTGGTGACTGTGAAATTTCCAAGTATTATCATTTTTTTTTTTTTTATCAAGCTGCAAGGAGAGTGTTCCTGCATTACCAGCAAGTGAGATCCAGGACCGCCACATTACAGAAAAAGGAGACGGCCATCCGTTTACATCCAGTCTACCTGGCTTCCAGAAATGGAACAACATAGTCTTATAGAATTTCCAGTGTTAACACTGGGATTCTACATCCAGATGTCTTCTTGTTACTTACACATCAGTAATCAAGTTTAACACACTAGAGACCATACGTAAAATAAACATTTATTAAACAAAAATAAAAAAAGTATTTTTTTTTTCAATTAACATTTAAAATAGATCTAAACCCAATCAGTAAAATCTAAGACACCGCGGTAATTTCATTAAAAAAATTGTATTCAGTACTTTTCAAGCTGATCTCCGGGATAAGCAAATATCATCCTCATACAAGAGTCATGTCTATTCTTCCTTAAATCTCGGTGAGCTTTGTATATTTCCTCGAGAATTTTTCAGTAACTTTACTGTAATAAAGACCGGTCACTGCTGCTCTTTCCTTGTGCAGGATGACTGGTCTTGTATCTGTCCCTCCTGTAGTTTTCTACAGGCAGCCTGTAGTGCAGGAATGGCCCTTCAGCTGTGCTTTAATTACAAATCCCAACATGCCTCTGCCTTGGGGAGTCATGCCCGTAACTGTCAGTCTGGAAATGCCTCATGGGACAGGTGAAGGGCTCGCGTTGCCCACCCCTGCTGTAGTGAGAGGACCTGCTGTGTTCCTCCCACAGCTTTGCTCTCTACACACAGGCTATGTATAGCACAGTGATGATGCCACTGCTACTTTTATATGGGTTAACAAAGGAATTTGGTACACATAAATTAAATTTATATCCTTTGCGGCTCTTAAGGAATACATTTAAATGAAAATTTATGTCCCTGGAGTTCAGCTTTAAATTTGCAGCTTTTAAAATAAAACATGGAGATCCTGCCACACTGGCCCCTGCTACACACACCACTAAGGAAGAGTACAAGCCAGGGGCGTCCCGAGGCAGAGTGTCTCCCGGAGCAGGTTCCGGGCGACACCTCGACGTGACGTTATCGTGCATGCTCGTGACGTCATTGCGCACGTGTGACATCATCATGTGCATGATGATGTCATGCGCTTACATACCAGGAGCCAATTTGGTGATGGACACCGGTAGAGTGTGGAAGGGACGTTCACCCGGTGGAATAAGGTATGCTGCCGGCTCCCCTTCTCTCTCCTGTAACTGTTAGGCACTCCGTCTATGACCGAGTGCTCAACTTTTCAGAGGGGGTGACACCAAAATGACTGTCAGTGGAAACAGTATTTTATCAATAACAATGAAAATTGTTTATCTTTTTCTAGATCGTAAGCTCTCATGGGTACTGCAATCATTACCATCTTGTATTAAATTCTATTGTAACTGTACTGTCTTCCTTATATTGTAAAGTGCTGAGCAAACTGTTGGCGCTATATAAATCCTGAATAATAATATAGTAATAATAATAATCATAATAAGTGTATAAACAAACCAAATACTGTCCTGTTAGACTTTATATCTGCTTTAAAAGTGTAGACAAAATTGGGCAATTGTTTTGCAGTAATAAGTTGATGTTACCAATGTTACACTTTATACATTTGCATTCTAATTACATTCTTTGACCAGTTTAAACTTTCATGAAAGTCTCACAACTGTTCATGGGAAGTATAGAAAAACATTGTAAATGTAAGTAAAAAAAAAAACAAAACCCCAAATATGTCACTTAAGGAGCTTACAAGGGACTGGAGCACGGACTTACTAAGGTGGCGAAGAGAGAATGTGAAGGTTGTATTGATGGCAATAAAGAAAACTCATTTTGTGTGAATTTGCTGCATAGAGAGGTGACAGCTGAGCCAATCAGAGCGCTAATTAACATACATTGGAAACGAGCAGGATCCTTTCTCAGGCCCAGGCAGATGGCCTCTGCCACTTTGAAACCTCTTTGCTTCTAATCCTTGTTTGCCTCGCTAGCTGTGGAAATTTGCATTCACTCCACAATGAGCCATTCAATAAAACTCACTCTCCTACTCTTTGTCAGCACCTCAAACACACTGCTGGGCTCTTGCTAATATGCAAAGATCCCACAAAAGGGACGATTATTATCACACAGCGTTCTGGAATAGAGTATGAAATGTAATGACTGCAATTGCAGGACAACGAGATATCTCAATCCAAAAGACTTCTTGTATCGTCTATAAACATCTCCGCTTTTCTATTCAAAACCAATTTCGTGAAGAGATGTGAAAAAACCTTTCCTCTCGGTAGGTGTAAATCAATATTTTGTGATTCTGTGAGGCCAAGCTGTAGGCCATCAGGACAGGGCCGTCTTGTGAAAAAAGTTTTTCTTTTTTTTGTGTGTGTGGCTCCCCACCTCCGGTTTTGCATTGAACCTAATTAAAAGCCATGTAAAAAATGAATTCCTGGGGTCTTATTTTTATTAATATTCATAGGGGCAAATGTAGAGTTGGATAACACATTAGTTGTCTCGATATTTCAAAGATACAATACAATACATTTATTTAAAAAAATGTGTTGTTAATTTAAGGAAAAATAAGTTATACACATGTTATTTATTTAGCAGTTATAATTATTCTACAGTTTTTACAATTTGTAGTTATAACAATATTATAATATTTTAGTAATTAAAAATATTGTGGAAAATGTGTTGCTTTATGTTTATTTTTATATTGACTTTTATATGTTACTTTTTTTTGTGATGGAGATAATAATCTGGCCACTCAGTGTATATATATATATATATATATAATTGTACTTTTTTATATTACTTTTTTGTATGTGATGGAGAGAAAGAGGAAGGAAGAAAGGAAGGAAGAAGGTACAATACCATTTATTTATTTTACCTTCTTTCTTCTTTTATTCCTTCCTCTCTCTCTCCATTACATAAAAAAAGTAACATAAAAAAAGGCATTATGAAAATAAACAAACAGCAACATTTTAAATTGCTAAATATATAAATAACCTGCATATACCGGTAACCTATTTTTCCTTAAAGTAACAACAATATTTTTTTTTTTTAAATCTATCTATCTATCTATCTATCTATCTATCTATCTATCTATCTATCTATCTATCTATCTAATGCTTTTTGTTTATTTTGACATTGACCTTGTTATTTTCCATTGCTTTTACTTTTTTCCATTACTTTTTTACGTGCCAGAGAGAAAAAGGAAGGAAAAAAGGAAGGACAGTAAGCAAGGAAAGGTGGGGTTATATTGGGTGCACAGGGGGTGCAGCAAAACGTGTTAGTTGGCAGAAGTAATATAACGAATGAAATATAACGAATGAAATAAATAAATTAAGAAAGGAAGAAAAAAAAGTAAAATAAATAAATAAAATGTGTAAAGTAAATGAACAAAAGACCCCAAAAAGAGTGCTTTATGGAGGCCTCAGACATGTGCTGTTAAAGCCTGCTATAAATAATGATTTGTGCAATATTTGAGATGATCACACTATGCAAGGGGTTGCATAGGAAAACCCTGATGCATGCTTTCAACTATTACAATAGTTTGTTACTGCACATGGATGTGTCCAACATGTTGGAAAAATCTTGTGAGCAGACCTTTCTTCCTCACATGCTGCCTCTGTTCTTTCGCTGATTCAGGGAAATAGTTGCAATGGATCCTGGCAATGCAGTGACTCCAACAACAACCCACAGCTCTCTATCACCTCCATAATGTAAATGTAGATAAGCATATATGTTTATTAATTTGCACCATCTTGTGGGAAAAGCTCTATTCTCAGCTTGAGGGTGACAGTTGAAATATTAATTGTTTTTGGCAGGCATTTGGACAAAGCTGGCTTCTTCTTGGAAAAAAAACTGCATTTAGAGTTCTTAAGTTCGGCGTGACACATCAATGTTATGTTTTCGGCTGTGAGAGGCTTCCCGTGTGAAGCAGTGTAATTTATCCTATGTCATCCTCTGAGATGGCTTTATAAATGGAAGGTGCCAATGGTTTCTCAGGAAAACAAAGCCTTTACTAGGTCTGTGTTGTAAGCTGAGTGCCAGGTTTGGCCTGGGAGAGAATTCAAATTGCTCGGAGTAGTGACAGCTTTATAACCCGTCATACAATAGGCAGAATCCCTTTACTGATGAGTCTAATTTAGGCAGCCCCCTCTACACCCACCCCCTGCTGCTGTGCTTAACACTGGCCTGTCTTCTTCTCTTCAACCCAGCAGAACAAATGGATGTATTGGTCACCGGGCCTCTATTCAGCAGGTCGGACACACCTTTGTCATAGTTCCTGCTGGAAAGGAAAAAAAAAAAAATTCTGCTTAACAAACAAAAGCTGCTGAATAATCAACTTACTTTGCCTCCTTTGAGATTATGGGCACTTCCATTCATGGGGGTGGGACCTCAGAAGGCCAAAGCATTTCTAAATTACTTATTCTAGGTAATAGAGATGTTTTTCAACCAACTGCAACAATGGTACACCTCCTCTTGACGTCTCAATTCTGGCCAAAAGATATCTCGTTGAGCATACCACATGCCATTTGTGTAAGCAATACAACATTATTGACTGTTGCTTGTGGTGCTCGGTTAGCACACAGTTGCTCAACCAGTAAGGTTGGCAACACGTGGCCAGTCCACGGGTGGATTGGGGCAAACCTTTAACAGCTGGAGAAACTTTTCAACAGATTCACAAAGCATATTTGCATAAGAAAATTGTATACAGTGAGATGTGATGCCAAACATACTTTAAATAATTATAGGTTTGCATACACTTTTAATGCAACTAATATAAGTCCCTACTTACGATTTCAAGTGTAAGAGCAAAATAAAAATAAGAAGAAACATATGCTGTACATCTCTGTTTTGTTTAAACTTTGCCCAGATGTCCGCCCTCATATGAGTTTTTTGTAATTCCCTGAACATTAACACTTACAGGTTTATTTATAAATCTTCTGTCCAGTGTGTAGCAGGGTGGATGGCGGTCACATGGCACTCGGGACCCTAGATGGTGCTGAGGAATTCTTTACTTCTCAGCGCCATCTAGGGTTGCTAGTGCCATGCAAATGGCATCCGCCCATCATAAAAGTCTTATAAACTTGTTAGTCTAGGGCAATATTTCTCATCCTTTTTTCAGTCATGGCACCCTTGTCTAAAATGTAACAGGGAGGACACCACACAAAAACACACAAAAAAGTGGGGTTCCTCCCTTCACATCAAAGCCACTCCTTCAAATCAGGACCCCCCCATCAGAGTCCCACCACTATATCTGAGCCCCCATTTCATATCATAGTTTACCCTCTACATCAGAAGCCTACCTACGCATCAGGGGCCCCCCTTTTATATAGAAGTTCCCCTTTCACATCAGAAGCCCCCCTGCACATTGGAATCCCCCTTTAAATCAGTGACCCTGTCATATGACAGTTCCCCCTCCACATTAGAAGCCTCACAATAGAGCCCCCCTCAGATCAGAAGCCCACATCACAGTCCTCAATTACAAAATTTTGAGGTACCCCTGAGGAAGCCAGAAGGCACCCCAAGGTGCCACACCCTGGTTGACAAAGACTGGTCTAGGGGATTGAAGATCAGTATAGGAGTCAATCAGGTGTGCTGCGTTCACATGTGCTGGCAAGGAGCTTGCTTACAGAAGAGCAAAGTGAGTAGCGTGAGCTCATTTACTGTCACAGCCATTAAATAATCAATTAATCAAACACAATATTTGTCAGTTACATAAAATGTATAAATCATATTAACTGATATTGCCTATTTTGTCCCATTTTATTCCTTGCCTTGTCCTCTAACTGTACGAAGCCTTGGCCCTTGTATGTGTTATTCTTGATTTTCCTCAATCCTGTAATCCTGCCATTGCCATGATATTTGCAAAGCTGATGGAAGAAGTAATCTTTATAGCCAAGAACATGAGATGGAACAATGGCAGTCATTAAGAGCATGTATGAAGCTGCAGCGGGGGGACTGTAGAGGTAGAATGGGAGTGGGAGGGGGGACCAGGGAGTCCTTCACCAGTCTGTAGAGCTCTGAGGCCAAAACATTTTATTGCCTGATAATTACCCTGCACTATATATATAGTGATCACCTTGTTGTTTGGCTTACAGGCCAATGAGTGGCTACAAGGTGGTAAAACCATCAGACTAATTGACCCAATGGCAATAAACTACCACAGAAGTGCTATTTCTGTAGCCTGGTTGACACAATGGCGTTTTATGGTTTTATGTATGCCTCACTGTGACTGGTGTATTTACGGCTGAACGTGAACTTCTAGTTGTCTGGTGAATCTGTACATTTAAGACATTAAGTAGAATTGAAGTAGATCCAAACCCTAAAGCTGTCTATACACTGTAAGGCCCCTTTCACAGGGGCTGGTCAGAAGGGGATCCATGCACGGATCTCCTCCTGACCACAGCAGTACCGATCGGATGTCACATCCGCTGTGACATCCATGTCCGTCCAGTTTTCTCCTCCATTGCAAGATGGAGTAAAAAACTTAAATGACAAGACCCCGTGTTGGTCTACGGGGAATCGAATGTAACCCGACATGTAACCATTTACATATTACCCCCAATCTGGCACAATCAGGTCCATTGAAACTGAACACTGTTCTGTTTGTTTTTCCATACCTGGCACGAGTCCGGGGTAACCAGGTGTAAATCGAAGCCTGTCCGTTTACACACAGTTGCCCATAGACTAGCATTGGGCATACTATCAGCTCCGCTTGAAAAACTGATAGGAAGACCTGATTGGATGGCCCATATGAAAGGGGCCCAAGGGTTTTCTTACTCAGCCCCAAGGTCTAAACCAGAAAAATCACTAAATTCCCCAATCCACGCGAGTGTGGCTGGAGTAATCTTCCCTTCCGGCTGTTACATTCCGACAGCCAGCAGTCTAAAAACCTGATGCTGATTGGCTACAGTCACTGTTATACTGGCAACTTTCCATGTGGCTTCTTCAAAACAGTCAAAAATGTAATTTTGCTGAGCCGGATGGTGCCAGCAGGGCCACCTACATCTCAGATTTTGGCTGATTGAGGAGGAAATGGCTGGAATTTGTTCCATGTATGGCCAGCTTAACTCTAGATTCACATCTATGGGTTTGCATTTATTTGCATTTTTTTGTTTCTTTGGGAGGGTGCAATGCCATGCATTGACACGCATTGCCAACATAGACAGATCAAAAAATCACCCAGCACTGATGTAAACCAGCACCACTAAAAATGAAGACAATTGTGCACATGCAATAACGTGAGTTACAAAGCTCACATTAGAATGCTGAGGTGTAAATGGGCCCTCAGACTATTCAAGGTTTACCACATGTTACTGCAATACATGGTAATGGATGGAAGTGATTGAAGTGCCATTATTTTTGGAGAGAACATACCCTATCAGTGACCCATCTGTGAGTTGTAGTGTGTGGCGGTGAAAAAAATGGTCTGGGAAAACCTGATTTGTGGTTCGGTAACATGGTGGAGATATCAGAATAGGCCCCTACTGGATAATATTTAATTGGCCAACACAATGCGGGGTGGATTTACTAAAGGCCAAGAGGATATTTACTCTGCAAAAGGATTTTCACTTTGCAGGGGAACTTTCCCTTAGCTTGGTGAATGTGGTGAAAATTCACTTTGCAAGAATCCTTGCGCAATATTTTTGTTTGCACATGATTGGATGATGGAAGTCATCAGAGCTTCACCTCATTCACTAAACTAAGGGACAATTCCCTAACAAAATGAGCCGCCTTTATGCCTTTAGTAAACCAGCCCCTGTACGTTAAAGGTAGTTGCCTTTGTTCTCATAAAATGTACGTGTTTTATATCCTCACTGCTGCTGATCTCCTCCAGCCTCTTTTAGCAACTTCCTGTAAACATGCACTTGCTTCAGGGTCAGCTGCACATTATTGCTCTGGAATAGCTTCTTCATAGTGACAACAGTGGACCATGCCCATGCAATATGTTTCAATGCAGCCACTTACAGGCTCCACCAGGGGCACATGTGACAGGGTGACATCAATACTTCCTCATTACAGGTTTCATTGAATTGGGTTTGTTTGGATAGCAGGGAAACCTTAAAGGGTATCTATGGTCAAAAACAAAATAAATCTGTATTTAATATTTTTATATACTTATTTAATATTTTGAAGTTCTATCCCACCCATCATAATCATCTAGGAGTTTGTAAAGTTACTTATTGAAGATGCCCGTAGGATGGACTTCCTCAATGCACTGACACAGTTTCACTCAGCCCTGTGACAATGCACTTCCTTGTGTCACCACTCTCATACAGCCTGCGTTCTGAATGACAGTTCAACATCTGAACAATGTAATATTAGCATTGCTTGCTGGATGCAATGCATGATGGGATATGTAGTCTTGAGAAATCAAGATTGCATCACATCAAGCAGCAGGGAAAGAGATCCAAAGCACACTGGGAATCCAGGAAGTTGATGAAAGTGATAGGCAGACGGAAGGCAGCACTCACTACATAAAAGGGATTTTTTTCAAGTAAGCTTTGATTGTATTATCAAAACCAGCTCCAGTATATATTCCTATTACAATTCTGATGTTATGTAGTGGGTTATAAAATGATTAAGCATTTACTGCTTCGTCTTTTTACTCAATTTTCCCCTCTCAACCCAAAAAGACATTGGTGGTTTGCATCCAGGGGTGAGAATAAGGTTCAGGTCAACAGTATTTTCAATATAAAGCTGAGATCAAGAAGTCTGGGTTATGACTTTACACTAGCAGGAGGAAGGTTCAAGAGTAACATTAGAAAGTATTATTTTATCAAAAGAGTCATGGATGCTTGGAACAGATTTCCAGCAGAGGTAGTGAGTCAACAGTAAGTAGCTTCTTCAGGGTTCAGAATTTGAAGTAAGTGCCTCAATGTTCTCCTCGAAGTGTAAATATGTTGGCATTATATTACATAAATGCAGTGGCGGAACTATTACCATAAGGACCCAGCCCAGGGCACAGGGGGGCCTGGCCAGGACGAGGAACAAAGGACTGCCCCAGTGCGGGCCACCTGGGTCGCTATGGTATCGCAGACTATTGGCTGTCACTGGCGGCTGTAAGGAGGAACGCTCGCGCTGTTCAGATCACTGACAACCTGTCAGTGATCTGTGCAGCGGCGCGTTCCTCCTCACAGCTGCTGCTGAGTCAGTGACAGCCAGCAGCTGTGGAAGAAGATGCTGGGCCCCGCGACGCCAGTGGAGGAGGAGGCGAGGCCTAGCGATGAAGGAGGAGGCGGGGCCCATCAGCAACCATGGAGGAGGTGAGGCCCGATGGTGGAGAAGGCTGACAGCGGATCAGGGCTCACAGGTAAGAGGTGTGCAGGGGTGTGACCGGCCCACCTGAGACCCTGCAGAGCCCACCATAGAGAGTCTATGGTGGGCTCTGCAGGATCACTCTCAGGTGGGCTGTTTGGGATCTCACTTATCTTCTTCTTTAGTGCAGCTTTCAGATGTCCCTCCAGTGCTGGTGCGGGTCTCCGATCCAGCCCTGGCTCCTCTGTCCTCCTTCTCTCATGTCCCACGGGAGTCTGTGCGGGTGCACGCTGCTCCATATACTTACCTTGTGTCTCTCCTCCTCTCCCGGCCGAACATCTGAACTGCGCATGCACTCGCCCCAAGATCCTTTGCACCCGCCCAAGACTCTTCAGATGTTCGGACGGGAGAGCGCAGCGAAGTTACAGGTAAGTTTAAACCTGTTTGAAAAGGTTGCTAGCAGTAGATATATGCAAAAACACACTGAGGGTTTAATAACCCTTTAAGTTGAATACCTTTACACAGTGGGTTGTAAAAACATTACATAACCTCTGTTGATAGTCCCAGGAACTGATTCTGGTTCTTAGATATGTGGAAACATCCAAGAAGTCATCTTCTAGTTTTTCTGTCAATACTCAGTATGGCGTTGACTCGTTATCACACCAGTCCACACGGTTCTAGTTGCTCATGTTTTCTTCTGTGTACATGATACAAAAATATTTGTTCTTCTCCTTTTCTGTTTAATGTAGTGCAAAGGTCTGTGTTTCATTCCCTATCTGTCCTTGTGTCCGGTGTTTACTCAAACTTCAGGTCTGCAGTCTCCCCGTCACTCATGCTGATAACACACAATGCCAGAGGCCCAGGGTGGTCTTGACCACTTTTCTTCATAGGTTATCTGCAAGACCACAACAACTGGTTTACTTGTCCCAGATCAAACAGCGACCTGTATACACAAAGAGGCTCTGCTGTCTCAGAATGTCACCTAACTCTCACTTGTGCACCTACAAAACAACAGACACTTTTCAGATTTCCTTTCTACAATATTTATCACACCAAATGTGTTTATTGGTTTGACATTAGCAATTTTTGTAAAGTTATCTATAGACATACTGTATATTTATTGTTTAAAACTCAACTCAGGGGAAAAAATTGACCCTTGCATTGAGGTTCCCATAGCACTCTAAGTGTTAAATGCTTATCTTACCGGGGGGGGGGGGGGGAAACCTCG
>NW_017306622.1:328009-350195 GCF_000935625.1 Nanorana parkeri | reverse complement strand
CCTAGCCATAGACAGTAGCAAGAAAGTGAAAACATAGGTGGATACTATATATTAGCCAACTAAATAACTTTGCTGCAGGCAAGTAAACTCAAAAGCTTGCACCGAGGGACGTTTCTTTCTAGAAAGCTGTTACCTCCTCGCTTCTGTCAAATAATATCATCCCCCAGATTTAGGGAATATCCATCTTGCTGCAAAAAATAAGATCATTTGAAAACTGTCATGAATTGTTTTAACTTTTCTACCTCAGCTCTAATAACACATATCAATCTCAGCTCAAGCAGTTGGTTCTAATCTAAAAAACAGACACCGTAGAAATGTAATGGATGGACACATTTGTCCACTGTTTACATTGCTGTTCAAGACACTGCATAGAGTAAGTGATAGGGCTTAGGGTTGCCACCTGTCCGGGATTCACCCGGACAGTTCGGGTTTTGAATGCTGTGTCCGGGTTTCATGGCAGCAGAAACCCGGACACAAGATGTCAGGCAGACAGGGACAACCAAAATTAAGATAGGGGTTACCGTCCCCTCACTGAAAATAGTGATATTTACATATGAACAGGTGGCACTAATTACATATGAATAAGCCGCGACTCATTCTCCCCAAAAAATATTCATGTGTCGCCAGAGTGTTCGGGTTTCGCTTGAAGAAAAGGTGGCAACCCTAATAGGGCTGTCACTGGAGTTTCCTGCAAAATGTTGAGGAGCTAAATTCTTGTGACGCGCCACTGGATAAAATAGTTATATCTCCAAGCAGTTTCTGTCTAATGGGCGCAGAATGGGACAGTGCATGTTAAAACTGGGTAAAGTCTGGCCAAGCCATACCAAACTGGTCTAGCCTGGCCAACTTCATGGAGGCATGAATGCACTGACAATGGAGGCACTACCTGAAAGTATGCCAAGTCAGCTATATTTTGCACAGGGCATGAGAGGATGGTAGCAGAACCTCCAACGTAGACACATCAAAGTGCATTGGGGTAGACAATACGCTAAGTGCTATAGCATCCAAAGGTTAGATGGTGGAGAGAAGAGCTGCGTTAAGTATAATTTTTAGTTTCCCAATCTGTCTGTAGTCAGCTGGATTGGACATCTGTTATCTAAACCCTAAGTTGCTCCCTTTTTTATTACTTTAGTTTACTAACATGTATTGGGATTATAGTCCATCACAGGAGTGAGCTTGGAGTGGCGGCTACTTTAGAACACACACAGGGACCATGGGGAACAAAAGTGACCACCCTCCAGAAGGAAGGACAGTATCAGCACCAATTCAGAGATGATTGGAGGATCTACAGCCAAGTGATACACAAAATAAGATACATTATAGTTAAAAGAGAACTATGGGGTACGTGTTTTTCCTCATAGTTCTCTTTATGGTCTCGGGAGGATATATACTAACCTTCTCCCGTGACCCAAAGCTCAGTATATGTCGGGCTATTGCCCGTGATATACTGATAGCGCTGGAGTCGGGACGGATCCCGACAATCCTGTCTAGATCCATCCAGCTGCGTGAGTGACAGCTGGCTCTGCTTATCTAGACTCAGAGCCAGCTGTGCCCGCCCCCTTCCCCCGTTCGTTCCTGAAAGTCACCACTCACTGCAGGGAGACGTTCGGGAAGTGAACGGATCGGCTCCATGTTTCTGCTCACTTCCCAATCAATAGAGCCGACCTGTGACAGCTTCTTTGTCACAGGCCGGCTCTAATTGTGAGGATGAGTGCAAATCACTCACCTCATAGTTCTCCTTTAACCACTTCCCGGCTGGCCGTTGTAAAAAAACGGCCTGCCAGGAGCTATCTACATCTGAGCGGGCGCCTTTAGAAATGCCGATATTTGAAAACAGGCAGCGATGCCCGTTAATATACAAGCGATCCGCCGGCTATAGAAGGCAGATCGCTTGCATGAGGTTCCGGGATGTGCGCCCCCTCTGCTCCTCCCCCCATCCCGCTGTCACGCTGGTCCCGGGACCAGCATACTGCCTCTGTCACAGGGGATCAGAGGGAGGTCGGTACACGACCTCCCTCCGGTCCCCTCTCCGCTGTCGGAATGCGGAACGGATGTATATTACATCACTTCCGCATTCTTGTGTCACTCTCCAGCTTCAGATGCTGGAGAGAAGCCGATGAAGCAGATCTCTGCTTCATCAGCTTCTTCAGGGGGGTCCTAGGTGACATTAGGGGTCTTGGAGACCCCTGATGTCTCCATAAAGAGGACCTGTCACATAATTTGCTATCACATAAGGGGGTTTTCTTAGCCCCCTCTGTGATAGCAATAAAGTTAAGTGGAAAAAAAAAATAGGAAAAAAATAAATTTAAGTTTCCGCCCCAAAAATTTAAAGTTACAAATAAAAAAGAATTACATTTGTTTTATTTTTTTTTTTAAAGTCCCCCCCATACATACACGCATGCAAACAGGCATCGGGTGTGCATACGTGCGAAAACGACGATTGCACACATTACGCTGCACATGTTACATAGAAAGCTCTATCTGTCCCCAAAAAATGGTATAAAATTCATTTCAGTACAGCGTTGCATGACGGAATAAATGTCAATCAAAGTACCGCAGCGTTAAATATTGAAAAATGGCCTGGCCAGGAAGGGGGTCTAAACACCTGGTCTTGAAGTGGTTAAGGTACTTGAATGTATTTTTAAGATTTAACTCCTGAGTTTAGTGTCACTTTAATAGTGTAGGAGAGTCCTATCGCACTCCTTACTGGTATGTCCTTTGCGGTGGGTGCTGTAGTGGCTGTGGATGGCACTGCTTCAGATTCAAGTAGATAAGTATGTCACCAGTAGTTCTTACAGGATATATGTGCTGTTTGCTCTACTGCACTAAATTTTCCGGAATGGGGGAAATGTGGGGAAAAGATTATCCTTGAGGCTGGTCAGTAACCCAGGCCCCAGCAGGAAGGAGCACAGTAAACCGAGAGCTGTCAGAGAATCCCGTTATACTGGCCATATTAGACTGAGAAGGCTGCTGGAATTCCTGGCCAGTCTCTATGTATTTATGTGTCTGTTCCATTGATGGATCATGGGGAGCTAAGGCTTAACTCTTGCTGTGATGGAGGACAGAACTCTATTGTAAGAATGTGGCTGCTTCCCTCTGTGTTTGTAAGTGCTTTACAGTCTAGGCTTGGGTCACTTTCAGATGAGGTTACCAGGTAATCCACTTCAGCCTTGACACAAGGTATAAACAAGATATACACCTCCTTTCTTGTAATTCTATTTCCCATAGACGGGAACCAGTTACAGTTAGAAGATGGTTATGGCTTCTAAAGGTATACTCCAGTCAAACATGAAAATTTCCCATTTAAACTCACTCAGTCGCAGTCTGCCTGCTGTGCGGCTCTCATATACATCCTGGATTTTGCAGTTGACTGGCCCATTTGTTAAATCCCTATGGTTGGCATTATCCTTATTTCCTAGTCTGGAATCTGCCAAGTGTTTAATCAGCATTAAAGATGACAAAAATACCTACCTGACTGACATTGATATCTTATATGCCTAAATGCAGGCAGCAAATGGAGCTTTTTGTTCTTTTCATACATTTTCTAGTCCCCCCCCCCCTACAGTATGTTATTTACAGATGTCTGTGAAGGTTCTCATTCATCCAGGTCATGGTATATCCCGGGCTGTAGATACCATGGGGTGAGTGAGGCACTCGCCTCAGGCGTAGCTGAGGTGGGACGCAGCCAGGGCCTGCCTGGCTGCGCCCCCTCGCCCCTGTTGCAATGGGGAGCACAGGGTGCCATTGGCAACAGGGGCGCCCGGCGGCCAACACAGCTGCGGCTCGGCAGGGAGAGGAGAGGCACAGGCTCCAGCTTCTCCTCGGATCCCTGCTGCTCTCCCCCACCTGTGTCCTCAATCTCTTTTTCTATTTCAAAAGGGAAATGCCAGGGGTCTGTTTAGATCCCTGATATCTCCCCAAAAAATAAAGAACCACACACACACACACACGCACAGACTCACACACACTCACACACACTCACACACACTCATGCACACATATTACTAGACATGTGCACAGACTAAACATTTATTAGCGGACAAAATTAACGGAAACCAAAAATGTTTTCATTAGTTTCGTCAAATGAAACAAATTTTTATGCTATTTTGGATTTGGCCACCAGCGCATTCTGCACATGTGTGCCGCCATCCTGGAGGCGGGGCACATTGCGTCACATACCGCACATGTCTGTTGGGGGCACACTTTTCTGTTCTTGCCTCGGGTGCAAACAGAGCTAGCTACGGCTCTGGGTATATCTGTAAAAAATAACTCAAGGCAACTGGACTTGCTGTATTTTTCTTGAAGATGTTTCACTGGTCATCCGACCAGCTTTCTGAATTCAGAATGACTTGGGATCTATTGTCTGCCACATACAATGCTGTTTTAACACCTCTCTCTGGGCAGGTTATTAACACCTTCTAGCTCCAATTATGCAAATGCAATCAACACCTGGTTGCGACTAACAGATTATGTGGATTGGAGCAACATTCACCATATTTATCCCCAGATACTTTTTGTACAAGTCATTCTGAATTGAGAAAGCTGGTTTGATGACCAGTGAAACGTCTTATAGAAAAATACAGCAGGTCCAGTTGCCTTGACTTATTTTTTACAGATGTTATTTACAGAGCTCAGAAAATCATAGTGCTCTCAGAATCCTTTGTCAAATATTAGATTTTTTTTAAACAGAGACTTTTAATATACTAAAAAAACAAAACCCAAAGCTTTAAAAAGCTGACCAAAACTCAAAAAGAACTTTACCTCCCCTGCTTTTTCCCCTCTTTCTCCTCTTACCTGTTATACTGAGCTTTTAGCAGAAAACATACTCACTGGCCCAGCAAATGCAGCATTGTCCAGCTGTGATCTGCCGATCTTCTGCCCCAGCCCAAGTCCCGTGCTGCCATCTTCTTCTGTTCTGCAACCAACCTAGTCTGCCTCCCCGGCCCCTGTGAGTCCCTGGAGCCTCCTGTGATATTTGGATTTTTGACAGGGATGTACCAGAAGTGTATAAAAAAAGTAATCATTTTATATTGAGGAAGGTGGGGACTTCATGGAGCTAAAGTGGACCTGGGCATGGACGATTTTCTTTAAATAAAATTGATCCAATATCACTATAGCTTTCCTTTAAAGTAGGATCACAATATATTATACTTTCAATTACCATAGACTTTATATGGTAATTAATAAGAACTTGGTAAGAACTATTAAGGTTCTTTAGAAAAAATAAAAATAATAATAATACTTTATAGCTACCAAAATGATATTTTATACCGGTTTGGTGAAAATCTTCATAAAAATTGCCTTATATAATCTGATGTCGCTGGTTGATGCATGTGATCTATGGAGAAGACTCCTTGTTGTCTGATTCTATTATATATCTTCTGCCATCACCTGTCATACAGCTACAACAAGGGAAAGCAACCAGTGATGGAGAGCTTTAATTGAATGCTGCCACCAAGCACCTCTGGAGTACGGTGCTCACTCTTGCAGAGCATGACACTCAAGTGGAGATTAAATGTAAAATTAAAGCTGACGTGAAATCCGTTTCAGGTACGCGTTCCTAAACCCAGCTTCCCCAAAATGCAAAAAAGGCTACAGGCTGAAAAAAACTTTTTCTAGCACTTTATCTATCTCAACTGGCCGTATAACATCACTCCGAATGCAGTTTTAGAAAATCAAGTTTAAACACCGTTGTGGACTTTTTTTTTCTGGTGAATGCAAATCGATTGGGCACCAGTCATCTTCCGTGAGGTTTGTTCACACAGAGGAGCAATGAAAAGAACACTTATGTGCAATGTTTTTCAAATAACTTTACCTTCCTAAAATCAAATTAAATTTCAAACGCCATTTGTCAAGTCTCTGATGGCATTATCGAAAGTTCTGACCAGATTTTTCGTACATAGATTCGTTTACGAAAATCTACCAGTATAAGGCCATCTTAACTGGACCTCAAATCTATGTTTTGATTGCTTAAAAACAGCAAAAATCTCACTAATTGTAGCTGGCTTGTCTATGTGTGATTTACAGTAAATAGTAAATACATTTTATGAAATCCATATATAAAGTAAAAGCAAGCTATTGAAGCCATCTATAAATCTAGGATCAAAATCAAACACGGGACTTTTAAGGTGCAACAGTGACAACACTTTATAAAATATACAAATTTATTGTTTAAAAACAGATATTCACAATATACACAAACGACTTTACAGGAGTGCCACATAATAAAATTAAAAGATGTGGCGTAGAACATTTTGTGTTCCCTATATTATCTTACTGTTACATATCCAATATATATAGATCTATATATACTGTATATATAAAGGTATGCACCAATACCTTTTTTTTGGTATCAAGTGTAACTACCGATATTTATCTCTCGGTACTCACCGATACCGAGTACCAATACCGGTAATTCCGCTCGCATTGAGCCGGCTTCTTGATTGCCCGGGAAGCCAGCTCCATACTGTTTGGCCGGCTCGATGCTGATTGGCCGGGAAGCTAGCTTCCCAACCAATTAGCATTGAGCCGGCTGTTTGGCCAATCAGGAAGCCGGGAGGTGGGTCATTACATATTATTTTATAGATGCTCGTGAGGGAATGGTTACACTTCAATTGATATATTTTAAGTGTTACATCAGCATTGTAATAGGAATACATTCTAGAGTTGTTTTTGATAATGCAATCAAAGCTTACTTGAAAAAATCCCTTTTATGTAGTGAGTGCTGCCCTCCGTCTGCCCATCACTTCCATTAACTTCCTGGATTCCCAGTGTGCTTTGCATCTCTTTCCCTGCTGCTTGATGTGATGCAATCTCCATTTCTCAAGATTATATATCCCATCATGCATTGCTTCCAGCAAGCAATGATAATGTTACATTGTTCAATGTTGTAGTTCAGAAGGCAGGCTCTGTGAGAGTGGTGACACCACTTCACTTCCATTGAGGAAGTAGATCCAACGGGTATCTTTAGTAAATAAGTTTACAAACTTCTAGATGCATCTGGTTATTAGGAGTAGGATTGAGCTTATGGAAAGTCAATATAGAAATACAGATTTATCTTTAGGTTTTGACTATAGAAACCCCTTTAGAGTCCTTTATTTGATATCGATCCCGGATTTCTATAATACGTATTGGTTGGGATGTGGCTCTCTGATTCACTGGGTTGGTATATGATTTGAGTATCTTTTGAAGTCACAATGGTACCTAATAGGAATGGTGGTGATGATTGGCAAGGAGGGAAAAGGACATGTTCGGCAATGCAATGGGGGTTTATAATCGTGAAAAATTGAACCCCTGAGCTACAGGGTCAATGAACAAAATGGCAGCTGTCATTCTTGACCAATTCTGTAGTTTCAAATTTCATCTTGGCTACTATCTGGAAAGAGGGTTGGTTTCCTTGATTTATCAGAAGGGGATGGTTTGCACCCACTGGCGCCCACAAATCCCACATTTCTGAACAGCCGTGCTGTTTTTGGATGATTAGTATCCCCTTTGCATGATCCGATATGTATAGAAATGCCCTGTTTCACCACACTCTGTTTACTGTGCGCGCTTCAAGCAAGTTCACTGGCCTGGAAAACCCAGCGAATGTTCACAATTTCTCAATTAACTGACAATTCAGCTTTTCTATTGTGCCCTTTTTTTCAGATAGGTTTCCAACTGGCACGGCTTCCCTCTCCACAATTACAGGCCGAAGATACAGTATTGCTTATCCTAAGGTATTGCTTTCCACAATCGTCTCCAGTTCTGCTCTGGAAACCGAAATAATTGCAAATCTCTTGTATTCTTTGTTTTACCACACGCAAAGTCCTTTACCAAAACTAACAAGGTAAAAATAAAGCGGCCAAGATTTATGTTTTGAATTCTGTCCTACTTGATGGCATAATTCTCTTCAAAATAACAGCATTCTGTATTCTTTTCTTTGGGTGCCGTTAACCCCTCTCATGTTAGGACTATGTTTCTGCGAGCCGGAATTGGAATTTAATATTTTAGTTATTAATGGATACTGGGGGGATAAAACTACAAATGAGACATGACAAAGATTCTAAACCTTCTACATTCAAAGCTTTAGGGGGGAAAAAAAGTATTTGGATTTAGATGCACTTTTAAGTAGAAAATAAAAAAACTTACCTTTGCAGTGGGGCTACCCCCACACCCCAAGGGCTAAGTGTTCATTCGGTCTAGAGGGCTCAAATAAAACAGATATACTTACCTGATCCTCTGCCTCCAGGTGGTCAGCACTCACCTCTCTCTCTCCACTCCAGCTGTGGAATGTCCCTTGGTGCCCTCATGTCTAATGCAAGTTAATGGATCTGCATAAGACGTGATGATATCAGGTGATATATGTGCGGCTGATATCAGCCGTACAAGACTGAAGTGAGTAGCCGAACAACGTTCTAACGTTCGAATAACCAGAAGCCGGAATTGGTATTTAATATTTTAGTTATGGAGGCAGAGGAATGTTCTAACGGCTAACTTCGCTTCGGCCGGGTTATTCACTCGGCTGCCTTCGGGAGCTTTGTGAATAACCCCCTAAGCGTTATCCCAATTTGGAAATGCACTTTAAGCTTTCTGACATTACAAAAACATCTGCAAATAATGAATTTGGTTAGCCTCTGAGAGATATAACAATACAAGGTCATCCGGCACATTGACCCAAAACTACAATATCATTATGGGACAGAAATGGTTTCTGAGTTATAGTTTTTGAGTTCAGGAGTTATTTAAACACTTTTGGATCCTGTATTATTCTGCATTGCGAACCCCATTCCCCTCCCCAACTCCCACTAATTGCACTATTTTAACAGCAGTCACTGAAATTTATGTTTCTATTGTTTTTCTCACTATATATGCGTTAAGACTAACTTTGGCAGACATTGATGCATTTTGGCATAATGTAAGGTGAAGCCCTACCCAAATGGCCCTGGGCTTTCTGAAATAACACACCGTGTTTTCTTTACATTTGTTTCTATGGACTAAAACAATAACAGCACCTTCTCCTTAATTAAAAAAAAAATCAAAGGTGATGGCTTCAGACAGCTGTATGAGCGCTGAGCGCCGTTTGAACGTCGCCCGGCTTAACATGCAGCCTGTAAACTGCTGGGCTGATCCTGTAGGATTAAACTTAATAAACTGCAATACGATGGGGTTTTTTTTTTACTAATAGAACTGGACCTCCTGTGGTTGTGTTTCGAGTGTTTCCTGTTCACGGGCATTGAATAAGGTCTTCCGCAATACGCCAACAAAGCATTGAATACGTGTCAAAAACACGCGTGCGCCAGTGCATGGTATTGTACAACCTGTCTAGTACAAAGGGTCCCTTACATTCCAAAACTGTTGTTTCTCCTTATATCTGGGTAGGTGAATCTTGGTAGACGTGGAGCTCACCACATACGTTACGATCTGATCTCCTTTAGAACTACCAACTACTAGGGAGTCCAGAACAGTGTCACTAAGCCAGGTGCCACTCAATGCAGCCGCTGGGTGTCACCCGGTGCGCACATCATTATGTAACGTTACACGTGACGTTATTATGTCACATGCACTTCACTACTGGGGGCCATCTTAGCGATAGATGCTGGCAAGGAGAGGAGGGGATGTTCATTTGGCGGGGTAGAGTATGCCGTTGGGTCCACTCCTCTATTGTGCAGCTGTCTGGGCTCTCGGCCCATGGCCAAGTCAGTCAGTTTGGTGTCACCCCCTCTGATGGCTCTCTGCCGTGACAGGGGAGGGGCTTGATTCCCCCCTCTCCGATCCTCCAGCGCTGACTGGTGGAACAGACGGTGGTGAGGGCGGGCACAGCTGGCTCTGCCTCTAGATAGGCAAAGCCAGCTGTCACTCGGAGCTAGGTGGATCTCGACAGTATTGTCCGGATCCGTCCTGGCTGCAGCGCTCTTAGTATATCGCGGACAATAACGGGAGAAGGTTAGTATATGTCCTCCCGTGACCCTAAAAAGGTTACCCCATAGTTCTCTTTTAACTGTACAAAGATTGTATGGTCAGATTGTAACAAGTATGTTGAGCATAAAATGACGATGTCTTCAGCATAAGAAGCAAAGCACTTAACGAAATTTGATGAGTAAAAGGAAGGAAAGGTAGACTTGCGAACTTTACTTTATTATATGAATAAATGCATCCTTAGCATCCCTTCAGCTGATCCCAGGTCAACAACCAATTGTGAATTAGCTTTGGAAGTTTGCTGGGAATGCCTTCAATATACAGAGCCTTGTGTCAGGGGAAAAAGGATAATTTTACGGGGTAGTACCTAAGTTTGCAAAGGCATTTGGTGCACACAAAGTAGATTTATATCTTTTGTGGCTGTTAAAGACTATATCGAAATGAACGTTTTTGTGCAGAGTTCAGCTTTAATGTAAACCTGTCACAGACCTAGACAATACAACTGAGCTTATTGTGAAAATTGCAAAGGTTCATTAAAGAATTTGGACCTGTGCACAATATATTTAATCCAACGCTATCAAAGGCATTGAAGTTAAACTATCTTTTTGTATAAACAGCAGAAAAAATGCTGGCCGCACAACGGATTCCACTGTGATAGTTTATTGGAACTTATACCACATCACCATAGGTGGCAGCATCCTTTCCCCTCCAACAACTGATAAGAACAGATACTACACTTGATCTTAGCCAAAAGGCCGAGAAGCGATAGACAGAGACAACTGATATTTTATCTCACCCACCCCTCTCCCATACACAACCCCCCCGCCTAGCTCTTAGCAACCTGGGATGCTATGACCAGCGTCCCACCCAGCTTCTGGCAACCAGTGACATCACTGGTTGTCAGGAGCATGGCGGGATACCAGCCAGAGCATCTCTGGTTGCTAAGAGTCGGATGGGGAGATGCTTAAGGACCATGCATGTCTCCCCGCCCAGCTCTACACAACCCGAGAGGGCAAGGAGATGTATATGGAGGCGGGACGCCTGCCAGAACATCCCAGGTTGTAAAGTGCCGGGCAGGGAGATATGTAGGGGCCATATACATCTCCCCGCCCAGGTCTTAGCAACCTGGGATGCTCTGGCTGGTGCCCCGTCCAGCTCCTGGCAACCAGTGATGTCACTGGTTGTAAGGAGCAAGGCGGGATACCAGCCAGAGCGTCCCTGGTTGCTAAGAGCCGGGTGGTGAGATGCATAAGGACCATAGACGGCACGCCCCCCCATCTCTGCGCCGGGAGTGTCCATTGATCACATTGGTGTCCGTCGGCTAATGGGCCCCCTGTGTGTGTGTCCATCTCAGCAGCTTCCCAGGCAGCCGAAGGGCCCCCTCGTCTCTGCGCCAGGAGTGTCGGAAAGACCCGACACTCCTGGTGCAGAGATGAGGGGGCCCGTCGGCCGCTGAAAACTGTGGACTGAGCCGAGAATAAAAAAAAGCCTGCAGGCACTGTAGGGGGCAGCCCTGGGCCCCGGCCGTGAGGACCCAGCATACAGCCGCCTGAGCTGAGTACACGGGCGCGCTGAGATGGTGGTTTTCTGCAGCCTCCCCCACCAGGGAACAGCCAGAGGAGGTGAAGGTAAGTTAATAAATAAAATCATAATTTTTTGTAGCCCAATTGATGGCATTGCTGTATAATCTTGCACCTGGGCCCTTTGTTCCCTAGGTCCGCCACTGGCCATATTCATCTCCCCGCCCAGGTTGCCAGGAGCTGGGCGAGACCCCAGGGGCCCAACTTGTTGTAATTATGCCTCAGCAAAGATGGGGAATACTCACCTGCTCATGCTCCTGCCAGTTTAGGGAAACACATAGTTGTTGCATGCATCAACAGCATGGAAGGTTTGGAGTATAGAAATTGATTTTTATTGTTTTTATCTGAAATAACTCAAATGCATTTTAAAATAAAAGGAAAAGAAATGAAAAAGCTCATAAGTAAGAAAACACTGAGAGTGTGTAACCTGAAAATGAGATTCAGTGGTGATTTTTGTCTACATTGGCCATTTACTTTAATACAGACCCCACACAGGAGCCCAGGACAGCAAATTTGCTAAATATAGTTAGGTCAACATCGCTACAAAATTATCCTATTTTCTGACATTGTCAGCTTTCTCTACTCTTTCAATAATTTACATGAAGTCAACAGAGTCATCTAACCCGAAACCCGCAGAGGAGAACCTTCCAGCTTGTCTGGCCGCAAATATACAGCATTGTTGTGGCTTTTGTTCTTCGCAGGCTCCAGAACTGTACAGATCAGAGGATGTTTACATGAGAAAACTTCTCACATGTGTGATGAAAAAAAAGAACATTAGGAAAAACAAGTCATTTTTATATAGTGTGTGTGTGTATAGTCTGCCCGGTGGCCTTGTAGGCAGAACAAAGGAACAATGGGAACATGCAGTACATGAAGTAATCTCCAAGTAGACCATTCGTAATTCTGGTCCTTCAACCTGAGAGCAGCGACCTTTAACAAGGTCAGTCACATTTCCCCACTGCCAGGGAATTTCTGAGTCAATCCATCTTATAGAAGAAGTCAATTCAATCTGCATCTTGGTTTATACAGTTAAAAAAGAGGCTTGGGATGCTCCAGGGAACTCAATATGTTTTCTTTAAAGTAGTATTAAACCCTCAAACCTTTTTTTTTCAATAATAAACGCAGATCAAATAAATATACATTACCCAGCAAAGTATTTCTTTATATTTTTGTCCAAACACTTAGGCCTGGTTCACACCTGGGCGTTTTACAGCGCGTTCCTACGCGCTGTAAAACGGTCAAAATGTGAAAACTAATGATTGCCTATGGGCATGGTTCCCACCTGGGCGTTTTACAGTGCGTAGGAACGCGCTGAAAAACGCCCAAAGAAGTACAGAAGCTCCTTTGGGGCGTATCTGCCGCGCGTATCCATTAGGACACAGTCGGATAGCCCTTGTAAATGCGCCTTTGTCGCGTGTTTCTTTTACCGCAAATCGCGGTAAAAACGTGCGGCAAGAATCGTGCGGCAAACGCGCATATTCCGTACACCAAGGTGTGAACCCAGCCTTACAGTCTTCATTCATTCTGTTTCTAAACAGCTCCAGCTCTCTGAGCTTGGCTTCCCTGAACTTCCTGTCCAGTACAAGATCACAAGGGACAGAGCAGTCTCCAGCAACTGTCCATTTACTAGCAGGACGACCCTACAATCCTCACTGCCTAAGGCCGGTCGGAGTGCTGGCGGTGCAAGTTACTGGTGGGCAGGGGTGGTATGTATTGGCGGCACACGTTACAGGGGGGTGCACGGTACCCCTGACCAGAGTCCTGCCCAGCTCACTGATGTCACTGGTTGCCAGCAGCTGAGAGGGATGCTAAGCTCTTAGCAACCTGGGATGCTCTGGCCAGATAGGGGGTGGCAGACACACATGCTGCTCCCCCACATAACCCAATGAGATGCAGTATGAGGCCTCATTATAGGGACGGTCTTGTCTACTAACTTGAAGAAAGGAAGAGAAAGGAGTAGGGAAGATAAGGACAGTGTCTTGCCATGCAGTGCCTGATTGTTTGTGGAGACACTCATAGCTTATTAGTACACACAAGGGTGGCTCCATAGGACCCTACAAGGGAAAGGAGCCCCCTAAAATAGGATATCAGGCCCAGTGTTCAAGGGATCAGCTGATTCTCCAGGAAACGAAAACTTTTTTTCAGAGAGCAGCATTCATTGTACGTAATTTATTCAGTATTTGTAATAGTTGAATAAAATTCTGACTTTAATATCACTTTAAAAGCATAACGTACCCACAGGTCCAAGACCTACGTCACACTAATGCTTGTTTATGTCCTGCCACTGGACTTTGGATTAAACAAGACTTGGCCTCTTGAATTGTGGATGGAGCCTCATTGTTATTCCATTCGATTTTGGTGGCAAATGCTATTCATATATGGTTCAACTGACATTCCAGATGGTAGAATCTGCCCCAGCATTCTGAGACAAAAAAAATGGGATTTACCTGCACACCAAAAATTCCCACTTACTGTAATTTTAGTATGCCACTGCCAGGAAGAAGCACCTTCTAGCACATTACATCCAGGGCCGGATTTCCCACCAGGCCACTAAGGCCCGGCCTCGGGGCAGCAGGGACTAGAGGGGCAGCCGGAGTGAGGAATTCCTATTGCCCGACGCCCGGGACATGCAGTTCCGAGCACTGGGCGGGTAGTTTTTTCTACATTTAGCCCTGTTTCGGTCAAGCAGAGCTAAATGTACAGCGGGGAAGCCGCCACTTGTTTTGTACAAGTGATGTCAGTGATGCAGTCGAGATCATTTGTATGCAGCCTATAAAAAAATAATAAAAAATAAAAAAGTAAAAGATAAGATAAAAAAAATAAAAAAGTTTTAAAAAATAACAAAGTTTAAAAAAATAATAAAAAAATAACAAAAGTGATAAAGTAAAAAAATTATCCACAAAAAAATAAAATAAAATTGGTTGGCTGGGAGGGGGGGGGAATTTGGGAAAATGGCATTGGGGCAGCAGACGGTGTAAATCCGGCCCTGATTACATCCTTCAGAGAATCTTGTACACCAGAAATCTGGACCCACCATCAGTGCCAGATTTGCCATTAGGCAGTATAAGCATGTGCCTGCAGGTGCCCTCCATAGAGGGTTGCAGTGCAGGTACCTACACGGTACACAGATACAACACCGGCAATAGCAATAGCAGTCTGCACAAAATGCACCCTCCTGCTTTAAGACCAGCGGCGCCTACAGGAACCACCGGCTTCTGCAAACACAGGTGAAGGACCCTGGCGCTGCGTAAAGCTGCCCTGTAAAACACCTTTCTGATGCGGACAGGCGTTTAGGGCAGCATACACGACGCCTGGGTCCTTCTCTGCCTCATTGGGCTTTGTAATGATTGCAACAAGTGGAGAGAAATGGGAATCTCGTTGGGCATATTTTAACAATGGAATCCTCAAAAGATATAAAAATCTAACTTTTCAGCAACCAGTTGATGGTGGAGTTGAACTAGATTCCTGCAATCTGTAGATTATTGTCTTTAGCCAGGGCTCTTCATGTGGAGAGAAAGTAAAACATTGTTCCATTCGAAACAATATTGAAATCAAAAGATTTTTAAGCTATTTAAAATGCTGATGAAATCACTTACAATGGATGCTGCTTCTTGATGTTAGTTATCTGTAGAATTAGAGTGTCCCCTGAGCACTTGACTAATATCCTGTTTTAAGGTGTCTCCTTCTCCTTGCAGGGTCCTACGGAGCCACCCTTGTGTGTGCTAGTAAGCTGTGTGTGTCTCAACGCATATAGGCAAGGCACTCCCCCGATCCTCCGTTCCCCTCTTGCCTTCTTCAAGCTAGTACATGGATGGCTGCCTGAAATTGTTCTGTAAAAAGCACTTGTGTGAAAGCAAAAATTAGACATTTTTACAATTTTCGTCCATTTGTCAGCTTATATGTCCTTGAAAGAGACAAGGTAAAGTTGGGCAAATTAGTCAGCGAGTCAATTGTTAAAATGATGCAACTTAAATTGGTCTGGGCATCTATGTATCAAGGACCTTTGGTCATGAAGGGGTTACACCCCAACCATATTATTATTATTATTATTATAGGTATTTATATCGTCAATTTAAGCAATGCACATTCACATAAGTTCCTGCCCTCCAGGAGCTTACAACTTAAAGTGACATTAAAGTTTAAAAACATTTTCCTCCCCCCAATGTTAATTAAAGCACTTACCTTAACCAGTTGACATCCGCGGTGTTAAACCCCTTTCCCATCCAGGCCATTTTTCAGTATTCAGCGCTGCGGTACTTTGACTGACGTTTATTCCGTCATGCTGCGCTGTACTGAAATTAATTTTATACCCTTTTTTGGGGACAGATAGAGCTTTCTTTTGGTGGTATTTATTCACCACTGGGGGTTTTATTTTTTACTATATTAAGGAAAAATTACCGAAATTTACAAAAAAAAAACAGTTTTCCCTAATTTAAATGATAAAACATTTATTATTACCCAATTTTTTGGTAAAATATAAAAGACGGGGTCACGTCGGGTAAAAAGACACCAAACATGTCAAGCCTTAAAATTGTGTGCGCGCGCGAAACCTCAAAAAACTATAATACCCAAAATTGGCCATAGGCGACACTTTAAAAGCTTTTACTGCTCATCAGTTTAGTGTTATCAGTGATTGATGGCCCTACAATGATTGCTCTCACTGCGACATTCGCGGCAATATGTAACATGTGTAGCGCAATTGTCATTTTTGCGCGCCGATCAGAGATCTGCTTCATCAGCTTCTTTTCTCTGGCTATAGCAGCCAGATGACTGACAGGTGAATGCGGAAGTGATGTAACACACATCACTTCTGCATTCACAGCCCGAAGGGAGATCAGCAAGGAGCTGATCTCCCGTCCTCCTCCTCCTGACGCCCTCCGAGCCGGTCCCGGGCCACAGATGGGGCAGCGGATCCCGGGCTATGGAGCTCCCGGGCTATGGAGCCGCCGATCGTCTATATGTGAAACACCCGGTAACGGGTGTTTGCATTGGTCGGGTCTTTTCTGCCCGTGCGTGCCCGCTAGGGGGCGCGCGCGAGCATAAAAAAAATGCCGTCTGGAGACGGCAACCCGCCAATGCTGCAGTGCCGTCCGTCCGTTTTTTTACAACGGGCGGACGGCAAGTGGTTAAATGATGTTTCTTAATCCGATCTTCTTCTTTCCTGTAATTTTCAGCCTTCTCTCCAGCGCTGCGGCGGCTCTCCGATGCAGCGCTGACTCCTCTGTCCTTGCTGGCACTTCCTGTACCACGGTGTCTGCATGCGGGTGCACGCTGCTCCATAGACTTACCTTGCGTCTCTCCTCGTCTCCCAGCCGAAAAAGCCGAACTGCGCATGCGCCCTCCCCAAGATGCTTTGCGGCCGCCTAAGCAGTTTGGGATTTTTAGACAGGAGCACGTGGCAAAGACGGGTAAGTTTAAACCGCTTTTAAAGCTGTAGTTATATGCAAAAAAAACCAGGGGGTTTAGAAACCCTTTAAGGTCCTTAGCTCACATAGATATAGGCCCAATTTACCTTTTTGCGGAAACCCACATAAGCTCAGGGAGAAAATGCAAACTCCTTGCAGATAGGATAGAATTCGAACCAGGGACCCCCAGTACTGCAAGGCAGAAGTGCTAACCACTGAGCATTATTCTCAAAATGTCATATTTGGACAAAAAACCTGCTTTTAAAGTCCCCCCTTTCATAATCTATTCATAACCTTCAGGGTTAGCTAGCTAATTAAGGTACACTCGGATGGTGTGGTCTGTAATGTCCTGAAACGGGATGATTGAATCCTAAATTTGCTATAAAAAAAGAACATTTCAGACATTAAGCCGTAGCTTGGCATGGACGTAGAGTAGAAAGCAACTCGCAACTGTTTCAGTTCTCCAATCCCTCTCCCTTGTTAGGCCGTTCCCTGAAAAAAAATGTCATAAAAGCTGTGTTAATTTAGCCTTAAATCCCCTTTTCATGAACTGCATCTCAATAGCCGCAAACAGTGATTAAATAAGGCATTTATAATTAAGATTTAAGGGATTCCAGACGCCCTAAACCAGTTCCAGCCTGAGAAGAATGATGGCTTGGTGTGCGCTGGGCAAGACTCGGCCTTCTATTGTCCAGCACTCTGTATGAGAGTAAATATCCCATTTAACCAGGGTGGGAGGGAGAGGCAAAGCTGTTTCTTTTCATTGTGATACACTGCCGATACCAGCTTTTAATAATCCTCACCAGTCACCCTAATGTAAGATGTGAGCCAGAATATTATAAGCACGGTGTTGTATTATGCAGCATGAGATTCCTGTAGGATGCCTGTAATCAGCCAATAATGTTCCAAGCATGGCATGAGAATCTTGTAAGTCCCAAGTGCCCCAGTCTTTACTGGGTTTAATCTCCATTGTTCTGGGTTATGAAATAAAGTTGCTAACACATGTCAAGTGATAAGTCATAACAATAGCTGACTCATAGTCAGACGTTCCCATTTAGTGTGAAGTCCCAAGCTTTCATTAAAAGTAAGTAAAACTGCTGAAATCGTCATGTTGTAAAAGAAACTGCTAATTCCAGGATTCAGGATCAAATTGGCGTAAGGTGAAGGAGCTTTGGAGCGACTATCTCGCCCTCTCTACCTGAAATTCAGTCCTGCACCTTTCAGCAGAGACCAAAGGCACAACATTGGTCACATGACCCAGCATTGCCAGCTTTTCCTTTAAAAAGGTATTGATTTTGGATGTTATGTTGCCTTTTATTAAAGCCATATACCACCCAACTGCGCGGAGAAGAGTAAGACATTTTTTTTTTGTTGCTGTTTGTTTGTCTGCAGGTAAACCGTTTCCAGTTATGGGCATCACTGGTACAGAAAGGGATGGAAAATCCCTTTCTGTACCAGTGAAGCCCATCACTGGAATAGGAAACAGAAGGAAATCCTCGAAACAAGGACGAAAGCAGCACTAAAATATTTGTGAAAGTTCTTATCTTTCCACATTCTAGCCAGAACAAAACAAAAGTCTTGTCCACAGCTTGGCTTTAAAGCAAACCTGCTTCAAACTACCTGCATGCGATCCAGGCATAAGGGTCCTGCACCCCCAAAACCCCCAAGTGAAAGCACTGACTAGCCTCCTAGTCTTCTGGCTCTGACCCCACCACATCCTACCCTATGTGATGAGTGGCCACACTAAGCAAGAGGGTGGAGGGGAGGTACTCAACCAGTATAAGATGCATTGTGCAGGTGTCTGGAGCTGCCACTTATTCATCCTTAATAAAATAAAGTTAAGTTGGAGTTCTGTTTTCTCAGCACAGTTTAGTTTTCCATAATGCCTAAATCATTTCATTTTGTCATTGGGAGATCCTACCTGCAGCAGGGGTTACCCCTCCTTTTACCTTCTGAACTCCCCACCTCTTCTGCTATGTTGACCAAGCATACTAATGAATGTACAGTGAAAACCCCTGAGCAGTCAGCGTCTCGGATCCACTGCTACCCCAAGTGCTTGCTCTTCTTCTTCTGTCCCCAATCAACACAACAAACCAGATCCGATCACTCTAACAACCCAAGTGCCTGCTCTTCTTCTTCTGTCCCCAATCAACACAACAAACCAGATCCGATCAATCTTCCTACCCAAGTGCCTGCTCTTCTTCTTCTGTCCCCAATCAACACAACAAACCAGATCCAATCACTCTTCCTACCCAAGTGCCTGCTCTTCTTCTTCTGTCCCCAATCAACACAACAAATCAGATCTGATCACTCTTCCTACCCAAATGCCTGCTCTTCTTCTCCTGTCCCCAATCAACACAACAAACCAGATCCAATCACTCTTCCTACCCAAGTGCCTGCTCTTCTCCTTCTGTCCCCAATCAACACAACAAATCAGATCTGATCACTCTTCCTACCCAAGTGCCTGCTCTTCTTCTTCTGTCCCCAATCAACACAACAAACCAGATCCAATCACTCTTCCTACCCAAGTGCCTTCTCTTCTTCTCCTATACCCAGTCACCACAACAAACCAGATCTGATCACTCTTCCTACCCAAGTGCCTGCTCTTCTTCTTCTTCTGTCCCCAATCAACACAACACACCAGATCCGATCACTCTTCCTACCAAAGTGCCTGCTCTTCTTCTTCTGTCCCCAATCAACACACCAAACCAGATCCGATCACTCTTCCTACCCATGTGCCTGCTCTTCTTCTTCTGTCCCCAATCAACACAACAAACCAGATCCGATCACTCTTCCTACCCAAGTGCCTGCTCTTCTTCTCCTGTCCCCAGTCAACACAACAAACCAGATCTAATCACTCTTTACCCAAGTGCCTGCTCTTCTTCTTCTGTCCCCAGTCACCACAACAAACCAGATCCGATCACTCTTCCTACCCAAGTGTCTGCTCCTCTTCTCCTGTCCCCAGTCAATACAACAAACCACATCTGATCACTCTTCCTACCCAAGTGTCTGCTCTTCTTCCCCTGTCACTACCACCTAGCTCCTGGTCAAGGAACCTCCTCAAAGAATGCTCCAGACCAATGCTACCCATTCAGAACACTTTGTCCCTGACCAATCCACCCTCTCCCACAGCACTCCTCTCATGCCTTCACCGGTGATGTCAGGGGTGGCAGTGAAAATTTTCCTACTGCTAGTGCGGAACCTAGGCCCGGAATCGGGAGGGGTAGAGAAGCTGATGAATTGAGTTCCATCCGGTAGGCACCCAAAAGCCAATAGCTTTACCAGGGGAGCCTGCTGCTAAATATAATTAGTTAAAAAACCCTGGCCTAAAAAATAACTTTTCTATAGACTCTAATGGCAGCTCTTTACATCTCAGACCAAAAAAAGATAAAAGGGTCCAAGATAATTTTTAATTGTTGGTAAAAAGGTCATATAAAAACTGCCAACACATTTCGGGAGTAATACCTCTTCACCCTCATCAGGGCTACAAGAGTAGTTTACTGTTTTTGCATTTCTAACTATTTGAAACAATTTGAAACAATTGAAGTTCATGCAAATATTTTATTGTATTATGTGGTGCTTTATAATTTGTGGCATATACTGATATGTTTGAATATTTAGACATCATTTTCTCACTGCATGCCAGCTGTGAAAGTGACAGCTCAGCCCTGCACATAGCTCTGTAAAGCTGTTTCTGTTTCATCCCAAAGTGTCATAGCGGTGTGTGGACTGGGCAGAACGATGGGTCATGGAGAGTACAGAGCACAGTACCCTGGGGCTTTGGGTGAGACTAAGACTACTTGCTAATAGGGAAGTGGTTTTTAATGTTTCTAATACTGACCTGCTCTGCTTTGACTTTGAGGTTTAATGGCCAAAGATCCAGAATTTTTAAGGGCCAGTTCACACTGGTTCATTACAGTAATAAGCATAAACCATATTGCATGAACTGCAGTGTCAGGTTTTGCAGTGTCAGTCTTTTTAAAGGCGTCGCAATGCACTACAACAAAATCAGGCAATGCACTGGCACTGCAGCACACCATAATGTGGCAATGGTTATCAAATGATCATGTATTGTATTAGGATATGTGCAATAATGCAACACATAGGGGTGTATTTATAAACAATTTACAGAGCGATTCAAACTGCAAAAATAGGTGTACATTCATTCTGTGCGAATAAAGCCAAAAACGAATGTAATTAGCATATTTTCTTTACAGGTTGAATGTAGCACTAGGGAAATACCACATTATGGCCACTAGATGGAGCTTAGGAGCATAGAAAATACTTATTCATATGCTCCTCTCCGCCGTCTAGGCTATAATGTGGTATTTACTTGATATCACATTTGAACTACTAATGTCTTTATTCAACCTCAAATACTATGTAACTATGTAACTATGTAACTTGAAAGAAAATATGCTAATTACATTTGTGTTTTTCTCCATTTCCATTTCTCCAAAAACAAATGTACATGCAATTTTTCAGGGGTGAATGGCTCTGTGAATTGTTCATAAATACACACCCTAGCATGAATAAGTCCCAACTGGTTTTACGTGTGCCTCACTGTTAGAGCCAAGTTGACCCAATAGATACATTTTTACATAAAGGCATTGTACTATACAGATGAAAACAAGAATAAGAGTTATTCTCTAGAACTACAAACAACAAATATGAAGGTCATGACTCCCCACATACAATGGTATATCTGCTTCCATCCCCTGCTATGCAACCTGCATATTTAGAGTACAGATTACATAAAGTAGAGTAGCGGAAGCTACCGTTGCACCATTAAATCAAAGCTTTTTTTACCCGGCTCAGTCCTACTGAGCTATGACATGCTGAAGGGGAAACATGGACACACACAGAAGTTAAGATTCAAATACCTGCCTGAGTGGGTGCTAGGATGTAGCCTGGGCATGCAGGGAGTACCTGTCTTATGGCAACTTGACTTGAGTGATATGGTAACTGAAATTGACTTGAGCAGACTGTTATTATAAATGGCTTACTTGCTTTTTAGAATATTTTGCCTTTGATAAGAATTCAAATGGTGGTCAGTCAAGGCCAATAAATGAGCTGCAACTTTCTATTCATTACTGGTTGTTCAATTAAAGTTAAAGCATTGGCTGCAGGGCCTTTTAAGGTATCTCTTTGCGCCATATGGAGGGGCAATGTTTGCAGTGTGCCTGTTGCCCCTTTTCCGGCCGCAGCCTCCCAGGTTGCTAAGAGCCGGGCGGGGAGATCTGTAAGGGCCATACACATCTCCCTACTCAGCTCTTAGCAGCCTAGGATGCTCTGGCTGGTATT
>NW_017306622.1:323409-327802 GCF_000935625.1 Nanorana parkeri | reverse complement strand
ACACACACACTCAGTGCATGCACCACCAGCACCACCCCCCTACCCCCACCTCCCCCGTCTCAAAAGGCAAAAAAATGTAGTAAAACCCCTGACTGTTTTTTTTTTTATTGCACAACAACACATAAAGCTGAGAGTCACCTGTGCTGGTTTCAAATGGGAAAAAGTCAAGTTTGTTTTGTGATATTTGTATGTATGTTGAAGGCACATACTGAAGGACGTGGACAGGCACACACAAAAATGCATGTACACCAATGTGCATCAGTGCATGAAAATGAGCGGTACAATGTATGCTATAATAGCGCCCTAAAAGTTTGCCTCTATATAAGGAATGGTAGTGTACTCAGTAGGGCCTGTGTGACGTGATAACCAGATGACCTTCATTGCTCCGCATAATGCCTCGTGAGCCGTGATGGAATGTCGCTGGTCCAATCGTTCATTATCACGCACTTTTTCACATTAAGGCTTCTCTTTTGTCCTCTGCCAAATCTCCTCATGAGATGTTAAGAAGTGACCAAAGGCTTTCCCTGCTCTGTATTCTCTGGCTAATCCCATCTTTCTGGATGGTAAACTGGCTTCTAAGCTCAAGCAGGACAATGCAATACCCAACATAGAGGCCGGTGACATATGCTGGCTGAGTGTTTTACATTCCTCTAGATACAGGGATTGCAAATACTGTATGACACATCTCTAGGTGATGGTGAAACAGATGAATTGTAACACATCTGATAATACGATATTCCCTTAAATTGACATTAAACTCAGGAGTTAAATCTTAAAAATGCATTTAAGTACCTTCACTATTAACAAAAATGTATCTTATTTGTGTATCACTCGGCTGTAGATTCTCAAATCATCTCTGTATTGGTGCTGACACTGTCCTTCCTTCTGGAGGGGGGCTATTTTTGTTCCCCATGGTCACTGTGTGTGTTGTAAAGTAGCCACCGCTCCAAGCTCACTTGCGTGATACACTATAATCTCACGTTTAGTTTGCAAATTTGTAATTAAATTACAATCCATCATTTGGAGTGACTACTTTACAACACACACAGGGACCATGGGGAACAAAAGCAGCCACCCTCCAGAAGGAAGGACAGTGTCAGCACCAATTCAGAGATGATTTGAGGATCTACAGCTGAGTGATACACAAATAAGATACATTGTTGTTAATAGTTGGGGTACTTGAATGCATATTTTAAGATTTAACTCCTGAGTATAGTGTCACTTTAATGTGTCGCAGTGGAACCATATAATATGACAAAGGCCGAATTGAAAAATGTTGGTGCCCAAAGAACATGTAAATGAAAGCCTTTCTTTCAAACTTCGCATATCATACATCATTCTACCCGATTACCGTTATGAAAATAAAGATACCTCTGGATGATGGAAGCTATCGATTTTAAGTTTAAAGGCCCCAGCCATTCCCTTTAGGTGCACTCACCACTAGGCCTACTGTGCTTCCATAATCACTGCTTTATAGCACAGATATGCACAGTTGCTCCACGGGCAAATGGGAGTGAATTGCACAACTCTAAACACTACCCTTATGTGAGGAACAATCTCCTATTTTAGGGATTTTTGATGGATTGAGACCTTCTGTTTTAGGTAGGCTCTGCTATGGTTTAGTAGAGAGTTTATCAGCCCACTTCACCATAACAGAATGGGAGCAAATTAGGAGAGTTTATTGCTGGGGTTCACATAGGCATCAGCTTTTACACCTTTTTCAGACCTGGCTAATAACATTTTTCCTTTTAGATTAGTTTATTCCAATGGAGGTTCCAAAGCAAGACCTGGACAGATCCAACACTGATCATGTATATTACATTGTGTAATGAGAATTAGATGTTTCTCAGTCTGCAGCTGTAATCCCAATAAACCGTTATGCCAGAATCTCTGCATTGAGGAATTTTTTAAATAAATACACATAAATCAGACCCATCTACTTATTTGTGTCATCCTCAGGTTGCATTGCATCTTAAATAAAGGGATGAAATCTGTCCGGTTCCATTATTACCGTGGCTGGTGCCCTTGTGACGCCGTGCTTTGGTTGCCCATATTGACACAGCCTATCACAAAGCGGCAGAGGATCAATCACTTTCTCTGTAGGCCCACATCTTTTCATAGGGAGGCCTTGAAAGAAGCTTTGTGATCATACAAAAGGCAGAAGAGATCACTGGGCAATTGATGTCTCACTTGTCATTCACCCAAGACAAGCACCCACTAGCAGGCACCTCCATCCATATTCATTTCTCTGTGATGCATGGCTTTAGAAGACTAGAACTACATTTACTTCATGTCTGTGGACTCATTGCCACTTGTGTACAATGTGTGCAGAAATATGAATGCTGACAATAAAAAAGTGAGTGTATGTCCATCTGATATTAAATTAAAAGAAGATACTGGGTATGTAAAGTCTAGTGGAGCTTGTTTATGGTTATATAAAGCTTATGTTATTAATTTATTGAAACAAATGTATTACCATCTAAACTGTTAGTTGTTCACCAATTGTTAGTGGATTCAAAACTGAATTCACTCTCTTTCAATATCTATCTATCTACCGTGTTTCCCCCGAAAATAAGACCTTCCCCCGAAAATAAGACCTAGTACTATTTTTGGGAATTGCTAAAATATAAGACCTACCCTGAAAATAAGACCTAGTTGTGACCATTCCCAGGGCCGGCGGTGGCATAAGGGGGAACTTGAAGAGCCGCGGGAGAAGCGGGAGAGAATCAGTGGTGCCAACGAAGCGAGCGCCAGAGGAAGCGAGGCGGCAGTGGAGGGAGCAGAGACGCATAAGCCGATGCTTCCTCTATAGCCCCTGTCACAGTCGAAGTGATACCAAATGCACTCCGCCTGTGAGTAATGGATAGTAAAAGCGAGCTTCGCTCATTCTGGCCAGCGATTGGTTACCAAATTGCTTTTGGAAAGGTACGCCACTGCTGATTGCCATGATCAACCTATTCTTAACTTTGCCATTTTGGATTATTTAATTTGGATTTGAATTAACTTTGGATTGTTGTACATTAAAACAAAAATAAGATCTACCCCTAAAATAAGAGCCAAAAAAAAATAAGACGGTGTCTTATTTTCGGGGGAAACACGGTATCTATCTATCTATCTATCTATCTATCTATCTATCTATCTATCTATCTATCTATCTATCTATCTATCTATCTATGTTATCTGGCCACTACCCCTCCTCCCTGTTCTATTGTCAAAGGCATAAGTTTGTATATTTTGTTGTTTTTATAGGTCCTTTTATTACCTGGAAATTACCTTCTGTATAGCTGAAAAATGTTTGCCCATTTTCAAACAGTCTTATCATGCGTTTCATCTATACAACAGCCCCTAATATATATGGTTAGATGTACTTATTATTGATTGCATATATTTTACAACATGTTTGAAAATCTCTAAAGCTGCTTGGCAGTCATTGTCTTTTCTCAGACATAAAGTTCCTGCAGCGTGTTCATATTGCTATTTTGGCCATGTCAGCAATAAGCTCTCAACATGTATTACAAGGACTGGCAGAACTTTTAGTGAAAAAGCACCCACTCTGGCAAATCTCAAAATTGTTTGATTGCCATTTCGATCCTGCAAGGTATAAATAAGTCCTCTACAAAAAGAATAGGAGGGCAATAAATCTATGTGCTAGATGCGTTTAGAATTTTGGAAACTCTTAGATGGCTCGGGGCATTGTAGAAGATGCCTGTGTGTATGTACTCAGGAAATTTTGAGTTATCGCGATGTCCTATTGCCTTGGAGACACATTAAATCAATTCTAATTCAATTTCAAAGTAAAACGCTAAGATAAAAAAAGAGCAACTCTTTTCAGAGCATGCGGTGGACTTCAGCATGAACAGTTCAAAAGTTCAGTCACCTCCAAACCCGAAAAGAGGAAATCAATTTTATTCTAGATTCAACACATTGAACAAAATATTGTCATAAATAGACTGAACTCACCCTGTTCTGCCAATAGAGCATTTAAGGATTTATATTATATAATGGCACCTCCATTTCTACAGAAAATGTTCAAAACTCTCTTTGAAGAGACCAGTCCAGTCAGGTGTGGTATTTCAAATCATAGGCAGAGTCTCAAGAGCTGAATGACCTGCTTACATATCATGGGGATTTCAGCAGTGAGACTGTACCGACGTAGTGGCCTGCATTGAAATTTCTGGTTTCCCTTGCCGCCATTAAGTGTCCTTACTCTGTATTTGGCATAATAAAACATGAATCAAAAATCCAAAAGAAAATTCCTTTAAACTAGCCCTGAAAGGTGTACATGTCTAGGAACACGAACCTAGAGATCTCACCAAAATGTATCCGAATGTTTATGGTGGACTGATCCTTTAAAAATTGTATTTTTTCTTTCTACCCCCCCCCCCCCCCCCAG
>NW_017306622.1:321569-322966 GCF_000935625.1 Nanorana parkeri | reverse complement strand
TATCTATCTATCTATCTATCTATCTATCTATCTATCTATCTATCTATCTATCTATCTATCTATCTATCTATCTACGCTATCTATCTATCTATCTATCTATCTATCTATCTATCTATCTATCTATCTATCTATCTATCTATCTATCTATCTATCTATGTTATCTGGCCACTACCCCTCCTCCCTGTTCTATTGTCAAAGGCATAAGTTTGTATATTTTGTTGTTTTTATAGGTCCTTTTATTACCTGGAAATTACCTTCTGTATAGCTGAAAAATGTTTGCCCATTTTCAAACAGTCTTATCATGCGTTTCATCTATACAACAGCCCCTAATATATATGGTTAGATGTACTTATTATTGATTGCATATATTTTACAACATGTTTGAAAATCTCTAAAGCTGCTTGGCAGTCATTGTCTTTTCTCAGACATAAAGTTCCTGCAGCGTGTTCATATTGCTATTTTGGCCATGTCAGCAATAAGCTCTCAACATGTATTACAAGGACTGGCAGAACTTTTAGTGAAAAAGCACCCACTCTGGCAAATCTCAAAATTGTTTGATTGCCATTTCGATCCTGCAAGGTATAAATAAGTCCTCTACAAAAAGAATAGGAGGGCAATAAATCTATGTGCTAGATGCGTTTAGAATTTTGGAAACTCTTAGATGGCTCGGGGCATTGTAGAAGATGCCTGTGTGTATGTACTCAGGAAATTTTGAGTTATCGCGATGTCCTATTGCCTTGGAGACACATTAAATCAATTCTAATTCAATTTCAAAGTAAAACGCTAAGATAAAAAAAGAGCAACTCTTTTCAGAGCATGCGGTGGACTTCAGCATGAACAGTTCAAAAGTTCAGTCACCTCCAAACCCGAAAAGAGGAAATCAATTTTATTCTAGATTCAACACATTGAACAAAATATTGTCATAAATAGACTGAACTCACCCTGTTCTGCCAATAGAGCATTTAAGGATTTATATTATATAATGGCACCTCCATTTCTACAGAAAATGTTCAAAACTCTCTTTGAAGAGACCAGTCCAGTCAGGTGTGGTATTTCAAATCATAGGCAGAGTCTCAAGAGCTGAATGACCTGCTTACATATCATGGGGATTTCAGCAGTGAGACTGTACCGACGTAGTGGCCTGCATTGAAATTTCTGGTTTCCCTTGCCGCCATTAAGTGTCCTTACTCTGTATTTGGCATAATAAAACATGAATCAAAAATCCAAAAGAAAATTCCTTTAAACTAGCCCTGAAAGGTGTACATGTCTAGGAACACGAACCTAGAGATCTCACCAAAATGTATCCGAATGTTTATGGTGGACTGATCCTTTAAAAATTGTATTTTTTCTTTCTACCACCCCCCCCCCCCCGGAAGGCCCTACAAACCCCCCCACGA
>NW_017306622.1:274766-321134 GCF_000935625.1 Nanorana parkeri | reverse complement strand
CCAGTGAACCTATTAACACACCCCATCAAGGCAAAGAAAAACTATATACAGAGATTGTCTTTGCACAATGGCATGAATAGAAATGCCCTCTTGACAAGTGGGGTTGAGGATTGGCTCCCCTCTCCCCTCTAAACTGTTGTAACCAGCTTGAAAAGAAGATAAGTTTGGGTCTTATTCTGAAGCTTACAACTGTGTGACAACTTCAAATACGTCCTTTCATCCGTAAATTACATGTAGCTTCTAAACCCTGTGCCCCTTTCTCTTCCTTGCTCTCTGAAACCTCAAGGACAAAGGCCTCCCGGCCTTAAAGATGGTTCTCTGAAGGATTAATCAGCTTTTGTTGACAAAATACAAATTAAAACTTCTTTACCAACAACTCCTCCTCCTCAGCTGGGACCTACACACAAGGGATCAACTATATTATCTCCCCTGTACAACTGGAAGGCTTACTTATTAACAACGTGAATGAACACAGTGTCTTTCTGGATTATCAATTAAACACCTCTGCTCAATACGCAGCAGCTAAAGAGTCTTTTTAAACAATTCTGGGTGAATAGGGAGGCTAAATTGAACTATAACATAGGTGTCTTCAAAGTGTGTCCTGAATGGTACTGACGGTATGAGCCACTGTGCCGTCTACATAAAATATCTGACTGCTGTAATCATTAGATATGCCTGTCCAATCCCCATATATAAAATCATAGAAACACTTTACATCTTATAATTTTTCAACAGTTGCCATTTAGCTGTATTTGTTCTAGATCTTGAATTTGTAGAATGCTAAATGAGACAGAAAGAGTGGATTGTAGGGTGTATTGTAGCATACATGCTTCACAGCGTACCATTGGTTAAGTAAATGGCCACGTGAATTCTTTTTGCACAATACACACATACATACACTGTAAGGTAGGCATCCAAAGTCATCAAAAATGAAAGTTCATTCATGCTCATGTTAATGTGAGCATTTCAGTAACTCTGCAAGAATAAATTCCTGACATGTCACAATATCCATGAACAGTATATCTTTTCAGAAAGGCTCTACAATTTTTTTATTTAAAAGCAGTCCTTGACAACCAGTGATGTCATATTGCCTAGGCTGAGATGATCTCGTTACTCTTCTGCAGGCCGGAAGAAGCATTGCCTCAGAAGAAGCAAGAAATTTGAAGTGTCTGCCCTCACCTTCATAATGGCTACAACAACGGCGGTCAGAGCTTTTTTTGAACCAGGTGCTTAGGTGAGCAGCGAATGATGCAAAGATATGCAGAATGGTTTAAAAAGCTTCTGGCAGCCTTGCCTGATGAGATGATGGGGCCAAAGCACAGCTTGAGCCACTTTCTTTAAAAATTCTACCAGGGATACTTAGATAGAAGGGCGGGATCTGGTCACCCTGACACTCAAGCTACGGGTGCCCAAGCAACAACTGAAGCAGACATAAGCCTTAAGCAGCCTTGGAAAATATGCCGAAAATAATAAAGAAATTAAGATTCGATCCATGAAGCTTACATCATCCGAATTTCCAGATCAACTCTACTGGAGGATTATTTGGTCTATTAGCTCTTACCCATATCTAATATTTTAGTTCTTCTTTACCATCTCAACATTCACTGTCATTAATTTTCCACTTGATAGGTGGTGAAATCCTGCTAAACTGCCCTGAGAAAGTGTTTTCAGTGTTAAAATAGAACTTGACCTCAGTTAAACTTTTGAGATTTTCCAAAAGCTTGTTGGTTGGTGTGTGGGTGTGTAAAAGAAAAAAAAAAGCGCTGAACTCAACAGCTTCTCTCAAATTGAAGCCTCGAAAAAGATGATCACTGCTGCGACCTTTCCAATACTTTATGTGGTCTGTGGCCTGTATTTAACAGATCATTTATATATCACATCATGAAAACTACTCTCCGTTTATTTTCACTGTCATCTAATGTTTCTTTGTCTAACATAAGAGTAAAAAATGCAGACTTTGAAGGACTGTGTGTTGACTTGAAAAGCTCTTTCATTTTTTTTTTCTTTTTAAATTTTTCTTTGTCTTGTAAGGAAGACTTTTACAAGGTCATGCTTGGGGTCAAGCAGACCCCACATCAAACATTTAAAGGCCACCTGAACCCTCAGTTTAAATTAGGTAAATACATTCCAGATGCATCAAAACAAATAGGTGTTCAATGTCCTCCAGTTTATTTTTACCAGCTCCTTCCACAAAAGTCAATTTAAAAATCAACTTTTGTTGAAAGGTATATACAGGTGAAACTCGAATAATTAGAATATCGTGCAAAGTTCATTTATTTCACTAATGCAACTTAAGAGGTGAAACTAATATATGAGATAGACTCATTACATGCAAAGCAAGATAGTTCAAGCCGTGATTTGTCATAATTGTGATGATTATGGCTTACAGCTCATGGAAACCCCAAGAACCCCAAATCCACAACCTCAAAAAAGTAGATTATTACATGCAATCAATAAAACAAGGATTGTACATAGAACAATATCGGACCTCTGAAAAGTACAATCATGCATATGTACTCAGTACTTGGTTTGGGCCCCTTTTGCAGCACTTACTGCAATTACTTTTGCACGATATTCTAAATATTCGAGTTTCACCTGTATGTGTGGGGTTCCCGATGGGGCCCAACACTGCTCAATTTTCTTATTTGCAGTAAGAAATAGACAATGGGTTAGGGCCACAGAGGAAAACTTTGTTCTTTCATTGCTGAAACTAACATACCACCGTTAGATGATAAACACTTAAAATGAACCTGTGCTTTGCCCATGCAATCCCATCACCCTCGTGAATATACTCCCGTTCCTTCACCTCCCCTCCACTTTGTTAGCCTATGGGAACAAGAAAACATTTTGAAGGGTTATGGACTTTACACTCACAGGCCCAGTAACTGGCTGTCAGGCATCCAGTGCTGCATCATGGGAGAAAGTCACAAGTTCGCCTATGCCTATAAGTACTGAGTATTTTACTTTCCTTAAACAGATAATGCATTGGGGTGCTGCAGAAAGTGAGCATAAGCAGCAGTGATGGGGGATTGGTGGCAATTAGAGTAATACTGTCAGTCACCCAAAAAACATTTTTATTGAGGATCAATAAAAAGTGAAGGTATTACAATTACCTATTTGGCAGCTTGTGTCTCCACAATTCACTCCGTTCAGCCTCTGTCAGACCAGTATGTCGGATGATTGTGTCTGCTGCTGCATGCATGAGCTGAGGAAGGTGTGATTTCCCCGAAACATGTCAGCTTTGTAACCACACATCGTGGTGGATGTGTGCATATACCACTTGTTTTCTACCTCTTACATGTGAGTAGTTTTATGTACTCTGGTAACTGAATTTTAATAAATGTTAATGCACGAGGAGAAGGCACTGTCTTATGTTTTTGTTTTGTGTCCTATTGGGATGTAGGGGTACAGAGGATGGAACCACAACACGTGGTGGTGGGCGCTGACATTTGACACTCCTCGAAGTATCAAGTTTTGAAGAGTCTACTGCATTCATTTGAATGGAGTATAGGTAGGAGTCATGGACTGCTAGAGAGGTGATACAAACTATTTTACCAATAAGAACAATATATTAATATAATACCAATTCTTTTGCAGGGAACATCCATTAAAGAGTATGAACACACAAAACATATTTTTTGTTAGTTTTGGATAGAGTAGGTAAAGGTTAAAACTACTGTCAAATCTTAATTGTTGGCTGTGACCCTGCTGGGGAGATTCATTCATTGTGACAGGAAATCCAAAATTGTTCCAGAAAAAATCCAGAACCAGAGGTGAGAGTAAATCTTCCAATGATAACACCTGTTCCTCCTTCCTCACTTCCAATAAGGGCACCTGTTCCTCCTTCCTCACTTCCAACGGGGACACCTGTTCCTCCTTCCTCACTTCCAACAGGGACACCTGTTCCTCCTTCCTCACTTCCAATGGAGAGACCTGTTCCCACTTCCTCACTTCCAACGGGGACAACTATTCCTCCTTTTTCACTTCCAATGGGGACACCTGTTCCTCCTTCCTCACTTCCAGTGGGGACACCTGTTCCTCCTTTCTCACTTCCAGTGGGGACACCTGTTGCTCCTTCTTCACTTCCAATGGGGACACCTGTTGCTCCTTTCTCACTTCCAATGGGGACACCTGTTGCTCCTTCCTCACTTCACATGGGAACACATGTCCCTCCTTCCTCACTTCCAATGGGGACACCTGTTCCTCCTTCCTCACTTCCAATGGAGAGACCTGTTCCCACTTCCTCACTTCCAACGGGGACAACTATTCCTCCTTTTTCACTTCCAATGGGGACACCTGTTGCTCCTTCCTCACTTCCCATGGGGACACCTGTTCCTCCTTTCTCACTTCCAATGAGGAAACCTGTTGCTCCTTCCTCACTTCCCATGGGAACACATGTCCCTCCTTCCTCACTTCCAGTGGGGACACCTGTTCCTCCTTTCTCACTTCCAATGGGGACACCTGTTGCTCCTTCCTCACTTCCAATGGGGACACCTGTTGCTCCTTCCTCACTTCCAATGGGGCAATGGGGACACCTGTTGCTTCTTTCTCACTTCCAATGGGGAAACCTGTTGCTCCTTCCTCACTTCCAATGGGGACACCTGTTGCTTCTTTCTCACTTCCAATGGGGACACCTGTTGCTCCTTCCTCACTTCACATGGGAACACATGTCCCTCCTTCCTCACTTCCAATGGGGACACCTGTTGCTACTTCCTCACTTCCGATGGGGAAACCTGTTGCTCCTTCCTCACTTCCAATGGGGACACCTGTTGCTCCTTCCTCACTTCCCATGGGGACACATGTCCCTCCTTCCTCACTTCCAATGGGGACACCTGTTGCTACTTCCTCACTTCCGATGGGGACACCTGTTGCTCCTTTCTCACTTCCAATGGGGACACCTGTTGCTCCTTCCTCACTTCCCAGGGGGACACATGTCCCTCCTTCCTCACTTGCAATGGGGACACCTGTTGCTACTTTCTCACTTCCAATAGGGACACGTGTTCCTCCTTTCTCACTTCCAATGGGGACACCTGTTGCTCCTTCCTCACTTCCAATGGGGACACCTGTTGCTCCTTCCTCACTTCCAATGGGGACACCTGTTCCTCCTTTCTCACTTCCAGTGGGGACACCTGTTCCTCCTTTCTCACTTCCAATGGGGAAACCTGTTGCTCCTTCCTCACTTCCAATGGGGACACCTGTTGCTCCTTCCTCACTTCCCATGGGAACACATGTCCCTCCTTCCTCACTTCCAATGGGGACACCTGTTGCTACTTCCTCACTTCCAATGGGGACACCTGTTGCTCCTTCCTCACTTCCAATGGGGACACCTGTTGCTCCTTCCTCACTTCCCAGGGGGACACATGTCCCTCCTTCTTCACTTGCAATGGGGGCACCTGTTCCTAACTACCATTGCAGTATCCTGTTCCTCCTTCCTCACTTCATCTCACCTCACTTCGTGTTGCATCTTTAGGGCAGGAAGTGAGGAGAAATCTCCCCAATGGGACAAACTAAAAAAAAGTTCTGTCTATACATATATTTTTTAATTGTTTGGGTTGATGTACAGTATCGCTTTCAGTGACTGTATTGCTTTGTCCTGTATGGGCAAAGCAGAGGTTCACTTTCAGCATCGATCAAAAGCTGGAATATCAGTATTAGGAGGAGTGACCTTTACTGGCCCAGTTTGATTTACTGTATAATCCATAGTATAAATGCCAGGAGCAGGTGTCACCGAGTATAAAATATGTGCTGGCACAGATGTAGTAACATACTCCCTTTCTGGCTGATACATCTAGACATCAATACAAATCTTTGTTCTTCAAATGTAGATGATGAAATCACTGAGATATGTCATGATTCAAGCATTCATATTATTATTAATATTATTTGTTTTAATTCTGGTGACTTTCATTTGTTGAAGGTCGGAAGAAATAGGATAGGCCTAGGATTTTTGAATTGTGCAGATGCATATTTTTCTTTGCATAACTCTTGTTAGTAAAAATGTAAATACCATGGAAAAGCATTTCCTTTGTGTCTCACAGGGAGAACATGCAAGGGCATGGCAGAATGACTTGGTGCTTTCTGCAGATGGTATGTCTCTTGCTACATGCCTGGTATCCAACGTGTAGCTGGACTGCTCTATTTACAAGAAGCAAATAACATAAGCTTGCCTAATCTCAAGGAAGCCTGGGCCAATCACTGATAACCCTGAATGTAGATTAGATGTGACTACACCAGTGAGATATGGAATCTTCGGTATTACACAACCGAATGTACAGGAGGGCTACTTATTTTTAGTGCCCATACAATGTATAATAGGTAATTAAGGGTTAGTCAACCTAAATCCTAAATCTGAACTCCAGATACAAAGCCTTCCAATAGATAACACTGGTCAACAATGTTTCAGTAACATGAATGAAAATATGTATTTTGTTTAGTATTTTTTGAGCTGAATTTAAATATAGCCTTGAAAAGTTCCCATTACATCCTTTGTTGTTTATACTAATATTTTCAAAATAAGTTAATTTCTTGATTCTGAATGGAATTTGTTTTCTACAGGTTGGCGATTTTTGTACAACAGTGACAGTGCATTCTGAAGGTTAAAAACAAAATTTATTTGTTCTTTTTCATTAGTGTTGAAAATGGAAAAATCCCATCGCCGTTCTTATTGTTAATTCACCTGATAAATTTATTGTTATTGTTAATTCACCTGATAAATGGTGCCATCTTTGTAAAACCTGCCATCTTGGTGACTGACGCCTGCAACTGTCAGGCTCTCGGTCCTTGACTGAGTGCCCGACTTTTTCAAAGGCAGTGGCGTCACAAGGGGTTTGCCCCCTCTGTGGCAGTGGCGTCACAAGGGGGTGCGGCCCACACCCGGATGACACCATTGGAGGGGTGACACCAAAATGACTGTCAGTCACAAAAGGGTCACCCCTCCAATGGTGTCAAATGGGTACGGGCCGCAGCCCCCTTGTGACGTCACTGCCACAGAACTTGGGCAATGTAAGTGATGAGCAAGGTGAGAAATTTCATCAAGACATTAGAATTATGGAGGAACGCTACCAAGGAAGGTGGGACCCTGCTATGATGGGTGACTATTACGGTTTTTTGCAGAAGGAAGATACTCTATTGCATAAACAAAGAAGAAATAAATATGAAGCAACAATTTTTTTTGTAAGTAAAATGTGGCTATTTTTGCTCTAAACTGTATTTTTATTATCTGATTACTCAATCCAGCTGCACATAAGGGTTAAAATTCTTACATATACCTTTAAAAATTACAATAGTAGGAGGTCAAAACTAAGTATTGTACATGAAAATGAGAAAAAGTCAGTGTTGCTGTAACAAAAAACTGTACGTGGTAGGCTTTTTTTGAGGTCATAGCTGAAATAAGCGCCCCAAAATGAGTAAAGAACGCCAAAACTTATGCATATTATTAAGTGAAAAATTATTGCCCAAACAATGAGGTCAGCAGCCTACCTGAATATACTGAATGATCAGGTTTACCGATCAATGGATTTTGTTTTCTCTGATGGCACATTGGGCATATTCCAAGATGACAATGTCAGAATTCATAGGGCTCAAATTGTGAAAGAGTGGTGCAGGGAGCATGAGACATAATTGCCACACATGGATTGGCCACCACAGAGTCCAGACCCTAACCCCATTGAGAATCTTTGGGATGAGCTGGAGAAGACTTTACGCAGTGGTCCGACTCTCCCATCATCACTACAAGATCTTGGTGAAAAATTAATACAACTCTGGATGGAAATAAATGCTGTGACATTGCATAAGCTTATCGAAACAATGCCATGGTGAATGTGTGCCGTAATCAAAGCTAAAGGCGATCCAAGGAAATATTAGAGTGTGTGACTTTTTTTGGCCAGGCAGTGTGTGTGTGTGTATATGTATACACACACACACACATATATTATTGTGAGCCACAGATGACTGCTGACAGCCTCATAGTTCTAGCCGACCTGTGACAATGAAACTGTCACAGGTCGGCTCAATAGATCGGGAAGTGAGCGAACACATACCGTCGCTCGCTCACTTCTCGATCTATCCCTGCAGAGATTCCCCCGTCACTCACGGCTCTTTGCAGGGATTTCCCCTGTCCAATCCTCCAACGCTGACTGGCGGAACGGACGGGGGGGGGGGGGGGGGCAGGTACAGCTGGCTCTGCCTCTAGATAGGCAGAGCCAGCTGTCAATCCCGCAGCTGGGTAGATCTCGACAGTAATGTCGGGATCCGCCCCGGCTGCGGCGTCTCAGTATACTGCGATCTGTAGCTCGCGGTATACTGAGCTTTGGGTGACAGGAGCACACTAGTTTGTGTCCTCCCGTTACCCTTAGGAGAACTATAAGGAAAAGCCCTAACCCCATAGTTCTCCTTTAATGTTTCTGTATTGGTTGCAGAGAAAGTGACCATCGTTCAAATAAATAAAATAAATTTCTAGGGCCACGGTAAATTATGATGTTATTGTTGTACATCAGATCCCCATCTATACCATACTGTCACCTGTAAAATCGGAGGTGTATGAAGTATACATGTGATACCAGGAAGTTTTTTTTGCCACAAGGCAAATGAAGAGTAATGTGCATTCCTCCTAAATAGCTGAGTAATAACCATCATACCACTTCCTGGCATATCAGACAATGTAATTACTCTATTGCCATGAGCAAACTGCGGGGATTTGTTCATATTGTTTACATTGTTTATTCCACACACGTATTAGCATGTTTAATGTATGTAAAACAACTTTTGCAATAATCACTTGAGGGGGAAAAACAGGGGCCATTACGAGGCTCTCCCACTGTCCCAGATGGACTTAAAGTGTAAATCCTAACAATAAACTTCTCTCATTTTATCTGTTTTGGTTTGCTAAATACACCAGTAAAAGTGTTTTGTTATATTTGTTCAATAAGTGCAAAAATATACCTTTGGATTGTGTCAGAACTTCAGAGCTGCAGGACGCATCTTGTGCACACCTCCTGTGTAGAGGAATATGCCTTCCTAGTCCTTATCTTAGGGCTACAGAAGGATTAGTCTTTATGTTGTGGAGATGGCAGAGAGGGTTAGTTTGGCTAGAGCAAACTGGGCAGGGCTGACACCACTCCTGTGTGTTACCAGCTCACAACAGGACTTGGGAGTTGAGTGCATTTCCAGAAGATGAACAGGTAATTTTCTGTACTTGGAGAAGTTTTTAAAGGGGTAAACTTGGTGACATAGGCATATATTGCTGAGATACAGTATATATTGTATATGTTTTTTATTTTTATTTTGCTCTGACCTACACTTCATAGGCTATGGCAATTACAATAGTTTTTGGATAGAATGGAAAGGATTAGAAACTATATTGATTCTTTCTTCTATCTGGGGCTCCATTAAAGATTACTTCTCACTTCCAGTTACTGTGGCAACAGTTTAAACAGACAGGAAGCAGGAACATCTGCAACAGGGGCACAGAAGACAAGAATAAAAAAAAACGAGTTCTAGCCTTCTCTACCTAAAAAAAATATCATTGTTGGAGACTTTCCCTCACTTCCTGTCCAGTGAACTTCCTCTCCCAAAGACACAACAGGAATTAAGAGAAAATCTCTCCAAAGCAAGGTGATAACCACTCTTAGACAATTGTCACAAGAACATTGGAAGATTTACCCTCCCTTCCTGTTCCTGTGACAACTGGGTTATTCTCTGTGCCGGAGACAATAATCACCAGGGGAAACAATGTCAATGGATTTCCCAGGCAGGAGCACAGACAGCAATAACAAACTGACAAAGATTCTAACCCTTCCATATTTTAGCCAAAACAAAATGTTTTGGACATACGCTTTAATATGCATTATGTAGAGCGCAAACAGCGAAATGGGAAAACTCAAAGGTAGGTGTCAACATCCATCAGCAGGAGCCCAAATGGTACAGGAACATAGCCAGAAATGATGAGAGTGATATTGTGTCACCGGGGTCCACAACAGAGATAAGAAACTGGACAGATGGGTCAGTGTCAATGGATTTGGGTCAATGGCATCAGTTTAAAAAGCTTCTAAACTCAATTGTGACAGGTGCATTTGGCCTATGGTTGACTTCCTTGTGACCTGCAGTTGCCCTGCTTCTGACCTGCAGTTGTCCTGCAGTTGCCCTTCTTCTGAAATGCAGTTGAACTCCTTCTGACCTGCAGTTGACCTGCTTCTCGTGGGTTTTCAATTTTTCTAGAGCTGCATGGGAACACTCAACCCAAGTAACCCAGGTCCTAAGGTTTTTACCCCCATGGGTAGACATACATAGAGGTGTTACCACTCCAGTGGTTCTACAGCTTCTCCACTGGTCGCAGGTAAACACTCCATTGCTCCCTGAAGTCTCCAAGTCTAAAAAAAGAGACGCACTTCCAGTTTGTTTGAACTGTGTTTGAAACAAACTGTATTGCTCGTCAAGCAATCTCGCAAAGCCAGAGAATTTGCACATTACTCCCTGCCAGACCCTCTCTCCTACTCCATTTACATGTTTCTTCCCAACAGGGGCTTAGTCATGAAGGACTAAGAAAAACACTGTGGAAGTGAGGCTCCATTGCCACCTCATCCCTTTATAGTGGACTCATTGGAAATACAGAGGTTCCGTGGCTGAGTACAGTGGTAAATAGTTTCACTTAGATGCATTTAAAGAGGCCCTGTCACATACAGTCAGATGCATGTAAAGCTCAGCGTCACATACAGTCAGTTACCCAAACATGCCGCCTCCATAGAATTACATGCACTTCTCCCCTGGTTAATCCGCACTCTGGGGTGGCCCTGTGAGGGCCGGAACTAAAACATAATGATCGGCTGCTGCAGCTCTCGGTATTCCTCCATGGCAGCCGAAATAGAAAAAAATAGCCCCCTCTTTCCTGCTGTCAGTTTAGCAGGAGACCGGGGACATAAGAGACTTTAACATAAATTTCTGGAGTGGGTACCTGGAAATGGGACCTGCTGCTGAAACCTGTAATAGAGCCCCCCTCTCTGTCTCTGGGCTCCCATGCTCCCTGGGTGGTACAGAAGAGCTGGCTCTACCAACCTAGAGGCCGCATGGCCCCCATGAGTGCGAATCGTTAGGCAACTGTTTAAAACGCAAAACACAAAAAGATCCCCAGCGCACCTGCCAGCTAGCCTGCAACAAAACGAATTACCCTGTCAACAGTATGCGTACATACTGTATGTCATACAGTATAAAACAGAGGTTTTAGTTGCACAAACCTTTGGCCAAAAATATGTGGAAGCCACACTCCCGCGCCAAGGCACCTCTGCAAGGTGTGGTCCTAACTCTATTTATTTAAGTCTGCAAGTGTGAGCATATTAATGAACACTTTGCAGAGGTGCCTTGACGGTGGCAGTGTGGCGTCCACATATTTTTGGCAAAAGGTTTGTGCAACTAAAACCTCTGTTAGAGGAATGAGTGCTGAGCTCATGTTTTGAAAGTCCAAAGGTGTTTTTTTTTTGTTTCACCGGTGACAACAGCAAAACAAAAGACAGCCAACTCATTTTGGGGAGTGCCAAACACAGGTTTTGAGAGTCCAAAAGTGTTTAAATGGTTCCACAAGTGACAACAGGAAATGAGAAAGGCAGCCAGCGTGTTTTGGGGATATGTTGGCTGCCCTTTGTTTCCCTGTTGTCACTTTTTGAACCAATAAAACACTTTTGGACTCAGCGCTCCTTCTGACTCTACTTTCATCATCTTAATGTAAATCCTGGTCAGGTTGAGCTAAATCACAACAGTCTGCATTGTTAAAAATGATGTTTCTTGTCCCATATATGCAGCTATATTGTTTCAGGGAAGGAATTGAATTTCAGATGTCTGCTTGGGATGTGATACAATTATACCAAAGCATAATAAGTTCATGATTTTCTATTATATTCTTTGTTATGACAGTGTGTTTATTAAGAAAATAATATCCATCCCGTTATTAATGATACGTGACCTTTCATGGCGCAGGATACGCATAACCTATAATTGCCTTTTCAATGAGAATTGCATTTTAAAAGTTCTAATTCGCTTAACCCTGTCAGGTAAATGATGACTTATTGTAAATATTGCTTCTGTTATTTTTGTTCTACCGATGACCACAATAACCTTTTACATGGAACCAGAGCTGACTGCTTTGCACAAATTTCGACCTATCACTTAACATGGTGTATAAAAACCTGTAACAACCAATCACAAAAAAGTGGTGTGACCACCACAGATCCTTATATACCATCCCTCCTCTGTAACAGTGTTTCTAAGCTTTATTACGGTGTGTATTGACCCCATTATGAAGGGCAACAATTTGTTCTCCCTCCTAGTCAAGATATTTTCTGTTTGCATGTTCTTTCTGGGCTTGTGTGGGTTTCCTCCGGGTACTCCGGTTTCCTCCCACACTCCAAATGTGTGCTGGAAGGTTAATTGGCTCCTGTCCAAAACTGGCCCTAGTATTATAGTTTACTGAGCGTGCCCAAGATGGTTGCCTCACCATCTCCCCCAACAGCAGATAAAGAGCTTTGAGTCTCCAAGGAGAAAGGGACTTCAGAAATTAGGGATGTTCAGATACCAGTTCAGATACCAGTGCCGATACTTGGCATTTTCACGAGAACTACCAGGGTTGCAGCGGTTGCAGCTGGGACCGGGCTCTGTCGCTCCACCACTGTCCTGAAAACATTAGTCTGTATTGTTTTAGAAAAACTGTCACATGACAATAAATAAAAAGGTATCAGTACCTGTATCTGTGAGTACTCGGGCAAGTATCAGTACTTGTAATTGAAAAAATAGTATTGGTGCATCCCTAATATATATTTATAAAAAACAAATCATACATTGAAACAGAGATGCACAAATCCCAGAATATTTTTTCCACCTGGTGAGTACATTTTTTAATTTAACGGAGAATTATAGGATGAGTGAAAAACACTAATCCCCATAATTCAAGCTGACCTGTGACACTGAAGCTGTCAGACGTTGGCCCTATTGATCGGGAAGTCAGAAAACACATACCGCCTCTCACTGATATCCCAATCCTCTCCCAGTAGAGAGCGGTGACTGTCAGTCATCACCCTACACAAGGATTCCACCCCTCCCTTCTCCATTTCTACAGGGCTGACTGGAGAAACAGACAGGGAGGTGGCGGGCACAGCTGGTTCAAACTTTCAATCAGCCAGCGGGGTGGACGTTGACAGTATTGTCGTGATCCGTCCCAGCGCTCTCAGCATATAGCGGGCAATAGCATTCTAGCAACTTCAGCGCGAAATTATAGCTAATTATAGCTAATTTGCCTACAAACGTCAGGTGGTCATAATAATCTGGCCACTCAGTGTATACTAAGTTTTGGGTCACCGGACGACATTAGTATACAGTATGTCCTCCTGTGATCCTGGAGAGAACGATGGCCAAAAAAGTTTGGACCATAGTTCTCTCTTAATGCTGCCAAGCTGGGTGTTGCTTGATGGTCACCAATGGTTTAAATTCCTGAGCCATTTGTCTTTAATCTTGTAACATATATGTATATATACAGCATATACTTACAGTACATAAATTTTTACCCCCTATTTTGTTTTCGCTAGCATTTCTTAAAAATCAGAGGTCAGATGCCCCCTCTGAGGTCTATTTGCTGTTTATGAACTATTTGAACCTATTTGGATTTTTGGACACACACTACACCATCTTTCAGCTCCTTAGTAACCCTAACAGTACAAACACAGAGCTGTTTTAGTTATGAACAGAGTATGGAAGGGATAAGACCTCTTTTAGGTATCTGTTTTTGTCTGATAGGGGGATTCACCATCTGTATTAGTTATGATGACCCCTGTCGCTGGGACAGAAAGTGATGAGAAATCGAATTATTTTTTTTTAATTCTTTATTTTTGGACAAAAAGGGTGGGGTACATTGAAAGAGAAAACATGCGGAGGCCACATGGTCTCACAAAATGTGTAAATAACATACAGTGAGGCATATAGTATAAAACTCGATAACAGGTTGTAAGATCGGTTCAGGTAATTATATTTGTCCCCGCCCTTAAGGCATTTTATGGTGAACAAAAATAAACTAACATAACACACAAAACAAAATAAGAAGGGAACACTAAGTTGGGGCGGGTGGTCGGGTACAGCCCCACTAAATGAGAGGCTAGCCCGAACACGATCACCCCCCTACATCACATACTAGGCAGACAGAGACAAACACTGACTCATAAACATAAAGCAAAAAGAAACGTAGAAAGAGCAGAAATGAAAGTGAAGATTGCAGTCCCGCTCCCCGGCAACCCCCAGCCCTATCATCCCCAGTGCCACATATCCACCACTAATTGGGTGGCATGGTCGGGAAATCTAACATTTTACCGTTGTCACCAGAACAGGAGTAGAGGGCAAATTTTCCAATGGCTTGGTAAAAACTGTCTAACTGTCTGACTTCTCTTACTTTGGAGAGATTTCTTCTCCTTTCTCCTATTGTGTCAAAATTGGAACAAATATGACAAAAAAACTCCAACAGGGGTTTGAACTATTTCCCACGCTATAGAAAAGTCCTACTCTGGGCTACATGTTCAAACACAAGAGTCATGTGTATTCTTAGTTGAATCTTGGTGTGGTTTGTGTATTTCTTCTAGATCTGTGCAGCAATTCAGAGTGATATGTGGCACTTCCTATAATAAAGACCGGGCACTGATGCCCTCTCCCCTTGTGCAGGGGGACTGGTCTTGTCTCCGCCAACATTTTTCATGCCCTGAGTTCAGCTTTAAATTCCCAAGAAACTAAGTTACATTTTAAACCCCCTGGATTTGCTTTGCATTTTCATGAATGGAATGTTTTATCATTGCTTTAAATCTTGATGGAGAGCTGATTCATTACTGAGCCAGATAAGGATGAATGTTCTTTGTATTTGATTAACTAGCTTGCCAGTCTGTAGGTTTGTGTAAACACTGCCACTCTCACCAGTCAGTCAATACTATTGATCCCAGCAGTGTCCAAGGTAATGTTTTACACTCCAAACACCAGAAAACGGCTTGCTGTGTTTAATCATTGTCATATTAATGATCTCATGGAATCTCCAGGCAAATTAATTATTTATGACAATCGAATATGCTTTTAAAGCAGAACTCCAGATAAGAATTACAAGATAAAAATGAATAGTCCATTAAATGATAAAATAGCAAGATCAGCTTTTGCTGGAATATTTATTTTCAATCCACAGATTTCCAAACGTAGTATCTTTCCTCTGCCACTAGATGTATTCAATCTGATAGCTAGCATGCAACAATCCACTTCCTCTAAGCCCAGGTCATCCTGGGCATACCCCAGACTGTGATTGGTTCATGATAGGAGGTAAGTGCAAGTATGTGTGTTGGGGGGGAGGTGTGATCTGACCATGTTTTATGTTACACTGTAACATAAAACATGGTCAGATGGACAGGTCAGAAGGGGCTGGTCACCCACCTTAAAGAGCATGTAAACCCTAGTAGTGAACTTCTCTTATTTGCTCTCTTTTGATCTGTTGAATATACCATTAAATGCCTTTTGTTATATCTGTTTCATAAGTGGAAAAATACCTGTTGATTGTGCCAGAAGTCTTGTAAGCGGATAGCTTCCTGCTCTCAGCCTGTGCACAAGGAGGGGTTATGGAGGTGTGGAGAGAGGAAAAGATAAAGGTTATAGAGATAAGGAGAGACAATGGCGATGACGAGAGGTTATGAAGATGACCAGGGATTATGGAGATGGGGAGAGGTTTTAAAGATAAGGAGGGGTTATGGAGATGAGGAGAGGTTATAGAAATGAAGAGAGGTTATGGTGATGACGAGGGGTTATGGAGATGAGAAGGGGGTTGTGGAGATGATAAGAGGTTATGGAGATAAGGAGAGGTTATGGAGATGAGGAGAGGTTATGGAGATGAGGAGGGGTTATGGAGATGAGGAGGGGTTATGAAGATGAGGAGAGGTTATGAAGATGAGGAGGCATTATGAAGATAAGGTGGAGATTATGAAATGGTGGGGGTGGTTTGGTGGTTTGGGTGGTTTGGTGCACACTAACAGAGTGGATGGGGAGGGGCGAGTCACCAGCCAGGGCATCCTGCTCAGCTCTTGGCAACCAGTGACTTTAATGGTTGCCAGTAGCTAGACAGGATACCGGCCAAAGCGTCCCATGTTGCTAAGAGCTGGGCGGGGAGATGTGTATGGCCCTTACACATCTACCTGCCTGGCTCTTAGCAACCTGGGACACTGCAAACATTGTTGAGCTGAGCGGCCATGCCGCTCTGCCTGCCGCCCCCCACGTGACTTTAAGAGATCCTACCTAAGACAACAACCACAAGGCTACAAAGCTATTATAGGGACAGCCCTGAACGACACCCCTATCAATATGTAGCTAGTGGAGAATCCAGCTGCACAAGGTGAATAGAAAGATGAACATTCTGTCCCCAAATCTGTTTAAAGACAAAATGTCCACGTTTGATTGGAGTTATCTATATGTAACAATGCCAAGAGCTAAATTGATATCTTTTTGTTTGTGGGTAAAGTTTGCAATACCTCGCCCAGGTAATTTCATGACTGATTCCTGACTCACTTCTGTCTTAGCGGGTACGTCTGTGCACAATAGAAAACACAGCATATGAAGTACACTGCTGCAATACATGTACATTTCCTCCTGATTTGTTCATTTAAAGGGTTAGTTCACCTTGATGATTAATGATTTCACTATTCACATTACAGCTTACATTGTACGTTAAAATACTGTCCTCCGTTTTTAAAATGTATTTTTACTTTTCCTACTGCCGCTCCCGTGGGCTCCCTATCTCCATGGATGTATGGCCCCAGCTCCTCACAAACAAGCACTTGGCAAGGAGAACTTTGCTTGCCTAACCATGCATGCGCAGTCCACGTTTTCTCAGAGCAGTGGCTGAGCCAACACACACATTTATTCTGACTTCATGTCTGTATAAATGAGCTGCCAATACACCCAAAAGTGTTGGGGTTCCGCCCACAGGCTCCTGTTTAAATTTGAATATGGTGTGGCTGTTCATGGCTCCGTCCACACAGGAGTATCATTAATTTACAGATCCATTTATGATAGAGAGGAAATTGTAGATCTCAGTGAGGGTGTGGTGACATCACCTCCCTGGGAGTCCATTGCTTCTTCCAATACCCATAAAAGAAAGTTTGTACCTGGGTATGGAAAGGGGCTAGAGGGAGTATCTCCAGATGCTGAGCAATCTGGAGATGCTCAGCGGGGATCGATTCTATTTAGAATTTCTGTCTAAAAGGTGGATTGTGCCTTTCAACCCAGAGCCTTTAAAAAGTTTCATTATAAGTTGTGATGTTTGGGGATATTGGCACATCTGGTGAGTGCTTAAAGATGCAGTCCACTCACAAGAACTTCTGTTTAAGGGTCTGTTAGCCCACCTTTATTCAAACGAAAGTTCATACATCCTCCTTGGATACCCTCGCAGGGATTGTGCAGCAAAACATCCATGCAATACTTCAAAACACCGCAAGTTTAGCCTCCTGGCTTCCACTTTACACATTACCACTTCTGACTCACTGGTCCTCTTGGAAATGCTGTCTCCAAGCCTCACTAGTTCTCTCCCAGCCTCCCTGGCTGTCTTCGTGTGCCTCCAGCACACACACCACCTGACTCCACTTTAACTTCTGGGGGAGTCCTCCTGATCCCTGAACACTGTCAGTTCCTATCCCAGCAGGAGCTTACCTGACTCCTCTCTGACTTCTGGGGGAGTCCTCCTGACCCCTGAACATGGTCTGTTCCTATTTTGCAGCAGGAGCCAGAATCCTTTCCTCAAGGGCTGTGCAATCATCGGGTGCTGGTCACTGCTAATCCCTGGACCCAGGACTGGAGATTTCTTCTCTCCTGAATCACTTTGAAACCTCCCAGTTCCAGGATCCCCAGCATAATCCAGACACATCCTTGCTTCCTGATACCTCTCAGTCTATCTGGCTAGAGTCCTCAGTGATCATAATACCCAATCCCACAGTGAGATTGTCACAAAATACCACAAAGTGAATAAATAATATTACATGGCTTCCGTTTTGAGAATGTAAGTTTATGCCTTTTATTAGACACACAAGGAAATCACAAGAACATACTCCATGAAGACACTAACATTACAAGGTCATGAGTATCATAGGACAGCCAGGGAATCTATCCATTTGACACCAAGCGATTTTCCTATTTATCCGATTATTCTTATTATGACAGAAGTGAGTCAGGATTCTGTCATGAAATAAACTGGGCGAGGTATGGCAAACTTCAGCCACAAACCAGGATATAAATTTAGCTCTTGGAATTGTTACATAGAGATAAACTCCAGTCAAACACAGACATATCAGGGGACAAGGTCTATGTGCTGCGCGTTTGTAATTGAATGTTTCTGTTCTTGTGTAGCTGGCTTTCACTAACTACATCTCTATATCTGATGTTATCCTCAACTTCTTAAAGGTAGAAGAGTATTTGTTCAAAGTCACCAATATTCTGTCTATGCTGAGAAAGGAATAGGAAAAGGTAATAGTTATTGGGTCTAGTTGTTTTTTTATACACTATCTGCAGTGCCGTCCGTCCGTTTTTTTACTACGGGCGGACGGCAAGAGGTTAAACTATATTTATGTATATATTTTTAGTCTCTCTCTTTCTTGTAAGTGTGAACATTTAATATGCAGCAAAGGATTCCCAGAGCTGTATAGTTTCACTAAAGACCCATCATCTAGGAAGCTCCTCCCACTTCATATTCAAATTACTGTAGCAGCTTTAAAGAGCGACTTTATTTTTTAGCTAGTACACATTTTAAACTTCTCTTGTCTAGTTTGCGAGAAAGTAATTTTTCACATTACATATTTTGACATGGGTGCTGTGCCAGATTTTCATATATGGATTTGTAACTGCCCTTTCTATTGCTCATCTGTATATAACGGAGTGTTAAGGTGGCCATACACTTTACAACCATCGCACGACTTTCGTTGTGCGATGGTTGTAAGGTGATTAAAATTCCGTACCAACTGCCCATCTTGGACAGGCAGATCGTACTTGCGATCATCGCCGATGATTGCAATGCTGAGCGGGCAGTGTGCGCTTGCGCACACACCGGCCCGTGCTGCTTTCGTCTTGCGATCGTGCTACCAACCCGCCGAAAATCAATTTTCGGCGGGTTTTCTAGTGTGCTCGTAAGACAAAAGTCGGGCGACCGTACAGTAAATGCGGTTGTATGCTGCCCATACACCTGCCGATTATTGTACGATCGCTGGATTACCCGCGATTATCGTACGATAATCGTCAGGTGTATGGGCACCTTTACCAGCAACCCTGTTTAATTACTGTTGAGATAAGCTAAGTCTTAAGGTGGCCATACACCTTACAACCATTGCACGACTTTCGTTGTGCGATGGCTGTAAGGTGATTAAAATTTCATACGACCTGCCCATCTTGGACCTGAAGATCGTACTTGCGATCATCGCAAGTCCTCCCCGCTGAGGGGAGGGCTTACAGAAGATTGTAATGGTGAGCGGGGAGTGTGTGCATGCACACCTCGGCCCGTGCGGCTTTCATCTTGCGATCGCGCTACCAACCCGCCGAAAATCGTACGAAAGACGTGCGACCTTACAGTATATGCGGTCGCGCGCTTCCCATACACCTTACGATTATTGTATGATCGCAGGATCACCTGCAATTATCGTACAATAATCGTCAGCTGTATGGGCAGCTTTACAGATGGTCTATTCTTTTCTGATGGTAAATGGTAGCTACAGCCCTGAGTAAGCAGGAAGCAAATTGTAAAGGTAATGGGAAAATATGGCTCCCCAATGTATCTACTGTACAGTACTGTGCAAACGTTTTAGGCAGGAGGAAAAAATGCTGTAAAGTAGGAATGCTTTCAGAAATAAAAGTGTTAATAGTTTATTTTTATCAAATAACAAAATGGAAAGTTAAAGGAGAACTATGAGGTGAGCGCTTTTCACTCACCTCATAGTTCTAGCCGACCTGTGACAATGAGACTGTCACAGGTCGGCTCAGTAGATCGGGAGGTGAGCGAACACATACCGGCGTTCGCTCACTTCTCGATCCTGTCACAGCTCTCTGCCGTGACAGGGGAGGGACTGGATTCCCCTCTCCCCGCTCCGATCCACCAGCGCTAATTGGCGGAACGGATGGGGAGGGGGTGGGTACAGCTGGCTCTGCCTCTAGATAGGCAGAGCCAGTTGTCACTCACGCAGCTGGGCGGATCCAGACATAATTGTCGGGATCCGCTTCAGCGCCTCAGTATACCGCGAGCTGTAGCTAGCGGTATACTGAGCTTAGGGTGACAGGAGGACGCTAGTTTGTGTTCTCCTGTTACCCTAAGGAGAACTATGGGGAAAAGCCCTGACCCCATAGTTCTCTTTTAATAACAGAAGAGAAATCCAATCAATATTTGGTGTGACCACCCATTGCCTTCTTCTAGGTACACTTGCACACAGTTTTTGAAGGAACTCGGCAGGTAGGTTGTTCCAAACATGTTGGAGAACTAGGCACAGATCTTCTGTTGATGTCGGCTGCCTCAAATTCTTCTGTCTCTTCATGTAATCCCAGACAGACTCCATGATGATGAGTTCAGGGCTCTGTGGGGGCCAAACCATCACTTCCAGGACTCCTTGTTCTTCTTTACACTGAAGACAGTTCTTAATGACATTGGCTGTATGTTTGGGGTCGTTGTCCTGCAGCAGAATAAATTTGGGGCCAATCACATGCCTCCCTGATGATATGGCATGATGGATAAGTATCTCCTTGTATGTCTCAGCATTGAGGACACAATTGATCTTGACCAAATCTCCAACTCCATTGGCAGAAGTGCATCCCCAAACTTGCAAGGAACCTCCAGCATGCTTCACTGTTGCTTCACTGACACTCATTATTTTACAGCTCTCCATCCTTCAGCAAACAAACTGCCTCCTGCTACAGCCAAACATTTAACATTTTGAGTCCTCAGTCCAGAGCACTTGCCATTTTTCTGCGGCTTTGCGGACAAAAAGCCATACCTCTGACGTGGGAACAAGGCTAACCGCCACAAATGTGCACAAAAGCATAGGAACTGGGGTGCTGAAAAATGGCAGCAGGTGCTCTGGACTAATGAGTCAGAATGTGAAATATTTGGCTGTAGCAGGAGGCAGTTTGTTCTCCAAAGGACTGACTGTAGTTTTTTTGCTGCATTTCTGCCAATGGAGTTGGAGATTTGGTCAGGATCAATGGTGTCCTCAATACTGAGAAATACAAGGGGGTCTTTGGGGGTCGGTGAAAAAGGTGAGATGGTTACAAAGCAGGGGATCCATCTGGTGCTATCTGTTGACCCTGTTGGTTTCAGTTGGTGATATGGCGTGGTGTAATTCCTTAATGGGAAGTTGGGAATAGTCAATTTTGGTGCTATCTTTGAGTCTGTAGAAGAGCAGTTGGGGACATGGGAGGTATGGGTTGGTATGTTTATTCTGTTTATGGGGAATTGTAACTGATAATTGTTATATGGTTATCAAAAGTGCTGCTTGGGCTGTTTAAAAATCATGTGCACAGTTCATGTGTTTAATGGGAGCTTGGCCAAGGGGACAGAATAATGAATGCATCAGTCATGCATTGAACTTGTGCTGGACACAACAGTAACCTATTTAATATGTCTGTGATTCCATTCCAGAAGCCAGTCTGGACGAAAGAGTTTTTTAAATTAGTTGACTCAATGATGGCAAGAACGAATGCTCAGATGAACAATTTGAACAAATGTTTGCATGAAACAGTAAATATCTTGCTTAACTCTCCCATGCACTAACCTCCGTCCATGTCCATGGCAGCATACTACAGGCAGCTTGGCAGTACACAGGTTAGAAGACCAATCAATACCCCTAGCAATAAATGAAGCCAGTTTAAAAAGGTACATTGCTTTCTCTTATGAGTGGAACTTCTATGGATGCTTCCACAGCTGTCTTAGTTTTTTCCCTAATTGCTTTTTATGTTTCAGTGTACTCTGAACTAAATGGAACCTGTGGAAACGATAACCCTTTCCAGGGGCTGCTACAATGTAGAATATTATGTTCATAAAGAGATACTCTTTCAACCATGTTCAGTGTCAAATAGGTTTGAGTTTCCTGTGTAAAACATGGCATGCTTGAGTGAGAAGGACCTTATGTTTACACATATATGTCAGCACTGATGTTTGGAGATAAGGCTGGAAGGGAATCCTTTACCCTATACACACTAGAGATAGGCTACATTACATGGAAGTGTCTCCGGTCATATTATATTCCATGCAAGCTGTAATTATACGAAAGCCCAGATGAGAGTGCGGTCCATCACACACATTATATTATCTGTCAGTCATACGAACACTGTAATTACAGACACATCCGCTGCTCGCATCTTCTCTTGGGACCTGGTTATTGTCGAATTCATATAAAATGCTGGACATCAAGAATGAAACCTTTTAAAGGCACCATTAAAAAAATGACTTTTACACCTTGAATTGAATCATGAGAGTGAGCTAACCTCCTTTTTCATTCAGATATATATATATATATATATAGTGACATAAGGAAATGGCAAGTCATCGAGTTTTCAGAAAACAATCACAACTTCAGAAGTCCCCATGACCACTTCTTCAAGATGCATCAATTAAGTTCATTGGTGCAAAAATGGAAAAAAGGGCCTCAGTCATGAAGGGGTTAAAGTAATCTAAAAATTCCTAACCCCCAAAGGAGCCGCCAGAATAACTCGGGTCATCACTAGTCTGTCTAGGGGTTTTGGTCTGCAGCTGCCCCATTAGCATTTAACCGCCCTCTTCTAATGCCCACAAAGCTGATATCCACTCCAGAAGTATAATGCTGAAGAACTTTTATTAACATCTTCACACTCGGGAGAGAGGGTATAGGGTTCCTAGATATCCAGGGTGTAACAGACATAGACTCCAGACTCACCAGACTTTTTTAGCATCTCAGTGTAGATCCATTTGTAGCTCATTGAATAGGGATTTAAGTAACAGATAAACAGGGAGTGAACACAAATCCTCAGCAGGAGAGACACCAGCCATGCTCCTGAGTACCTCTACATCCCAGGGTCTTCCAGTAGCCATCATCTTCCCTGGTTCTTCTCCTCTGACAACAGCGCAGGCCTCCCCCATCCTGGAGGCCTAGTGAAACTCTTCCCGCACTACAGCCTCTGCCCACCCTCAGGCTTAGCCTGGGAGGTGGCTCGACAGCACACAGCCTTGTACTAATCCATGGCTGGTCCCGAACTAAACTGAGCACATGGCAATTCCCTCCAGTGTATGTACCCTATCCCAGCATGCAACACTGATTGAGAGAAACCCAGTGATTGGCTGCTGCACTGTACATACACTTACAATGTCCCTCATTGGCTGTCCCACAATACAGCAGAGTCATACTCCACCTAGGTGGGCATAGTCAATGCCAGACACCTGGAATTAACCAGAGAAATGCCAACTATAATCCAGCCAGGCTGACTACAACCCTGGCAATCACTAATGTCTAGTAGCCACCTCACAAAAAGGTGATGGGGGCTACATGTGCATTTCACCATGAGTGCAAAAAAAAAAAAACTGCTCTGGCAGAGAATGAGTTAAAGACCCTGTAAGTAGAGAAAATGACTGGCTTATGTACCAGAAATGCACTCAGCTTCAGTTGTGGGCTGCTAAACTGCTGAATCCCTCCTACTGTACTAATCTCTACATTATAGGGACTAATTGTTCTGTAGTACAAGATAAAAGCTGGGATAAAATAGGACGTGCACTGAGGACACAGGACAGCTCTGAATTTCTGGCATGATCAACAGGTATTCTTTGTACCTATCCAACAGATGTAACAACAAAACAACCCTCCATATTTTACCCTTCATAGAAAATGTTAGACAAGTTATCTGGACCCTTATTGCTATATCACAGTTCTGCAACAGTTACATCACTAAAACTGCTGAGTGTTATTTGATGAAACTCGTCACCTTTTGTTTAGTGTAAAGAGGGAGAGAGCGGGAAACCATCATTGTGAGACAGGAAAAAGGGGAACGATTTCAACATTTCGCCTTTAAGTGCTCTTTTCAGCTCGTTCAGTTTACAGAAAGCATGCTTAATTACACATGTAAGATGAACGACCTTCCCTGCAGCAGCAAATATGTAAAAAAAAAAAAAAGGTCTAAGTGTGGTTTGACGTGGAGATAGCAGCATTGAAATGTCTAAACAGGCTTTGAGGGTTTGATTTATTTAAGTACAAGTGGGAGAGGTTTACTTGCTTATCATGATTATGGAGGGCAAAAAGAAAGGATTTCTTACGTCCTTCCATGTTAGGGGCGCTGCATTTGTGAAAAAGAAAAACTCTGGAGGGAAAAAAATATTTCCATAAAAGGGAGACAAATTGAAAACAAAAAAGGATATACATATACTGTATATTAGGGATGCACCTTACAAGTACCCGCTGATACCAGTTACCAATAACTTTTTGTAGTGTCATGTGACAGTTTTTCTAAAACAATACAGACTAATGATTTTAGGACAGTGGCGGAGTTCCCAGCTGCAAACACTGCGCTCCTAGTAGTTCTGCCACTGACTCCAAGCTGTAGAGGGACTACAAATCCCAGCAATGCATTATACAGCAATGCAAAATACCACCATCTATAGAGGACTACAAATCCCAGCAATACATTATACAGCAATGCAAAATACCACCAGCTAGAGAGGACTACAAATCCCAGCAATACATTATACAACAATGCAGAATACCACCAGCAAGAAGACTACAAATCCCAGAAATATACTGTACAGCAATACAGAATGCCATCAGCTACAAAAGACTACAAATCCCAGGATTAATTATACAGCAATGCCACACAGCCCTGTGTTGCTTAACAGGGCTGTGCAGGGTCTCACCAGAGCTGTGCGAGGTCTTACCAGGGCTGTGCAGGGTCTCACCAGGGCTATGTGCATGTCACAACATAGCTGTGCGGTCTCATGAGTGCTGTGTGCTGGTCTCACCAGTGCTGTGTCAGTCTCACCAGATCTATACGGGTCTCACCATGTCTATACGGGTCTCACCATGTCTATACGGGTCTCACCAGGGCTGTGTGGTCTCACCAGGGCTGTGCGGTCTCACCAGGGCTGTGCAGTCTCACCAGGGCTGCGTGCGGGTCCCACCAGGGCGGTGTGCATGTCGTACCATGGCTGTGCAGGCTCACCAGGGCTTTGCGGGTGGCTGTGCAGGTCTCACCAGGGCTGCGCGGGTGGGTGCGGGCAGCGGAGTCTCATCATGGCTATGCAGGCGGCGGGAAGGAGGAGGAGATTTGCGGCTGGACCGGCACTGTTAACAGCAGTTGCAAGTAGGCGCACCTGACCATAGGACGCAGGGAGGGTAGGGTTTTGTGACAGCTGTAGTTAGTGACAGCTGAGACAGGTGGAACTGTGATTACAGCGCCACGGTCTCAGTGATCACACAGAGCAGACAAAGCACAGACGTTCTTTGTCTGCTCTGTCGGCTCTATGGTGAGCTCCTATGCCATTCACGGGTCCCTCAGAGGAGCGGGACACACACACACACACACACAGGATCGCTGCTGCTCCTTTCATACAAGTGATCTGATTAGAGCAGCAGCTCCACACTACACATTTAGCTCTGCTTGTCAGGAGCAGGGCTAAATGTACAAAAAAACTACTCGCCCGGCGTCCGAAACTGCATGTCCCAGGCGTCGGGCGATAGGGATTCCCTCAGCTCTCACACATTCTCTCCATAAGACGCAACAGACATTTTTGCCTGCCTTTTGGGGGGGAAAAAGTGCGTCTTATGGAGCGAAAAATACGGTATATTTGCATATACACGCAGATCAGCTATAACATTATAACTACTGAGAGGTGGAATGAATGACATTGATTATCTTGTTGCAATGGTACGTGGAAGTGGGCGGGAGATATTAATCAGCAAGTCAACATTTTGTCCCTGAAGTTGATGTGTTGGAAGCAGAAAAAAAATGGGTAAACGTAAGGATTTGGGCGACTTTGACAAGGGCCAAACTGTGATGGCTAGATGATTAAAAAAGAACTATGGGGTAAGTGTTTTTCCCCATAGTTCTCTTAAGGGTCACAGGAGGACATATACTAGCCTCCTCCCATGACCCAAAGTTCAGTATATCGCAAGCTACAGCTTGCGGTATATTGAGACCGCCTCAGCCGGGACGGATCCCGACAATGCTGTCGAGATCCACCCAGCTGGGTGAGTGACAGCGACCTCTGCCTATCTAGAGGCAGAGCCAGCTGTGCCCGCTTCCTCCCTAGTCCGTTCCTCCACTCAGCGCCGGGGGATCGGAGCAGGGAGCGAATCACAGCGGGGAGCGGTAAGTGACAGTCAGCGCTCACTGCAGGGAGACGATCGAGAACTGAGCGAGCGACGATATGCGTTCACTCACTTCCCAATCTATTGAGCCGACATGTGCCAGTGATTTTCACTCACCTCATAGTTCTCCTTTAAGTCAGAGTAACTCCAAAACTGCAGCTCTTGTGGGATGTTCCCAGTCTGCAGTGTCCAGGACCAAACATAAGTGGTCCAAGGAAGGAAAACCGGTGAACCGGTGACAGGATCATGAGTGGCCAAATCTCATTGATTTGGGTGCAAAAGTTGGCCCGTGTAGTCCAATCCAACAGAAGAGCTACTGTATCTGAAATTGCTGAAAAAGTTCATGTTGGTTCCAATAGAAAGGTGTCTGAATACACAGTTCATTGCAGTTTCTTGCACATGGGACTGTGTAGCCACAAGCCAGACAGTGTGCCCATGCTGACCGTGTCCACCGTCAAAAGTGATTACAGTGGACACGTAAGCATCAGAACTGGACCACGGGGCAATGAAAGAAGCTGGTCTAGACTGATGAATCACATTTTTTTTTAGATCATGTGGATGGCCGTGTGCGTGTGTCACTTACCAGGGGAAGAGGTTTCACCAGGATGCACTATGGTAAGAAGGCAGGACGGCAGAGGCAGTGTGATGCTTTGGGCAATGTTCTACTGGGAAACTTTGGGTCCCACCTAAACATTGTTGTGATCAAGTACACCCCTTATGGAAATTGTATTTCCCCAATGGCAGTGGCCTCTTTCAGCAGGATAATGCACCCTGCCACACTGCGAAACTGGATCAATAATGGTTTGAGGAACACAAAGATGGTCCTGAGACATCTTCCTCATGCTGCCTCATTATACAGACAGCCCTGAATGAGGGAGTACCCCAGAGGTAGTTCCAGGGATAACAATGGTAGGGTAGAGTTGGGGTAAAAAAAGACACTTCCCATGGCCATGAGGGCTCAAAAGAGATTGGGGTATCGCAATTGCCCCTTTGGCCAGCCAGACTGAGGATGGGAGGGAAGAAGAAGGAGGAGGAGAAGAAGGGTGGGAGACAAACTGATGTTTGTTCTTACCGTAATAGAGTACTAGTAGGATGAAAGTAGTATTTAGTTTGTGTCCTACCGTTACCCTTAAGGAGAACTATGGGGAAAAGCCTTAACCCCATAGTTCTCCTTTAAGAGTTGGCCTAAAGGCAGTCAGAGTGGAAGATAGACGGACAGGTTGGGGTAGAGAGTTCCATAGGATGGGAGAGGCTATAGTGAAGTCCTGGAGGCGAGCATGGGAGGAGTTGACAAGGGAGTTGGAAAGCAGAAGGTCATTTGAAGAGCGGAGGGGGCGGTTAGGGTGATACTTTGAGACAAGGTTTGAGATATAGCCGGGGGCAGAGTTGTGGATGGCTTTGTGAGTGATTGTTAATATTTTGAATTTTAACCTTTGGGCTATTGGAATACACTTTAAAAGGTTTCTTAGTAGACAGATCTAAACCCTCGTCGAGCACCACCTAAAGCTCTGGGATTTAAAACAAGAATCAGAAAAGCATAGTAAGTCCCCGATTTGGGGACTTTTTTAAAGTCATGGTCCCTTTAAGAATATTACAACTTTGTAACGTTTTGCAGTATTTTTTATTTATTTTTTTGTGAACAAATGACTACTGTTTGGCAGGGGAACAGCTGCTTTTCTACTGGTATTCTGTGTATCTTATCATTTCCAGCACTTATTATGGTTAGTAAATGTTTATCTTTGTTGGAGTTTGTTCAGAAATTCAAACAAAAAGGGCTATAATTGCAGATCTCTGCACATCATTCTCTAAACATTGTTAAAGCCGTGTTTCTATGTCTGTTTATCAAGGCAGATAAAATAAAACCTCAGAGATATAAGGCCAATTTACTCTCTCCCAGCCCACTCCGGTTATTCACATAGTCTCACACATTGGTTGTTTATTTGTCCCTCCACAGACTTGAGGCTTGTACATACAGTTGGTTGTCTGCAGACTCAGCTTGCTGTTCCCCTGAGAGTTGAAAATAGGCAGTCTTGGAGCCTTGGGTTACAAAATTGGGAGTTTTGGCTTTGTGGGACATTTCAATGAAATTTTTGACAAAATGAATTGGCATTGGTTGGGAAGGCTAAATTGAGGCAACCTTGTCACTTAAAGGAGAACTATGAGGTGAGTGTAAATCACTCAGCCTCATAGTTCGAGCTGACGTGTGACAATGAAGCTGTCACACGTCGGCTCAATAGATCGGGAAGTGAGCGAACACATACCGTCGCTCGATCACTTCTCGATCCTGTCCCTGCAGAGCGCCTCCAGCGCTGATTGGCGGAACGGACGGGGTGGGTACAGCTGGCTCTGCCTCTAGATAGGCAGAGCCAGCTGTAAATCACGCAGCTGGGTGGATCTCTACCGTAATGTCAGGATCCGTCCCGGCTGCGGCGGTCTCAGTATACCGCAAGCTATAGCTTGCGGTATACTGAGCTTTGGGTCACAGGAGGATGCTAGTTTGTGTCCTTACGTGACCCTGAGGAGAACTATGGGGAAAAACACTTACCCCAACGTTCTCCTTTAAGAATACCTGCAAAGAAGAAACGGAATGCTAATTTTCCTGCTGCTCGTGCCGCTGAACTTCTCTCTATTGCTGTGAAATGGCTCTCAGAAGTCCACAGGGCAGCACTCACCTGGGAGTGTTGATCTTCATGGTTCCCCACAGCAGTTACTAGTTCCTCTTGTTGACCTCATGTAACAGGAGGAGAAAGTAGTAATGTAGCATCAGCAAGAGAAACCAGTGAGAAATGCTGGGGAGATCAACACTCCTGAATTGTTGGTTTCCTGGCTGATTTTGGGGTTCACTTCACAACAATGGAGAAGAATTTAGCATCACATGAAGCACGAAAGTTGAATATTCTTTCAATACTCTAATATTACAAAGTTACATACGGTAGTATTTGAAGTTGAATAAAGATACAGGCCCATCGAGTTCAACCTTTGTAAGCATGTGTGTGTGAGTCTCTGTGTGTTCCAGTCATCAAGAGAACCTGTACCCCTGTATGTTATGGTCTCTGTAGAAGGTTTCTAAGCGATCTTTCAATGATTTCATACTTTCTGTTGCCGGCTCCAAGGTTTCAGGTACGTAAACCTTTTTTTATTTTTGTCCCTAGATGAAAATGAGCACTTAAACCTTGCAGTGCGGGGGTAGCCCCACTGCAAAGGTTAAGAATAGTTCTGTCTGGAGTTCTTCTGTAATGTATTTAATGCAAGTTATGTACCTGTAAAGGGAGACTTCGGATGGGTGCCACCATCCAGGATATGATGTCAGCAGCCTCAGCAGACTCAAAGCTGTCATTCACGTGACACTCTATATTATTCCTCCCCCAGCAGTTACATAAAGGGTTGGTGAGGTGTGGGGCAGAGGAACTAGACCAGCACAGACAGTAATCAGACACTGGAGAGGAGAGGTCTATGATGTACATGGAGGGAGGGAGAACTGTGGCGGTGCTCTACCTGATATATATGAGCAAGTTCAAAGGCACAATTGCAATTGAATAAAAAAAATTAATCAAAAGAAAAAATGCTGCAGGTAAGTGTTTTAAAGGAGAACTATGGGGTCAGTGTTTTTCCCCATAGTTCTCCTTAGGGTAATGGGAGGACACAAACTAGCGTCCTCCCGTTACCCTAAGCTCAGTATACCCCGAGCTACAGCTCGGGGTATACTGAGACGCCGCAGCCAGAGCGGATCCTGCCATCGATGTCGAGATCCGCCCAGCTGCGTGAGTGACAGCTGGCTCTGCCTATCTAGAGGCAGAGCCAGCTGTACCCACCCCGTCCGTTCCGCCAGTCAGCGCTGGCGGATCAGAGCGGGGAGGGGGGAATCCAGCCCCTCCCCTGTCACGGCAGAGAGCCGTGTCAGGATCGAGAGGTGAGCGCCGGTATATGTTCGCTCACCTCCCGATCTACTGAGCCGACCTGTGACAGTCTCATTGTCACAGGTCGGCTAGAACTATGAGGTGAGTGGAAATCACTCATCTCATAGTTCTCCTTTAAATACTTGATTTTTCTGTGCTTTTCACCTGCATTTTTTTTATGTTGGTGACAGGGTCTCTCATTGTATTGTGCACGTGTCATATCTCTTGTCTTATCAAATACTTTTCTTTTTATTTGATCACATTTTTATATTTGATTATAAATGTAAGTTTTCTACCACAAGAAAAATTCCCGAATGCCAAAACAAAAAGAGAGTTATTAATTCCGTCTGTTGGAATGCAGAACCAATATGCTGTGATTTATTTTTCCATCACATTACGTTACTTATGCAAAGCATTGTTAGAGAAGGAAAAAATCCCATATCTGAAAATAATCACTCTATTGTCTGCAATAATAACTGCAGATTGGAATTCCTTTGCAGAGCGCTTGGAACTCACTAGGTAAGTTACCCTGGGAGCTCCCATTAGACAATGCCCATGTGTTCAATAATGTAACATCTGACTCATATACATCTGTACTGGATGGATCTGTGTAACCTACACTGGGTATACTGACACATCCTGGCTTCATGTAGAGCTGATTCACAAAATGTTGTCTTAAGTACAAGCTGATGACAGATCTACATTCTCTCTGACCTAATATTTTCTGCCTTGTGTGAGAACTGTATTAACTGCAGTCAAAGCCAGTTAAGCCTTGAAATGTACACCCGTAGTACAGTCTACCTGATCAGGGTTGTCTATATTCTAGTAAAGTGGGACCCCTTTTGCTTAATTAATTATAAGAGAGAAATACCCCAAACACACCTTATGTAGGTTCCTTGCTGTTTCTTACTTTCAGAAAGACTGATGACCGTGCAGCAATTGCGAGTCACCCATCACGAAGGTCGCGCTGTGGATGGCAGTATTTTCTAATGGGACCCAGTCGCGCCGTGCGGATCGTGTGGTTTACCGCCGCGATTCTGCCTGTGCATCCGAACAGCCGCGCTTCGTGTATCACAAAAAAAAATGTACATGTACCTTTCTCTGCGATTGCTGCTCGGATGTATCCCATTGAAATCAATGGGGCCGCACGGCAATCGCTGTCTGGAATTGTGCTGTGCCGCGCAATCCCAGGACACACTTCCCATATCGCTCAGGTCTGCACCGGGCCTCCATGAGTTAATGCAACATTTAGAGGAATTACTCCATCACAGTCACTTGTTGAACCTGTCCTTGTAGCCTGAATCTGAAGTGCGTTGCATCAAGCAGAAAGAGAGAAAGTTACATAGCACAGCTTTCAGGAAGAAGATCCTACTGCCTTTATATGAAAAGCTTTATGGAATTTGGCTACAGTGGATTATAGGGAAGTAAAGTAGGATATACATGGGATGCATTTTAGCCAGTTCCTATTGAACAGGCTAAAATTCGCACAGTTAGTTCCTCTGTCAACACCCTTCACCCGGCATCCCTTGAAGGAGCGGGTTGGAAAATTCTTGGACCGAAGCTAGCAGCCAGTCAGTTGCTAGCTCCATTCAGGTATTCTAACAGTGGCTGGTGGACACTGTCAGAATACTATTCAAACAGTGAAGGATTCATCCATCAACACTCATAAGCATCATTGGAGGAATCTGTTCTATTTTTTTTGTTGTTCAGCCCACAAGTTGGAGGATAAAAATAGAAACGTGTATATCCGTCTTTGGCCTAAATTTCTGCCGATTTTTCAATCAACTTTTGTCTAAGGAGCCGGTGGAAAATTGTTAGCTGATCAGTGACTGCAACTAAAATCTGATGGCCGTGGGCAGCGGCTGTCACAATACAACAGCTTGGTGAGGTGAGGCACTGGATTAAAATATTCAGAAGATTGATTGGAAAGCGATAAAGCATAATGACTACTGTGAGGCCACTCTCAACATAAAGGGGATGCACCTCAATTAAAAGATAATCCAGGGTTGAAGATATACACATATAAATTGCTAGTCCAAAAAAAGTTACCACCTGGATTTAGCTAAGCATATAGGTCAGAGCCTTCGATTGGATAATAGGTCTAGGTTCAGCAATGTTATGTGCCCAAAACATGAGGTCAGCTGCCTACCTGAATATACTGAATGATCAGGCTTTTCAATCAATGGATTTTTTTCTTCTCTGATGGCACATATTCCAAGATGACGATGTCAGGATTCATTGGGCTCAAACTGTGAGAGGGGTTCAGGGAGCATGATACATCATTTTCACACATGGATTGGCCACCACAGAGTCCAGACCTTAACCCCATTGAGAATCTTTGGTATGTGCTGGAGAAGACTTTACACAGTGTACAAGATCTTGGTGAAAAATGTCACTACAAGACCTTGGTGAAAAATGAATGCAAGTCTGGATGGGAAGATATTCTGTGACATTGCATAAGCTTATGGAAATGATGCCATGGTCAATGCATGCCTTGAGATCGTTAACATTAAACGTATTGTAGATGGAGAAAAAATATGATGAAAAAATGCATATAGACTATACAAATGCATCCTATTTTATCTCCATAGTGTAACAGTAAGTCAGTTGGAAAACTGCTGGCCCAGCAGTGCTGCTTCCAATCATTGTTCAGCTGTTCGAAAAAACGTGGGTGCCAGCAGCTGTCTGAATGCAATAGACGGCAGGAACATTTCCTCCGTCTATGCTCTTCAGCGTCATTGGCAGCCAAGATATGGCTAGTTTAAGACAAACCGAAAAGGAATTTTTGACTTTAGCGCATCTGTTTGCTGGATTGCATAGCATTAGTAGCATATTGGTTGTTTTCACTTGTTGTCTGTAATTGCTGTTTATTTTATGTTTCTGCAGCTAACCTAAGTTTCTACCTTTTAATAGGTGGTTCAGTTGCCTTGTTGTTTTATAATCAAAAATATTCTCCTTGGATGATGTTCAGATGAGAAAAAAAGGTGCAGGTAGAGGGAATGTACATACTAGTTTTATTTTTGTAATATAGAATAACATGTATTGGATGTGGTTGGAGTGCAAATGTTTTTCACAGCTGAAAGCCAACCCTGTGAACCAAGTTCCAACAGCCCAGAATGTCTTCAAGCTGTTTGTGTGCCTTTAAAGAAATCAAGGGATATACAGTAAGCCCTAGGACCTCAGCTGAAGAAATCAACTTCATTGGCACAACTGAAGATTCTTCATGATCTAGACCAGGTTTAGGCAACCTCGACACTCTAGCTGTGAAGCTACAAGTTCCATGAGGCAATGCAAACTCTGACAGTCACCAGCATGACTCCCAGAGGCAGAGACATGACGGGATTTGTCGTTTCACCACCGATGGAGTGCCGAGGTTGCCTACCCCTGATCTAGACCATGCACACAGTATTTGTGGACGTCATCCAAGCATTTTTCAAGATATTCATCAAAATTTCAGTTTCTCACCAGGGGAGAGTGTACAAACCAGACCCTGAAACCAAGCTACAAAGTGTGGTTTGGTCAAATGAGTTTGTAACCAATGATAAGCTCAATTACTAGAATAATTGCTGGACATTTTTTAGTTATTTATTATTATTAGATAATTATGTTTTTCCCCTTTTATTAAAACTCTTATATGTGATGCACTGTCTCCATTGCATCCAAAACCCCCAAAAAGATATAATTTTTCCACTGCAGTTTTGAAAATAAGTAGGAAAGTCTGATTGGTCCATGGGGCATGGCAAGTAATTTTACTTTTAGACAAAGGGCTGCTTTTTCACAAAGTTATTGGAATATTGTATCAGAACTTTCCTTGCAGGATTAGGAGACGAGCTTGTGAAACCTTTTACAATCTTTGCAATTTTTAGATCTACATTCCAGAAAAATAGCCATGACAGTAAGAGTGTGGAACTTTCCAGTAGAGTGCTGTTTATTCCCTGGGTTGATACGGCACCATTAGCTGCAGTACTGTTTAGATATATAGAGGCCCAGTGTGTGAAATCACATGTGAAATCAATCAGAGAACTGCTAAAACGAATTGCTTAGTGATGAGCTCGGGCGTGTTCGCAAGCGCCTTGTGCCGAGCCCGCCAGGAAGCAGTCAGTGCGCAGCGCCAATCACAGGCACTGAGACATGTTCCCGGTCTGCAGCTGCAGAGATCGGAAAATGTCTCAGTGCCTGCGATTGGCGCTGACGGCTTCCTGGCGGGCTCGGCACGAGGCGCTTGCGAACACGCCCGAGCTCATCACTACTAAGGATGAGCAAATTTGAGACTTTTAATTTCCTTGAAAATTTAGCAAAAATCTGTAGATTTTGATGACATTTTGGCAAAATGGGGAAGGGGAAATGAAGTTGGTTTTTAAAACATTCATTGGGCTTTAATAAGCTATTAAGGGTTAAAGAAGTTAATTTCGACTATCCTAGACCTGTTTACTAAAAGGCCCCTTATTAAACCAATTATTATCAAATATATATACAAAAACACAAAAAAAGAACACTTAACAATAAACTAAACTACCCTAAATATATAAAAAAAATCATGTCCTTTGAATAAAACAGAAAAGATTGGATCATTTGGTTTTAAAGTGATGCTAAACTCAGGAGATAAATCCTAAAAAATGCATTCAAGTACTTTAACTATTAAAGGAGAACTATGAGGTGAGTGCTTTTCACTCACCTCATAGTTCTAGCCGACCTGTGACAATGAGACTGTCACAGGTCGGCTCAGTAGATTGGGAAGTGAGCGAACACATACCGGCGTTCGCTCACCTCTCGATCCTGTCACGGCTCTCTGCCGTGACAGGGGAGCTGCTGGATTCCCCCCCCCCCGATCCGCCAGCGCTGAATGGCGGAATGGACGGGAAGGGGGTGGGTACAGCTGGCTCTGCCTCTAGATAGGAGCCAGCTGTCATTCACGCAGCTGGGCGTATCCCGGCATAATTGTTCCGCTTCAGCTGCGGTGTCTCAGTATACCGCAAGCAGCAGCTCGCGGTATACTGAGCCTAGGGTGACGGGAGGACGCTAGTTTGTGTCCTACCGTTACCCTAAGGAGAACTATGGGGAAAAGACTTGACCCCATAGTTCTCCTTTAACAAAAATGTGTCTTATTTGTGTATCACTCGGCTGAATTGGTGCTGACACTGTCCTTCCTTCTGCAGGGGGGCTACTTTTGTTCCCCATGATCCCTGTGTGTTGTAAATTAGTCACCGATCCAAGATCACTCCTGTGATGGACTACAATCTCATGTTTAGTTATCTAATTTGTATTGGGATTATAGTCCATCACAGGAGTGAGCTTGGAGCGGTGGCTACTTTACAAAACACACAGGGACCATGGGGAACAAAAGTAACCCCCCTCCAGAAGGAAGGACAGTGTCAGCACCAATTCAGAGATGATTTGAGGATCTACAGCCGAGTGATACACAAATAAGATAAATCTTTGTTACTAGTTAGGGTACTTGAATGTATTTTTAAGATTTATCTGCTGAGTTTAGTGTCACTTTAACCATATTTCACCTTAGCAATGAGTGAAATTGAGAGTTAGCAAATTTGCGAGAAAATCAATTTATAAATTCTTGCTGAAAATCCACTCACCTTACCGCAATTTGAGCATCATGCAATCTAATGCAGCTTTGACCTTAGCAAACTCTGACCTGTATTTCTGTATGGGACTGCAGCCTCTTTTCAGTGTTGTGTAATTTTCTTCTTTCTTTCTGAGAATCAACATGGAGCCTTCAAAGTGCACATACTGTGTATTGGATTGACAATCCGTGTTCTCAAAAGACCAGAATACTGCCAGCCAAGTGTTTTTAAACCATTCGGGTGGCCTGGAGCAGGATGTGCTCCCATATGCATTTCAAATACAATTTCCATTTTTGACTGGAGAACAACCTTCAATAAAGTCCCATGATTAATAATCAGCCTTAGCAGGCCCATCAACATAATTGAGTTTTTATTTTATAGCTTCGTAGTTAGGGCAATGCAGCACTAATTTTCGTCTTTAGCTCAGTCCTCATCATCAAACTGAACAAATTATCTCCAGTAAAAAAGGAGACAGCCCTCTTGTGTTATTGGACGGATGTTGACCTGTAAAGCAGAACATGTTTTTACACTCAGGGGCTGTCACGGAAATGTCTCTTAAAGAAAGCAATATGGTTAGTAGATCTGTATTCCTTCCATAAGACATTAATTAATCACACGTACAGGCAAGGTTCATTTGACCTTCTACAAAACCTGATCTGCTCCAGAGATGTTTTTCTAAGTAAGTAACCGTGTCTCCATCAATGTAATACAACGTGGCTTCCTCCACTATAAACCGTGAACACGGAAAAAATATTTTTTTTGTTTAATGACCCTTGCTTGTACTGCTGAAGCTCGTCCTGGCTTATATATGTGCTCGCTGTTATACTGCAAGCACAGTCACTATACTACTTTAAACATATTTTCCATGTCACGGGAGAACTGGCGATTTTTCTGCTGCTTCTCGCTTTTCCTTTTATGTTACTTTCCTGGAATTTCACCCATATTAAGAAAGGAAGAGTTATTGCTTTATTCGGTGACTAGAAATTGAAAGGCTCATTAAACCCAAAAATTGAAAAGTCCACTGGTATGTTCTGATATGGGGCATGAAGGAAATAGAGATGCTCCTGCGGCTTTAATGGGACAAGGCCACACAAAAACTTTTATGTTAGCTATTTTGTTTTCCACATTGAAAAATACGAATGGGAAGACTCCTTCCTGAATCAATGGCAGTTACATGATTTCAGAATTATAGGAGGATGGCAAAAAAAAAAAAAATCTTAGGCCAAATGTTTTTGTTGAACAGAAACTTCTGCAAAGTTAGCTTGCTGGACATGTGGCCTGCTCCTGTATTGCTACCATTTTAAAATGCAGAACATTTTGTTAAAGACACTCATTCTCTGATGATACCTTTTCCCTATTCTCACTGGTTGGTTGTCAGTTATTAAGGGCTTCATAGGGAAGACTGGCTCCTTCTCTCCATACAGTATATACCCACTACTGGCTAAATGCAGAACTGCACACAAGCCTCCAATCAGAAATCCTGTACCATTCTGGGTAGGTGGCAGAGCCAGATTTATACTTCTTTTATGCCTAGGCCCCTGACTATGTTAGCTCACTTACTAAGCGCAGAATCACATTAACAAAATTGGACATCATAGTAACATGCCGATGCTGAGGGTAGAGAGGCCAAAAGAGTTTGTTCACTCTGTGCCAGTACATACAAGACCAATAACTAGTTGAGTAAAGCAAACTCTTGCTCTATTTTGCTAGAAGTTTGACTCTAACAGGGTTATTCACTAAAGGGTGAAGAGTTTGGAGAAGACAGGAGAAGTGAACAATCTAGGGCAACATAGCTGATTTGGAAATATTCTCCAGTTCAGCTCACTTCCCAGTTCAGCTATGTTGTCCTAGATTGCTCACTTCCCTTGTCTTTCCCCAAACCCTTCACCCTTTTGTGAATAACCCTTTAAGTGTACTGATCCAGCATGGAAAAACAGTAAGTGCACAGTACATTATTCCACCAACAAAGATGAGCCACATGTGCAGGAACAGCAACTGTTAGGACCATGAATTGCTATGGCAGACAGGGCAGCAATCTGAAATCTTTTATTATACATGGTAATATCAGCAACATGATGCTGGCTATGTAGTCCTGCTGGGTAGTTAAATCTGCTCAGTGTAAGGTTGCAGCTACTAAGATTCCTGCCCATTCCAATGAGGGATTTAGGCAGAATGGGGCCCTAGACAAGACAGCAGTTTTGGACCCCGATCCCTTCATTTAACATTGCTAAGGACTGCATGAGGCACAGAGAAGCCGCCCTGTTTGCATTATCTGTAAAGACCTGACCCCACCCCATCAGACACCAACTGCATACATCCTCCCTTGTGTAGTGACAGGCAGATGCACATCTTAGACTAATTCTGCTATCCATCTGGGTTAATACAGAAGCACAAAGGTTTTAGCTGGTCCCACTGGACATCCAGGCCTTAGGCTACTGCCTAAATTGCCCATTGGATTATCCAGCTCTGCTTGAATTTGCCTGTTTGTGGGCCACATGGTCTGACCTTCTGCTTAGTTTCTTTGAGTGCACCTGCCTGACACTTGCCCCAATATTCTGCCTAGTTCTTTCACTCTGCTTGTCTGCCACTTTTGTTCATGTGTTGACCTGTCATGAAGCTGGCTTCATCTCCATCTTACAATTTCTTACTCCACCTGGTCATGTGTCTGATTATCATTAAGAGCTTTCACACAGCCATTTCCAACCCTCCTAGTGTGGTGGCATTGGTGAAATCCAGGTTCTCCTTAGATTTTGAACATCATTGTGGTCTCAAATTTACTGTAAATTACAAACTATGATCTAAATGTGAGATTGTAGTCCATCATGGGAGTGGTCACTATGTCGCCCAGAAGAAGGGACCCTGCGCGGCCCCGAAACATTGGCTGTATAACGCATGTGACAATTTAATAGAAAATTGCTTTACTTCTTGCACATATCATTGAGTGCTGATAACTTCTATTATGGACTGTATCTGACACGGCGCCATCCGTGTTGTCACTTCGAGCACCAACCTTTCAACAAGTACGCTGTATGGAGTGCATTGATTTCGTATTATCGATTACTTTACACACAGGGACCATGGGGAACAAAAGTAGCCACCCTCCAGAAGGAAGGACTTTGTCAGCACCAATTCAGAGATGATTTGAGGATCTACAGCCGAGTGATACACAAATAAGATACATTATTGTTATAACTTAAGGTACTTGAATGCATTTTGAAGATTTAGCCCTCAAGTTCAGTGTCACTTACTTAATGCTAACATGGTAGTGGGGAAAAGCTGCCTGCAACTTGGTTTCAGCATGATGAAGCTGTAACTTTCTCTTAGCTAAGGCTTTACTTTCACTTACTCTAAGAGGCTCAGAACGGCAATCGATAGCAGTTTCTGTAAGCTCAACAATGAACTTAGCGAGCAGAACAAGAGCCCAGTAAGCTTTGGACTAAAGCTTTTGAAGATGTAGCAGCATAAAGAAATAACATTTATCCTAAGCCAACCCGGCCAGGATAGTGGACCATCTGTAAGACTGGAAGTTCATAAGCCTCACAGCAGGCAGAGTGACTGCTCAAATGGCTTGAATAGTTTCTCAAAATACTAATCATGACTTCTGCTGTTTTGCTGCGGGAAAGAGGCTGCGTCGCATCTCTTCTTCATGAAATTCTAAGAGGAATTTGTGACTCCAGGCTGTACCGTTGATATCCTACCACGTCTAGGAAACAGCTATGTTGACTTTCTGCTACATTACCTTGGACAAAGATGCAGAAAATTGAAGTTTACAATCGACTTTGAGGATAATTTGCTGTCAAAGATGAGACATTGGCTCAAATGACTAAGGGATTATAAACTCCAATTTGCACCTTTAACCTAAGGCAATAATGGCGGGTACACACTGTTTTAAAGGGATACAACGCTAAAATTGTCAGAGCTACTGTATAGTGATATATATATATTGTATATACAGTATATGTGAATTAAGACACAATTTTGTATAAACGAAATTACATGGATGGAGCCTATTTGTATTGATATTTGCCCCACATCATGTTTGGTCCAACAATATATAAATATGAAGCCACTTTTATTGACCAAGGCCTGTAACTAGCATACTTCTGTGTTGTGTCCTAGATAAGAATAACCTATTCAAAGTTCTAGGATGCAAGGGAGGGGGGCAGGTATTTGATCAGCCATTATCTATGACATGTTAGACTCAAGCTACTTATATTTTCTAGTCCTGGTTAGAGTAGGCAAGGATTAAAACATAAGTTGGCTTTATTTGTTATCTTTGTTCCTGTTTGGGAGATTTCCCCTCACGTTTGCCAAATTGTCACTAAGACAGGAGACATCTTCATTGCAAAAAAACCCTATACACCTGATATGTTAAAACCATAAAATGCTGGATTTCCCTTCACTTACCATTTTGCTGCCAGCAGTCACCAGACAAATTGCAAGTGTGAATTTCCCCTTAGGCAACAATAATAACCCAACAGAAGTCCCGAATCAATTCCACAAAATAGAAAAACTTTGTATGGATATTGTGCGGTTCCACTTTGATGACGGGGTTCCCTTTTCCAAACAAACAAAGGCTGTGCCATTACTCTTACCTGTTAAGTTGTCTATGTTCATTTATACGTTGAACTATTTCACTATTCCACATTCATGTACCAGTGTATGTTGCTATTCTCCTGTCTTTTCGTTGAATGTCATTCGAAATCTCTTTTCAATTTTAACATTCAATTTTAGAAATAAATGGAGTTTTCTGAGCGAAAACCATGCTCACTGTTAGAATTTTGTTGATTCAGGAAAGATTTTCCATCCTGCTTCTTCGATGCAATTGAAAACGATCATGATTTGACATCATTAACTATTAGAAAACTGAACTTACATTCCTGAAACATTTTTTTTCAGCCAGCTTTATGAACCTGCAATGGGCGTGTTTGGGAATTGTTGTCTTGCAGCACAAGGAGGGGTCCTTAGGTAACCAACAAACAGGAGTAGGATGAGATGGTATACTACAGCAACGCCCAGATAAAAATCTGAGTTTTAAGCAAGTTGGCTGTGTTCCTTGTATGCATCTCAAGGTTAAATTGTGATTTTGGATTTGAGTGTCCCTTTAATAAGAGAAAAGATTTAAAGTGACACTAAACTCAGGAGTTAAATCTTAAGAATGCATTCAAGTACCTTAGCTATTAACAAAAATGTAACTTGTTTTGTGTATCACTCGGCTGTAGATCCTCGAATCATCTCTGAATTGGTGCTGACACTGTCCTTCCTTCTGGAGGGGGGCTACTTCTGTTCCCCATGGTCCCTGTGTGTGTTGTAAATTAGCCAACACTCCAAGCATAATAGACTACAATCTCACGCTTAGTTTACATTTTTGTTATTAAAATGCATTTTTAAGATTTAACTCCTGAGTTCAGTGTCACTTTAAAGTTAAAAAATGTATCAAGGGTAGCAGCAGATATGAACAAGTTATGTATATGTTTGTGTGTTTTGTTTAATAGCTACTGTTTCCTTCTCATTAGCAATCTTGGCCAAGCTCCAGTTGTGGTTTGGAGCCTAGTCTTGCTTTATTTTTCCAAGTTTAATTTAAAATGATTAATGCTGTGTTAAGAAGCCCTGGAGTCCTCCTACAGAAGGATATTCATGAGGACCACAGCAATACAAAATCCTTATCTGAAGAAATACATTGGCAAGAACAAACTGCATATTCTGAGTTGAAATACAATTTCAAATGACACTTTTATGTTTGTTTTATGCTGTTAGTCTGATATCAGGTTTGTCATGCTTGACAATTTAAAGCCTATCGTAAGGTAAAAAAAAACAAAAGGCAAAAAGCTATCCTTACAATGGGGTTGCCCCTACACTGCAAGGGTTAACTGCTCAGTTTTGTCTAGGGGACCTGAGTAAAGCACTTTTACTTACATGATTCCCACTCACCGCAGGCTCCAAGACTGGCACCCGTAGCCTGTTTCCTCCCTCGGAGTACCGCTGGCGTTACCACATCTAATGCAGGACCTATAGCCCTGTGTTATACTCAAGGACAGTTCATGAGTTTTACTGGAGGGGACAGAGGGGGCACCGACCACTGGAGGATAATGGATCAGGTAAGTAAAACTGCTTTATAGCATACCACTAGAGGAAAATGAGCAGTTGACCCTTACAGTGCGAGGGGTAGCAGAACAGCAAGAATAGTTTTCTTTTTATTACTTAATAGACTTTAAAAACAAAATCTGTCTCAAGTTATCTAATAGGGTTTACTAATATTAACCCCTCCTGATTGGACCATGTGGAAGGGGCCTTATTATATATCACAGCTTACCAGCCCTTAAAGGGGGTGACTGCATTCCTTATTCTTCATTAAAGTGATATAAAAGCTTAACTTTTTTTTTTTTATAATTAACAGTGCCAGAGGTACATGAATTCTGTTTTACACTTTTTTTATTACCTCTTTTTCTAGTTATACCCAAACCGCTAGCCCACCCCACCCTGTGCGGGTATCTCCATCAGCTGGTCGGCTGCTGAGTTTACACCCATGCGTGCTTGCCGCCGGCTGTGCCAGTACCTAGCTGTTCACATCTATAGACACACACAGCGTGTGGCAAGCCATGCACCCTGCTCTAACAGTTTTACTGACAGCAGAAGGAGCCTATGGCTCCTCTGCCCTCAGTACCCTCCCCAGGACCAGAAAGCTTGGGGAATGCCGAGTATCTCCCTGGTCCCAGTGGATTAGACGAGCGCCACAGGTAAGTGTGCGTGTGTGTAGGAGGGCAGGGGTCATGGATGTTTTTAACTTCAATGCAAATAATGCATTAAGGTAAAAAAAAAAAACACCATGCCTTTTGTAGTACTTTAAGGATTTTTTTCCCTTTTATATAATCTGGTGATCCTGCCAGTAACACACTTTCTGTCCCAGGGTGACAACACTTGCTGATTTTAAGGTATCTATGGAGAAGTTTTGTCATCCTAGGACATGAATTGTGTTAGGAATACAGAGCACCTCCCCTTTTCCCTATCTCCATTGGATAGGGGGAGGAGCTCTGTACTTCAAAGAGGTAACCTTGGCAAGAAGATAATACCAGTGCTTGAGATGTCAGTGCAGGGAGCACAAGAAGTCAAGAGCTCATTGGATTTCTGGTAGATCCAAAGTATTTCTCTGTACTTCCAGCATTTGTAAAGATACAACACAAAGGGGAAATAATCATGTCTTCCAGATATATACTCAATAGGAATTGAGAGAAGAAAATAAATTGATGGTGTCATTCTGTTTGCAAAGTTAACGATCTGAAAACAACAGAGGAGTCTTCACAGAGAAAACATGTTGGAACCGAGGGGAGCCTTCCATATATTCTGGTCATATTGCATGTGAATGCAGCAGAGCATTGCCGTTAATTCTGCGTCAGGTCATTATTAATAATTTCATTTGACACATCAGAAGAATCAGCACCATGTCAGGCTGACATGGAGTATTTACAATAATCCCATACATGAAACACAGTCCTCGTACTTGTCCATATTATTTTTTTTCTTGCCATCTCGCAGACCCCCATCTCTGAAGGGAGTGCTTATTAGGGGTTTAGGCATATGTACATTCCAGATGGGATCTGGAGACAGATAGAGACTTTGGAACGGGATACTGTTTCATGTTAAAAAACCTGGCTGTGGCCTGGAGCTCACACCGTGCTCCTGGGTCATTCTAGGAGGATAATCCTCTTTGGAGACAATCTGCAACAGTGTGATTCCAGTTCAACACATTCTGCTTTCCTTCTATTTCCTGCTCGTAAAAAACTGGAGCAGAGCAAGCCCTGTAGGGAGAGCGTGTTTGTACAATAACTTCGTCCTTATGAAATGCTGATTGAGACTACTGAACTGTGTCTGGCTGTTTATCTGCCCGTCTGATATTCTCTTTTTCTTAAAGCGTATCTGAAGCCAAAAGTCGTTTTTTTTAAAGTTTTGGATGGAGTGGAGAGGGATTAGAACACCTGTCAGGTTTGTTTTTTAGAACATCCCCCTTACATTGATGGTTAGAATGCCCCCCTTACATTGATGGTTAGAATGCCCCCCCTTACATTGATGGTTAGAATGCCCCCCTTACATTGGTGATCAGTGGAAATAATGTCCCTCTTACATTGGTAGTCAGAATGTCCCCCTTACATTGGAAGTTAGAATGTCCTCCTTACATTGATGGTTAGAATGCTACCATGTCAGGCTGACATGGAGTATTTACAATAATCCCATACATGAAACACAGTCCTCGTACTTGTCCATATTATTTTTTTTCTTGCCATCTCGCAGACCCCCATCTCTGAAGGGAGTGCTTATTAGGGGTTTAGGCATATGTACATTCCAGATGGGATCTGGAGACAGATAGAGACTTTGGAACGGGATACTGTTTCATGTTAAAAAACCTGGCTGTGGCCTGGAGCTCACACCGTGCTCCTGGGTCATTCTAGGAGGATAATCCTCTTTGGAGACAATCTGCAACAGTGTGATTCCAGTTCAACACATTCTGCTTTCCTTCTATTTCCTGCTCGTAAAAAACTGGAGCAGAGCAAGCCCTGTAGGGAGAGCGTGTTTGTACAATAACTTCGTCCTTATGAAATGCTGATTGAGACTACTGAACTGTGTCTGGCTGTTTATCTGCCCGTCTGATATTCTCTTTTTCTTAAAGCGTATCTGAAGCCAAAAGTCGTTTTTTTTAAAGTTTTGGATGGAGTGGAGAGGGATTAGAACACCTGTCAGGTTTGTTTTTTAGAACATCCCCCTTACATTGATGGTTAGAATGCCCCCCTTACATTGATGGTTAGAATGCCCCCCCTTACATTGATGGTTAGAATGCCCCCCTTACATTGGTGATCAGTGGAAATAATGTCCCTCTTACATTGGTAGTCAGAATGTCCCCCTTACATTGGAAGTTAGAATGTCCTCCTTACATTGATGGTTAGAATGCCCCCGCTTACATTGATGGTTAGAATGCCCCCCTTACATTGGTGATCAGTGGAAAGAATGTCCCCCTTACATTGGTGGTCAGATTGCCCCCCTTACATTGCTGGTAAGAATGCCCCCCCTTACATTTGTGATCATTGGAAAGAATGTCCCTCTTACATTGGTGGTCAGAATGCCACCCTTACAGGCAGCTCAAAATGATCATTGGCTTCATTCTGCTGCCTTTGCCAAGTGGTGTTGAACCCGGAACCATGCAGGCACCATCAGATGGGAGGTCAATCAGCCACAGCTGAAGGAACCCCTAGCACCTTCTGGAGGAACCCTGAGGTTTCATGGAACATGGTTGAACATGGCTGGTGTAATGTATATGGTACATTCATTTTAGGCTCTCATGACAGAAGTTGTAGTTTACCTGGAGCCTCTTTACCACTGGGTTGTGTCGTTGAGACTTCTCTTACCACATTGCCATGGAATGCTGGCTTTTTGAAAGGAATACAATACAATTTTTATAAACTGACTGACCACAGAATTCAGCATTCCGTTGAAAGATCACTTCTGTCTTATGAGAGAGGTGGTGACTGAGCTGAGGCCAATTGCAGGAGCAAGGGGATGATGATTCTGAAAACTCTTATCTACAATTTGAATGGTTAGACTGGTTAAACAGAATTCCAAACCCTTTGGCAGGTACTTATATTGTACACATTTCAGCTTTAAAACTTTTTTACATAAACTAGCTATGAAAAGAGAACTAAAGCCTAACCTATTTTTGACTTTAGTCCTCTTTTTGGGTCAAAGAATACAATTACAAAAGTAACCCAAAGTCATCATCTAGCGGGCTGCTGCCTGATTGACAGCTGGTTTTGCCTCTCTAGAGTCAGAGTCACCTGTGCCCGCCCCCTCCCCTGTCTTTCCCTCCAATAAGTGCTGGAGATATAGAGAGGGAGGGAACGTGCAGGGAGGTTACTGACTGTCAACGCTCTATGCAGGGAGAAGATCATGAGCTGAGCCATTAGCAGTTTGTGATCGCTCAGTTCTCAGTTTATAGAGCCGTTGTGTGACACCTGCAGTGTCCTACACAGAGGCATAACTAGAAACCTCATGGCCCTGGTGCAATAAACTATTAACGGCCCCACCACCACCCAAAAAAACATGATTTTGATACCTTTTTTTTAATATTAAATAAACAGTATGTATGTTATGACTTTCAGGGCTAGTTCACACCAGCCCCAGTGAGTGTGTTCCGGCCTGATTCAGTGCTGGAACACACTGGATCACATCCCAGCCGGCTCACTGCTTTCTGGGGTGGGAGGGGGCGTGCATTGAAGTCAATGGCACCGCAGGCACGCTCCCCCCCCTCCCAGCCACAGTGCGATCGTCTGCACTGGAACGCGTGACAAATCAATGCCAGTGTTCCGGTTCTCTCTGGTACCCCCAACTGACGGAACACCTGGGCCTGGTCTCAAATGCGACCACTGCTTTCCTGATAGTTCTGCCAGTGCCGGTATCTGCGCTTAGTATCGGGGCATTTTACTGTGTATGATTACTCGTGAAAATGTCAGGTATTGGCACTGGTGCATCCCTACTTAATATAATGTATTGCTGGGACTTGTGGTTGGG
>NW_017306622.1:239450-274587 GCF_000935625.1 Nanorana parkeri | reverse complement strand
AGGATGTAGTTGCTGCAGGAGCCAGGTAAGGCTGGAGTGGGTCAAGGCTGGACTGGAAAGGCGGCGGGGGTGGTAAAAGCTGGTGATCGCATTTACATTAGAATGTATTGCTGGGACTTGTGGTCCTGCATAGTTGGTGCTATTCTGCATTGCTGTATAGTCATTAGACAGCAATGCAGAATACCACCAGCTATGCAGTACTACAAGTCCCAGAAATACATTCTAATGTAAATGCGATCACCAGCTTTTACCACCCCCGCCCCCTTTCCAGTCCAGCCTTGACCCACTCCAGCCTTACCTGGCTCCTGCAGCAACTACATCCTCTTGGCAGCCAGGGGGTGGGACTGAGTGGAGAGGGTCCTCTCCCAACAGCAGAATGTGCTGCCTGGCAGCAGTCTGAGGGAGCTGAAGACCCTCTTTTTCCTCTCTGGGCCCCCCTAACAGGCGGAACAATTGCGACCGCTGCGACCCTGGTAGTTCCATCCAGTGGTCCTACACCAGTACAGTGAAGAGTACATTTTACTTCCCCTTTAAATCATGTTTATTGTAGTGGCCCCTGGTCCGGGGACCGACATGTGTGATAAAGCAATGTATGCTTTAAACTACCAAATCCGAAATGAATTGCCTAGTATGCAACTCCAGCACCAGGGTTACAGTTTTTTCAACACAAATATATATTTTTCTTTATAAAGCCTGTTATATGTTATCTAAATATTATTTTTTATGTTATATTATTTCCATGGGAACTTTTGGAGGCATTGCAGATTTTAATCTCCCGTCTTCTTTCTGTGTTTTGTTATTTTTTTTCTGTTTATTGCTGTGACGGAAAGCAGCACGGAGTAGATTTTACAGCGTGATAGAGGATGTCAGCGAACAGACAATTTGTTGTTTGATAGAGAAGTGGAAAACGTTAGTCAGGAGATTGGCGATGCGGGCAGAAATGAAAGGGGATCGGTGTTTTGTTATGTGGATCGCCAGAACGCTCGGCTCATTAGATTCCATACGTATAGCAGAGTTGAAATAGGTGTTCTGTATACTGAGAGTTGTCTATATAAAACAAAACACAAGTACAAATGCTGAAAGCGTCCAATCAGATGATTTAAAGTGCTGTCAATATACACCTCATGACCAAAATGTCACATACATTGTAACATAAAAATGTAATTAAACCTCCAAATCTATTTGTTGTTATCTTTGGTATCTTAAAGAGGAACTTCACCCTTATCTTTGAAATGACAATAAACGCACCTTTGGAAATGTTTAGTGATGACAATGTACAAACACATATTATAGATAATTGGCGGCTTTTTACTCTCTGCATACCTTATTTCTCTTTTCCTCCCCATTCTTCTCACAGTGGCCATTTTTACTAAGGGAAGATGAATCTATCTCCCTTACTTCCTGGAACTCCGCTACATGTGACTAGTAAGGATGCTCTGATATCGTTTTTTCAGTATTGAGTACGATTACTGATACTTATCTTTCGGTAGTCACTGATACTGAGTACTGATACTGGTACTTCCGCTAGCATGGAGCTGGCTTCCTGGGTAAGCAGAAAGCTGCGCGTTGTGTCGTTACCTGCCACCCGGCTTCATAATTACCTGGGAAGCTGGCTCCATGCTGTTTGGCTGGGAAGCCAGCTTCCCAGCCAATCAGCATCGAGCCGGCTTCCCGGCCAATCAGGAAGCTGGGAGGCGGGTCATTACCCACTGCCCGGCTTCCTGATTGACCACGAAGCAGGCTCCCTGCTGTTTGGTCGCCCAGTGCTGATTGGCCGGGAAGTCAGCTTCCCAGCCAATCAGCATGGAGCTGGCTGGTTGGCCAGTTTGATGCTTCCCCGCCAATCAGCATGGAGCCAGCTTACTCACCTCCTGGCTTCCTGATTGGCCGGGAAGCTGACTCCATGCTGTTTGGTCGGCTTGATGCTGATTGGCCCGGAAAGCCAGTTTCCCAGACTATCAGCAGATCAGCACGGGTATCAGGGGTAAGCATTGGAGCATTTGGAGGAGTGTGAGCGCTCATCCAAATACTCGGTATCGGCATCGATACCGATACTGGTATCGGTACATCCCTAGTGAATAGGACATGTGACCATGCACTTGCTCTCAGGGGAGAAAAATACATTTCCCTGAGATCTTGTGAGATTACAGATGAGATTTCCCAGTGAAGCGGACCAGGAAGTGAAAAAACAGTAATTGTAAGTAAAATAAAAATACGTTTCTTTAGCTAATTAATGTAAAATTATGTCATATCAGCATGCAGAGCAGCATGCTGATGTGATTTTTAGTGAAAGTGGGTAAAGTTCCACTAAGCAAATCATCTCGTATGATCACTTTGCAAAATCGTTTTCTATGCAACAGCCAATAGCAGCACTTCATGTTGCAGGCTGACCAAAAGCAGAACTTCATGTTGCAGGCTGACCAAAAGCAGAACTTCATGTTGCAGGCTGACCAAAAGCAGAACTTCATGTTGCAGGCTGACCAAAAGCAGAACTTCATGTTGCAGGCTGACCAAAAGCAGAACTTCCTATTGCAGCTTAGCAATACTTAGATGTGGTGGCTGCATTCATTTTTTTCCTTTATTTTCACCTGGTGGGTTCTCCCCTGCTGGACTACAGAACACATTCTCCTCTCCATATCTCCATAACATTGCAGGAGCGCATTCATGTTGAATATGGAACTTCTCAATGGTAAAATGGTAAAACACATGATGTCACCAATGCCTCTCTGAAAGAAGTTTTTTTTTCATCAATTTTTTTTTTTGGAGAAAACCTTAATGTGGACATTGCAGTAAAATGCAAGTTGCTCTTATATTACCCTGACCCTCTCTCACTGTATAAATCACTAGCAGATAGTAGGTCCAAACGTACCTGTAAAGAAAAAACGTATATTTTTGCTTATCTTCTGCACCAGTGTGAGGTGATTGTTACTGCAAGGTCCACTTTCATTTTTTTTGGCTGTCCATCATTAAATCTGACTTTTTTTAAACTCACATTTATAGTGAGTCTGTGACTCAAAATGCCTTACACATCCAGTCAATGAGCATTCTCAAGGTGCCCATACACTGCACGATTCTCGTACGAGAATCGCGGGAAATCCTGCGATCGTACGAGAATCGTGCAGTGTATGGAAGGCGTGCGACCGTTTCTACTGTACGGTCGCACGTTTTCCATCGAACCAGCATGCTAGAAAACCCGCCGGGAATCGTACGATTCTCGGCGAGTTAGTGGCCTGCTGGTTTGACAACTGACGAACGGGCCGGTGTGCGCACGCGCACACTGCCCGTTTGCAGTCATCGGAAGCCCGCCCCTCATTACAGTCATGGGAAGCCCGCCCCTCAGGGGGGCGGGCTTGCGATGATCGCATCTACGATCTGCCTGTCCAAGATGGTCAGATCGTACGTTTTTTAAATTACTTTACAACCATCGTAAGACTAAGGTCTTGCGATGGTTGTAAAGTGTATGGCCACCTTAAGAAGGAGAATAGTAATGGCAGCCTTCATACCTTTGTCTTGACAGGTGCACTGTAATTGGAGTAAATTACCCCCTTAATTCTTATTTCTGTATTCATTGTGGGGCAGTGACTCAGGAAGCGTTGAAGCCAAACTATCAGCACCCACAGCCAGAAAACATACAGTGGTCATCAATGGCAGCCTACATCTCTTATGACAAGTGTAATGTGTCATTTACATGGGTCTTCAGCAACCTGTTTTCCTAAGTGGCCTAGAGCAGCTTTTCTCAACCAGGGTGCCGTGGCAGACTGTTGTGCCTCCTGACCTCCTCAGGGGTGACAGGAGGCACAACATGAAGGAGTAATGAAGACTGAGGTGAAGGGGGCTCTTGATGTAAAAGGGGGAACTCTGATGTAAAAGGGGGGCTCCTGATGTGAAGGGGGGTGAATCTTGATTTGAAGGGGGCATTTTGATGTGAATGGGAAAAGCCACTTATTTGTGTGTTTTTGGGAGCGATCCCTCTTAAAATATATTACATTTTAGACTGGGATACCTCTGGATTTTGCATTCTTTTAAAGGGTGCCACAGCTAAAAAAAAAAGGTTAACAGAGGACTTTTTTAATGTGCTTAAAAACTGAAAAAGGTATAAAAATATAATAAACTCATTAAATCATTAATGTCGTCTAACATACAACCGAGTTAAATTCACTAATGAAGTAGATAAGAAGAAAAACTTTCTGGTAATTAACACAATAACAAAGCGATTTTTAAAAAAATACATAACTTTAGTCAATTTATTTGATTTCCTTAGAAAGCCTGATTTAAATCGTCTCAATTAAAAATATTAATTATGCTTTACAAATTGGATTTAGCCCCGCCTCCACAGAGATCGCCGAGCTACATGGATTTTTAGTTATGTAATATAAGCCTTTCGTTACAATTAAAATTATTTTTTTGGAGACATGCCCAGATACATTTTCTGATCAAATATGATAAAAATAATAATAATAATAAAAAATAAGAAAATAAAAAAAAAATTGTTGGAGTTGGAAGAAAATCTTCAATAACAAATCAGCTTTACATATTATACAGATAGCATTTTATTTATTAGATATATTACCCACTTGAGCTCTCACACCTGTATACCTGTACACCTGTATGGAGTCATTTTTCCATTTCCGCTGTGAGCATATTGATTTGGTAATAACTTTGTCATTACTTTGTAATACAAGGATGATTTTTTAATTAATTAATTAATTTATTTATTTGTATCTGTGGAATCTACAGGCAAAATCAAGGAAACAACACAGCAAATGACAGCTTTATTTTAGTTTAAACATTGATAAGTCAACTAGTGTTTCTGTAGATAAAAGGTGTAAACATTGACCTGTTTGTAATGATAATAGGTTTCTGGTACGAAGCATGGTGGAATTATTTACAAATGAAATAAAGGCTTTTTATGTTTATTTTTTAATGCTACATTAAAAGAAGATCAAACAAAAATAAATAGATTACATGTGTATAGTGCAAAAAAAAAAATCAACTAAAAAAATTACTCAAGGGGAGATGGGAAGGAAAAAGTTAATACCAGCTGATAAGGTCTAACAAACGGTTAAATTAGATTCATTTTTACTTTTGAAGCAGCTGTAACTGACACTAAGCCCTCGTTCACACCTGACCGTTTTGTAGCGCGTTCTACGCTCGACGAACGCTCTACAAAACGGTCAAAAATATAAATTGCATTGTAGTCAATGCCCTCGTTCCCACCTCGCCGTATTTCCGCCCGTCCCTAACGCCCTACAAAACGGCCCACGCCTGAAAAGGTCCCGCGACTACTTTGGGCCGTTTTGTAGGGCGTTTTCCATTTGGATACTGCCAAGTAGCCTTTGGAATCACGCGACGGTCGCGCGACTTTTTTACCGCGAATCGCGGTAAAAAAAACGCGTGACGGTCGCGCGACAGACGCGCATATTACAATACGCCTAGCTGTGAATGGGGCCTTAAGGACACTTCTGAGCGTGATCTGAACATAAAAGAACTAGTGTAAATATTTTGTGATAATAACTTTGTTACAATTGTTATGTGTAAATGTGCAAACGCTGTTTCCAGGCATCATGTACACAGGAGCTGTTGGAGAGTGGGACCCAGCTTTCAAAATGAAACATCCACAGCAAGGGGGGGAAAGACCAGACTGTATGAGGTATGCCTATTGTTGTTGTTGTTATTATTATTATTGTTATCATTATTATTCTTATTATACAGGATTTATATAGCGCCAACAGTTTGCACAGCGCTTAACAATATAAGGAAGACATTACAATCACAATACAAATTAGTTTTTATAGGCATTCCTTTTACACCTAAAGTCGGGATAATTTGATACATTCTAAATAACTATGCAGAGCATATTAAAAGATGCACATCAAGTCCTGCCATATAATAAGCCTACAGTCTAATGTCTATATTACGGACAGGCGTAAACACTCGAGCTACTTTGGTTAGGGTCCGATTAACCTATCAGCATGCTTGTTAATTGTGAGAGAAAGGCCACTTTACGGAAACCCGCACAAACAGGGAGAACAAACCACATCAGATTTGCAGAACTCAGAAAAACAAAAATCTCATCAATAAAGTTCCGTAAGAAATCATTTGGCGTTTTCATTTTTTAGCATCCACCAAACACTAAGGGGTTGGTTTACTAAAGCCTGTGTACCTTGCAAGGGAAATTGCACTTTGCTGGGGAAGTTTCTCCCTCTTCCTTAGCTTAGTGCTTAAGGTGAACCTCTGCTGACTTCCATCATCCATCACATTTTTTAAAATTTTCCTTGCACATGATTGGGTATTCTTTGCATTGTGAAATGTCACCTTATTCATTAAGCTAAGAGACAATTCGGCTGTAAATTCTTACAAAGTGAACAACCGATTTGCCTTTATTAAATCATCCCCTAAGACTTTCAGTTTTGGGTGGACTTACCCTTTAATTGTTGTGATAGGAATTCACTTTCATAGTTAAACTGCAAAGACAGTTAAGGCAACATTGAATTAGGATATATTTGCCACATGCTTAGAAGAGGCAAGAGCAGGGGGATAAGCTGTTGCTGTTCCCTCTTTGTCCAGTAGCAGGCTAGGGGCAGCGTGAAGACCTAACTGTATTTCTTCACAGCAGTAAGGAAGAGTCAGGTCACCAGCATGGCTGTGCCATTTGGAAGGACTGTGTAAATCTCAGGGTTGGTTTGACAGAATTATAAATCCATTGGCAGTTTAAACAGCTTCCATGTGTGTATTTCATCTGTGCATTTATCTGTAGAACTAATGTTCAAAGCCTACCTCTGGGCAAACAATAACCCTCCCTTGGTAGTGGGGCTACCCCTACACTGCAAGGGTTAACTGCTTGTGTATGCCTAGTGGACTGGAGAAAAGCAGTTTTACTTACCTGATCCCCACACCTCCGGAAGTTGCTGTTCACCTTTCCCCCCTTTGCTTGGGCTCTTGGACTGCCCCTCGGTGTACTGACTAGGTCTATGGGCCCTGCATTAAACATGATGATGTCAGTAGACCTCCAACTGCTGCAGCACAAGGGGGAAGAGGCTGTAGGCTCCAGTCTTGGAGTCAGCCGGAGCACAGGGGGGAAGAAGATGCGGGTACCAGTCTTGGAGCCAGCCGGAGCACAGAGGGGAAGAAGCTGCGGGTACCAGTCTTGGAGCCAGCCAGACCACAGTGGGAAGAAGCTGTGGGTACGAGTCTTGGAGCCAGCCAGAGCACGGGGGGAAGAGGCTGCGGATAACAGTCTTGGAGCCAGTCAGAGCATGAAGGGGGGGTAGGCTGCGGGTACCAGTCTTGGAGTCAGACGGAACACAGAGGGGAAGAAGCTGCAGGTACTAGACTTTGAGCCAACAGGAGCACAGGGGGAAGGGGCTGCGGTTACCAGTCTTGGAGCCAGTCGAAGGATGGGGAGAGGCTGCGGTTAACAATCTTGGAGCCAGACAGAGCATAGGGGGGAAGAGGCCGCAGGTACCAGTCTTGGAGCCAGCCGTAGCATGGAGGGGGGAAGAAGCTGTGGGTACTAGTCTTGGAGTCAGCCAGAGCACAGTGGGGAAAAGGTTGCAGGTACCTGTCTTGGAGGTAGCCGGTGCATGTTGGGAGGCTGAGGGTACCAGTCTTGGAGCCAGCTGGAGCACGGGGGAAGAGGCTGCGGGTACCAGTCTTGGAGCCAGCCGGAGCACGAGGGGAAGAGGCTGCAGGTAACAGTCTTGGAGCCAGCTGGAGAACTGGGGGGAAGATGCTGCGGGTACCAGTCTTGGAGTTAGCTGGAGCACAGGGGGTAAAAGGTTACGGGCATCAGTGAGAGCACAAGCTGGCAGAACCAGTGGGTACCAGTCTTGCAGTCAGAAGGAGCATTGGGGGAAAAGGCTGCGAGTGGCAGTCTTGGTGTCATCTGGAGCACAGTAGAGAAGAGGCTGCAGGTGTCAGTCTTGGAGTCAGCCGGGGCACATGGGTCCAGAGGCTGTCGGTGCCACTCTTGGAGTCAGTTGGAGCATGGGGGGAAGAGACTGCTGGCGTCAGTCTTGGAGTCAGCTGGAGCGGGTACCTAGACATAAGCAAGCTGTAACTCTTCGAGTGAGGAGTGGAGTAGCACCACTGCAAGATACATTTTTTTTGCCCCCAAAATAGACATTAAATACAGTAGCTCCATAATATAATTCAGCAAATACTGACCATGTGGGAACCGCATACTAGTACTACCAACTGTGACGGGTATTCATAATAGACTTAAAAAAGGGATATGATGTACAGATGGTGATTTTGAGGTGATCATAATACAGGTCCTCTTTAAGAGATTTCCATGGAATACTCCATAGCTCACCTCCCATAAGCAAGCACCTTGTACGTATCCTGCGTCATGTAGACAGTTATCTCTATTCGTTTATTTTCTGTGAAATTGCTATTAGTATGGAAAAATGAAGAAACACGCTCATTATATCCCCAATTATGCCAACAAAGGCCGTGCTTTATAGTCACGTCACAGAGATGGAAATCTCTATAACATGGAAAATGAAGCTGTGTATAGGCTTAATTAGTCAATGGGTCCCATTCACTTTGATTTTTGTATTACATGTTTACACTTACATGACATGGCCCACTGGGTTAAAAACAGCTTGAAAAATATTATACTACATGACTAAATAAGTGCAAAAGTTATGATCTGTAATGGAAAGTTTTCGTTTCTGAATGAGATCCTAATAAAAGATAATGTGTTCTAACCAGTGATAGGTACACGATGGAGCTAAACTGACTTGGCCATATATGAGTTAGCTCATGTCTGTGAGTACCTGAATGCCATGGACTGCCATGGAATGCCATACCAGGCAAGCAGAGGGCAAATGACTAGTCACCAGTATTGCATATAGCCTGCCTGCCGATGATCTTTTCCCAAAACTGATTTGCAATTCTGTGCTCCGTATCTTTGTGTAGAGATGATATCTCTCCAATCAGCCGCACAAAACCGAGGTCCATAAAAATCCAACTTTATTGGTGTCAATTCCATGCAAAGTCTATGATTAAGCCCAGGTGGTGAAACGCGTGAGTGGTGCTCGAGTGGGAGAGATACTATTGTGGTGTATACCTTGTATTTTGAACTTTGTATGGAATTTACAAGAATAACATTGGATTTTTATGGACCTCGGTTTCGTGTGGATGATTGGAGAGGTATTGTTTGACGAGTGGGAGCACACTGCAGCCTTCACCTGATGTCTGTATTGATCTGCAGTCTGGTGGAATTGGAGCGGTGAGTCTTTTGCTATTTTGTGTAGAGATGGTCATTGTGGTGGGGGAGCAGGGATTTGCTTAGAGAAGAACTCCAAGCAAATTAAATCTTAACCCTTGCAGTGGGTTTACCCCCGCACTGCAAGGGTTAAATTCTCATTTTAATACAAAACACAAAAATTCCCCAGCCTCAACCTGCCAGCCAGCCTGCAACCAAACAAGTAGCCCTGTCAACAGTATGCGTTAAAATCAGAGGTTTTAGTTGCACAAACTTTTGGCCAAAAATATGTAGAAGCCACACTGCCGCGCCAAGGCACCTCTGCAAAGTGTGGTCCTAACTCTATGTATCCGAGTCTCCAAGTGTGAGCATATTAATGAAGTTGATAAATTACATGCAGGTGTACCTGGAGGTAGCCAACTCCTCCCAATAAGGTGCAGGGACGCACTGGAGGCCCAGCAACCAAAAATGCACGCTGGGACTCCAGTGCGTCCCACTAACCCAAAACTAAGCCTTCCCAATGTGCGCCCTGCTATAAAGGCCGGTTATAGATTCATGCATGTACCATTTTTTTCTAGTTTAAATTCTCATTTTGTCCACGGAGCTAAAATAACTCACCCGAACCACGATCCCGGTTGGATACTAGACTGATCCCTTTAAGCCTGTCCTTCGCTCTGGCAATGGGGTGTCCTCACGTCCAATACCCTTTGTAGGACGTGATGACTCACAGGACCTTAGACCACTGAAGTGGAGGGGGAGCAAGGCTGAAGGGTCCGGTCTAACATCCAGCCAGGATTGTGGTTCAGGTAAGTGTAACTTAAAAGAGAACTATGGGGTAAGTGTTTTTCCCCATAGTTCTCTTAAGGGTCATGGGAGGATATATACTAGCGTCCTCCTGTGACCCAAAACTCAGTATATCGCGAGATACAGCTCGCAGTATACTGAGACCGCCGCAGCTGGGACGGATCAGAATTACTGTCAAGATCCACCCAGCTGTGTGAGTGACAGCTGGCTCTGCCTATCTAGAGACAGAGCAGGCTGTGCCCGCCCCCTCCCCCATCCGTTCCACCAGTCACCACTGGAGGATCGGAGAGGGGGAATCCCTGCAGGGAGCCGTGAGTGATGGTGACAGGATCAAGAAGTGAGCAAGCGACGGTATGGGTTCGCTCACTTCCCGATCTATTGAGCTGACGCGTGACAGTTTCATTGTCACATGTCGGCTCGAACTATGAGGGTGAGTGAAAATCACTCACCTCATAGTTCTCCTTTAAATCTCCGCAAGGGTTAAGATTTTGGTTTCCTAGTTCTTCTTTGATTATGTCACAGCTACTCCTTAATGACTGATTGGTTAGTGAGACAATATTCAAAAAGCAGCAGAAGAGGCGAATGAACCATAGATCTAGAAAATACATAACGCAGAAGCAGGGAGATCTTTGCACTGCATGTCTTCAGGTACAGCTTCCTCTCCAGCAAGGAGAACAGTGAGCAGCACAAGAGTCACATCACCAAATCTCACTTCAAATCTCCCGAGACTGGCAGTCAGAGGCAGCAGTGCCTTAGATGATCTCACACTTCAGATATACAGTACAGCTATGAGGTTATACAATAGGAGAGCCTTGGTACAGGAAGCGTGCCGCTATAAAAGGAGGAGGAATTTTTCGGGCACAAAAAAGAGAAAAGTCAGATTTTCAGGGTACTGTTAGGCACATTTTACATTTCTTGCTGTTCCCAATAATATAACAAATCTTCACATTTTGATTTCAGACACACTTACATCTCTCCTTACACACAGCAGGCTGAATTTGAAAATACCTGCCTTTTAAAATTAATTTATTCTTTAGATATTTAACTCACAATAAAAATGGCCATTTCATCCTAATGAATCATCATTTTCCCTCTGCAAGTCACCTTACATTAGCTAATTACAGAAGAAATCTAGGAAAACTTTTTCATAACCTTTGCAGTGGGGCTACCTCACACGGCAAGGGTTAAGTGCTCATTTGTGTCTAGGTGCTAAAATAAAAAAGATATACTCACCTGAAGCTCCAAGCCGGCCAGCTGTCACAGCGTTCCCTCTAGCCTGTCTCCTCTTCCGCTGCAGAAAACAGAATGTTCCTCAGCGTCCTCATGTCTATACACAGTGTATGGACGGGATGATTTACAGGACCTTAGACCACTGCAGCAGAGGGGGAGAGACGTTGGATGGACCGGTCCAAGAACAAGCCGGCTCAGAGCATTGGGCGAGTATAACTTTTTTATCCTAGACAGAAGCGAGCACTTAACCCTAAGGTTCATCCACTGAGTGAATTTTTTGATGAACCAGCCTTAATTTGCTCAGTGTATGGCCAGCTTAAAGGAGAACGGTGGAGTCAGTGTTTTTCCCCATAGTTCTCCTTGGGGTAACGGGAGGACACAAACTAGCGTCCTCCCGTCACCCTAAGCTCAGTATACTGCAAGCTACAGCTCGCGGTATACTGAGACGCCGCACCTGGAGCGGATCCCGACTTAGATGACGGGATCTGCCCAGCTGCGTGAGTGACAGCTGGCTCTGCCTATCTAGAGGCAGAGCCAGCTGTACCCGCCCCCTCCCCCGTCCGTTCTGCCAGTCAGCGCTGGCAGATCGGAGCGGGGAGAGGGGAATCCAGCCCCTCCCCCTGTCACAGCAGAGAGCCGTGACAGGATCGAGAGGTGAGCGAACCCGGTATGTGTTCTCTCACCTCCCGATCTACTGAGCCGACCTGTGACAGTCTCATTGTCACAGGTCGGCTTAGAACTATGAGGTGAGTGGAAATCACTCATGTCATAGTTCTCCTTTAAAGGAGTACTAAAGTCCCAGCATATAATATCCTGTTATAACATCAGCACTGTAATAGGAATACATACTGGAGTTGTTTCTGATAATGCAATCAAAGCTTACTAGAAAAAAACACTTTTATGTAGAGTGCCGCCTTCCGTCTGCCCATCACTTTCATCAACTTCTTGGATCCCCAGTGTGCTTTGCATCTCTTTCCCTGCTGCTTGATGTGATGCAATCTCCAGTTATCATGACCACATATCCCATCATGCATTGCTTCCAGCAAGCAACGATAATGTTACATTGTTCAGACGTTGAGTTGTAGTTCAGAAGAAGTGCATGTTCACAGGGCTGAGTCAAATTGTTGCAGTGCATTCTATGGACATCTTCAATAAGTAAGTTTACAAACTTCTAGATGGATATGGGTATTAGGGGTGGGATAGAACTTCTGTAAATTCAAAGTAAAAATACAAATTCCTTTTTTAGCTTTTGACCATAGTTAGGTTTAACCAACAGATCAAATAGGGGTCACATGGCACATATCTGGGGCCCTCCAGGTTCTTGAACATATTATGCAGTTAGTAGGGTTCTATTGAAAATAAACTTTTAGGGTTTGAAAAACAAATGGTGCCCCAAAATATAATACAAATAACAGAGCATAACATACAAAATAATGACAGGGAAAAGCTTCTGCATGTCTGAGCATGTCTGGCGTGAATACGATACACTACGGGCATACAAATAAACACACTTCTTTTGATGCTTGCTGAGCTTAGGAATAGGACAACATACAAGCCGTGGGCCAAACCCCAGAGGTGCAGATTAAAGAATAACAGTCATACAAAGGGCAAACTATGTGTCAACAAGGTTACATTCATGGGTTCATAGTGACCCACTGACTGCGGCTCCCGCTCTCTGAATACGTGTCCTGTTCAGGGAATGAAAATATCACTTCTCTTAATAAATAGCCCCTCACACTCAGCAACGCTATCAGTGGAAAGGCCGTGCGTAAACCCGGGGGGTCAGACTGCGGCCAAAATGATAACTGCCAGAGCTCAGACATCGCGTCCTTCATAGGTCCAATCATTCCACTTGCACTAAAAGTGATTGTAAGCCTCTGACACAAGAGGCTCAGTGTGCTTAATTATGCGCGTTTTGATTTAGTTCATACTGCGATTTTGTCATTCAGAGCTGTTGACTTGCGATAATTGAGATGAAAAAGGAATCTTTGGTGGAAGTATAGATACAACTTTCAGGAAAATTGTTAAGCAATCTTTTCTCAATATACATGCAAATGATCAAATTAATGTAAATAATCAATATGTTATAATATTTCTACGGAGTTAGGAAGGATATATGTAGAGCAGGAGCAGGCAACCTTGGCACTGCAGCTGTGGTAAAACTACAAATCCCGTCATGCCTCTGGGAGTGCCTGTGGCTGTAAGAGTCTTGCAATGCCTCTTGGGATATGTAGTTTCGTAATAGCTAGAGGGTCGAGGTTGCCTACCCCTGATGTGGATGATGCCAGTCCTACATGCTCATTACACACAGGAGGCATGCTTTGCTTCCTGATTTCCAGACACATTGAGACTGATCTGCTAAAGAAGTTGACAGTGTTTACTCTCTTTACTTAATCAGCTCCGGTTCACATCTGTATGATTTGTCATGCGTCGGCCAATACACGGCAAGAGGAATCCCAATATTTTCTATAGGGCCCTTTCCCACCTATGCATTGTGCTGCCGTGCGAATTGGAAAAAGGTGCAGGTGCTTCTTTTGGTGCTGCATACATAGTGAGTTTTTGGCCCCATAGACTTCAATGGGGCGTGTTTTGGGCATCCTTTTGCACATTATAACCAAACCCCTCCTTCTAGCAACATCGGTATTGCAACACAAGCAACAGCAGATATTGCATGTCATTGGCCAAAATGAAAAACTCATGAAGCATAAAATTGCATAAAAAATGCATTACAATGCATCCAAAATGTGCATCAATGTGTGCAAAAATGCCCTAAAAACACATTAATAAGCAGAAGCACAAGGGTAACAGAGAGTAAGAGCTTAGTAGGTGCTTTATCATGCTTTATCACAACACAAGAAGAGACCGTTCTGTCAGCCAGTGACTTGGATCTTCACTCTCTGGCTGAAGAATCTTCAGCATCTGACACACTTTGGGGTGTGCCAGATACCTGTTCCCCTCGCTGTGAGCTGTGGTTCTTCCTCATACAGTAGTTACTACAACACTATAGCCTTGTAAGGTCATTTCTCCTGGTGAGTGGATATCTCCCAATGGGATATCTTGTTGCAGCTGATAATGATGGAACTAAATCGCACTTCCGACCCTTTCTCACTCTACCCAAAACAGGAAAAAAGCTACATTTTCACTACCTGGGTGGCATCATAATGCTAAAACAATAAGCAAGACAAGTTTCTATAAACTAAAGCTTAAATCCAGTAAAATCCAGAACAAATTGATTCAGTTCATATATGAAGCTCCACTCCTGATGATGCTAGACCTTCAAATAATAGGGTGGTGCTCAAAGCGGTAGCGTCGGATGACGTTGCACCAAAAACCAGACCAAGGGATGCAAAGTCACCAGAACTCCAGACATGTAATTGTGTCTCACACATTTTGTGTCACAGACATGCATTCTGATTTTGGAGCCTCACAGTCACCCTTTCCCAAGGCAGAACAGGTTGACACCAGGCAACATGGTCATTCTATGTTGCCTTAGAGCAGTGGTTCTCAACCTGTATAACCTGGGGACCCACATTTGTCCTTGGTCATCAAGTCGCACTGCAATGGAACACACAGCATTGCGGTACCGCGTGTTCCGGTGCGAGAGATCGAACAATAAGTGGGAGGTGCGTTTGGGATGCCATTCAAAAGATCCACCCAGTCTCCATACCTTATGAGAGCTGGAGTTGATCCTCAGCCTGGGGTCCAGTGTGGGCTGCTGTGCTGTGATTGAGCTCCATCCATATGTGCAATGCTTGAACAGCTCCCTTGCGTGCGCTGTAGAGGTGCCAGGAACCAGAATGTGACATCACTCCGGTCCAGGCACCTCTACAGGACACGCGAGGGAGTTGTACGTACGTACGTACGTACGTACGGAGCTCACTCATGGCCATAGCCCCAGCCTATCCCACCTCAAGCAGACACTCGGCACCAGGCAGCATATTTTGATTGGCTGCTTGGCGAGAGAACTGACAGGAGGAGCCGCTCACCTAGCACAGTGGAAGGCACACGCAACCCACTGAACATGGGGCCGCGACCCACTTTTGGGTCACGACCCACCAGTTGAGAACCATGGCCTTAGAGGATCAATAAACTCATCAAATTTTTTTGCAGAAGAGGAAGAGACACAAGGTATGTCCATGCAGCAGCGTGTACACGCACAGAGTCTGTGGGACAGGAGATGCCAGGAAGAGACAGGAGTCAGCACTGGATCAGAGACCAGCACCAGCGCTGGAGGGACAGCTGAAAACTACTGGAAAGAAGAAGATGATCGGATCAAGAGGCATCATTTAATCATTTAAGGTGAGTTCTTAAAGTAGCATTAAAGGATAAATCCACCCCCCCCTCCCATGGACTTACCTTAAATGATGCCTCTTGATTTGATGCACGCTGCTCCATAGACTTACCTTGTGTCTCTCCTCATCTCCCGGCCAAAGATCTGATCTGCGCATGCGCCCTCCCCATGATCCTTTTCGGCCACCCGAAAATCTTCAGATGTTCGTACGGTAGCACGTGGCGGAGACACAGGTAAGTTTAAACTTGCTTGAAAAAGTTTTTTACAAATGTTTTTGCATATATCTACTGCTTTCATCATGGTAATGGACGCCGGCAGAGAGAGGACTTAGAGGGGACTTACACCCAGCGGGATGAGGTATGTCGCCGGGTCCCCTCCTCTCTCCTGACACTGTCAGGCTCTCGGTCCATGACCGAGTTCCTGACTTTTCAGAGGGGGTGACACCAAAATGACTGTCAGTCATTTTGGTGTCACCCCTCCAATGGTGGCACCCGGGTGCGTTTCTTAAAGTAGCATTAAAGGATAAATCCACCCCCCCCTCCCATGGACTTACCTTAAATGATGCCTCTTGATTTGATGCACGCTGCTCCATAGACTTACCTTGTGTCTCTCCTCATCTCCCGGCCAAAGATCTGATCTGCGCATGCGCCCTCCCCATGATCCTTTTCGGCCACCCGAAAATCTTCAGATGTTCGTACGGTAGCACGTGGCGGAGACACAGGTAAGTTTAAACTTGCTTGAAAAAGTTTTTTACAAATGTTTTTGCATATATCTACTGCTTTCATCATGGTAATGGACGCCGGCAGAGAGAGGACTTAGAGGGGACTTACACCCAGCGGGATGAGGTATGTCGCCGGGTCCCCTCCTCTCTCCTGACACTGTCAGGCTCTCGGTCCATGACCGAGTTCCTGACTTTTCAGAGGGGGTGACACCAAAATGACTGTCAGTCATTTTGGTGTCACCCCTCCAATGGTGGCACCCGGGTGCGGGCCGCACCCCCCGCACCCCCCTTGTGACGCCACTGCTCCTGCCCTACCAAGGCAGAGCTGTGTAAATCTCAGGACTAGATGGACAGGAATCCAAATCCTTCGGCAGGTAAACCGGCTCCAATATATGGCTTCCTTCGGTCTATTGTGACTGTCTGGAGTTCAGCTTTAAACTTCTTTCTACACCCTTTTGTAAATGTATCCTTCCGTATGATGGCATTGAGCAGTCCTGTAATATCGGCAGTCCTATTATGTCCTCTGACAAGCCAGGACAGAATCGGAGCTTCTATACATCCACAAGCTACAGAAATATAAAAAGAAAGCACATCAATGAGAAAGTGTATCCCATCTCAGCGCCTGGCAAACAGCCAACGCTGGAGGTACGAATAAAGCAGATTATGCAGAAATAGGTAAAAGATGTTTTCCTCAATGGATCTGCAGCCAATTCTATCACTGGGGCATGTGGAATTTTTAATTTATATGGTGATTAAAAAAAAAAAAGATGCAACCGATCTTGCCGAACTCATGGTTTCCATGATCTCAGCTCATCGCCCTATTTTCCGCGCTGTGTTTTGACTTAGTTATCTGGTATGTAGGCTGGCTCGGTGCCTCCCAGCACACCTAGGTCTTTCGTTGGAACTTGCAGTAGCACGGCAAGAGTCACGTATGCTTGCTTACATAAACCATTATAAATATAATACATTTGCTTGTCTACATAAAAGAAGAACAGCGGGTCACTGAGGTAATGCATGCAATTCTTATTGAAAAACGACACCTGTTGACACTGAGAAATCCTACGCCGGTGTGATATCACCCCCACAGATCTTCCCTTTATCATCATCTCACAATGTGCTGCTCGGTATTGAGTGATGAACAGTAGATCCGTCATCTCTTACATGCTACTTATTTTGCATTTTGGTGTTATCAAGTTTGATATGTTCTATTATATTGTCCCCGTATACAGGGGGGAAATATTGTATTGAGAGATTTATTTATTTTTTTATGTACAAAAGTTAAAGCCCATTTTCACCATTGCGTAGGTATTGTTTAAAAAAAAAAAAAAACATATGCCAGCAATATAGACCGAGTAACATGAAGCGGACATATGCCGTTGCTGTATACGAACACAGATATGTATGTTTTGTGTTAGCTTCCCTCTTCATTTCCTCATGGAAATGGCCAGCTTTGTGCTCTGCAAGCAATATGTGTATATTACAACTAAGCTCTCTCTCAGCTCTCCACTGTCCATTCATTAGTATTCATTAGACATGTGCGATTCATTTCGGAATTTTTTTTTTTTTTTTACGTATTTTTGTTATTCGGAGATTTGTATGTATCCAAATTTCCGAATAACAGAAATGACGAATGAAAACGAATCCGAATTTCCAAAAACGATAGTCTGTACGGATTTTCGTTTGTGGACGAATTTTCGTAGCAGCAAAGTGACATTAAAATGTTTCTTGTAATGTCACTTTGCTGCAACGAAACGAACGAAACTGAAATGAATATTTGTACAGACTACCGATAACGAATATAATTCGAATCGGATCCCTGAAACGAATTGACTTTTCGGACCCGAATCCCGAAAAACAAAATAACGCAAAATCCATATCAAAACGAAACGAAACACATTTTTTGCCTAGTATTCATATTGGCAACCTCCATTGGACAGTGTATTCAGTGCAAAGGCAGAGCTGGTGTTTATTGATTGTGTTACACAGAACCACAGGAAGGGGGGCAGCACTTTACAGCCTGCTTTACAATCCCACTCCGGTGTAAGATTGAATTTCCTGTGGAGAACATTTTTAGGATTCAGACCTAATAAAACATTTTAAAAAATGAAGAAAGCCAGCAATGTGAGTCATGAAAATGTGCACACGTATACATCATCACTGCACGTCTACATTACCACAATAGATGCTAATTAGTGGTGAGCCGAACACCCCCCGTGTTCGGTTCGTATTCGAACATTCGAACGGCCGAAAAGTTCGAATACAAACTCGAACTCAATGCAAGTCAATAGGGGTCGAAAGTTTGAGAATGAATGTCCCCTTTAAGAGGGCTTATATGCAAGTTATTGGCCATAAAAGGTGTATGGGGGTCCGCGTACTGCCCTGGGGGACATGAATCAATGCCAAAAAAAAAATACAGTTTTCAAAGGAGCAGTGATTTTAACATCACTTAAAGGGTAAAAAAAAAAAAAATGAAAAATTCCTTAAAATATCATGCCTGGGAGTCCCCTTAACCTGCCTGTGAAGTGGCAGATCTGTAGGATGTATAGAACCTGCTGCAGCAAAAGTGACATTTCTTTAAAAAAAAAAAAAAAGATTTATCTTAAAGTGTGCAGTTCCCCTCCCCAAACAATACCAGACCCTTTAGGTCTGGTAGGAATATTTAGGAGGGACCCCATGTACAAAAAAAGAAGTGTGTGGGGTTACCCCTAAAAGTCATACCAGGCCCTTAAGGCCTGGTAGGAATATTTAGGAGGGACCCCATGTAACAAAAAAAAAAAAAAAGTGTGTAGAGTTCCCTCTTAAAGTCATATCAGGCCCTTAAGGTCTGGTAGGAATTTCATTCATTAATTTCGTCCAATTGTGTAGTTTACCGACATCTGATAGGAAGGCCATGATTGGGCAGAGTCATCATGACTTTGCCCAATCATGGCTCTAATTCAATACTGAGCCCTGATTGGGCAAAGTCTTGCACCTGACCTGTGGTCAGGTGCAAGACTTTAACAAATCAGAGCTTCAGTGGGCATTTTGACTTATGAAACGTTCTGTGGTCGAACAAACCTCGAACATCCCATAAAGTTCGACGTTCGGCGAACGCTCGAGCTGCCGATATTCGATTCGAACTCATGTTCAAATCGAACACTCGGCTCATCCTTAATGCTAATCACTTACAAAGCTGAAAATGGACTTTAAATTTAAAGGGAAATTCCATCTTTTGGAAAAAAAAATAGTAACTGTAACATCTTGATAAAAGAAAAAGCGTATAATGCATTTATTTTGTTTTTGCATAGGAGCCAGTGAAGCATCAGTGGACCGTGGCTGGAATGCTCTGGCTCCTGTAGACTGTTCCTCCCATCTATGTCCATACTGAGGTATGAACATTCAGTAAGATGGATGGGAGGAAATGCCAATGGACTACAAGCGAGGTGAAGTCACCGTTGAGTTCCTCTGCCGTGGTGGCTGATGGGACTTGCAGTTTCTCCATTCACAGATACTGTCAAAATATTTATTTACATTTTTGCCCAAGTACATACAGTCATGTCTCCAAACAGTTGGCTCCAGCTCTCTCAGGTCAGCTTCCCTGAACTTTTTGTTCAGTACAAGGTCACATGTTGGAGCACAATCTCCAGCAATCGTGTCTATCTGCTAGCTTTCAGAAGAGGGGAGCATTGGAGGAGAAGAGTGGATTGCCTTGCTGTATCTGTGTGTTAGAAAGGACACACACAGCTTACTAGCACACACAAGGGTGGCTCCATAGGACCCTGACCGGCAGAAGAGCCACCCTAAAACAGGATATCAGAGCCAGAACTCCGGGGGCCAGCTGATCCTGCAGGAAGATAAACCTTTTAAACTTCAAGAAGCAGCTTCCATGCTTTTTAGTCAATTAAATATGAAACACTGCATTTGAATATTTTTGTATTCTCATTTTCAGTCAGCAGTTTCACATTTACTTGCCTTCTGTTTACAGAACTCAACAGCTCAAGATGAAACTTCTGCCTTTGCAGCACTGGGTCTCCCCAGTTCAATTCCTGGTCAGGACACTATCTACAAGGAGATTGCTTGTCCTCCCTGTGCTTGTGTGGGTTTCCTCCGGGTACTCCGGTTTCCTCCCACACTCCAAAGACATGCTGGAAGGTTAATGGGCTCCGGACTAAGCTGGCCCTAGTGTGTGTGTGTGTGTGCCTGCATTTAATTGCAAGCTCCTTGAGACCAGGGACTGATGCTAATGTACAGTATGTAAATTGTCGGCCCTTTATAAATACCTGAAATACATAAATAAAGCCAGAGGAGTGACTTGCCTCCCCTCCCTTTCAGATCTGTTCTGACAAGTCATCTAAAGTTTGATAAGAGAGAACCAGAAGGCACGTAGCACTGACTGTACCTTAATAAAAAATAACATAATGACATGTCAATGTAGTGTTATGAGCACACCCTGTAAGAAATGCAAGCTGTAAAATACAAATAATTATACATAGTAAAATAAATAAACCATCATAAACTTGAAAACAATTATATGTTACTATTACTACTGATGAAAACAAGGTTTTCTAATATCTGGTTCTGTCTTTCATTCGTTTCCCTTTAACTTGTCCATTCTTTCATTCATGGTTTCCCTTTACCTGGATTATTTTTTCATTCATAGTTTCCCTTTAACTGGATAATTATTTAATTCATACGGGTCTATTCACTAAGCTGCCGAGGGCAGCCGAGTGAACAACCGACCCCAAGTGAAGTGAGCCGAACACTGTTCGGCTATTCACTTCAGGCTGGTACGGCCTCAGAAGGATTGAGCAGAACAGAAAAATTGTTTAAAAAGTAAAAAAAAGTTAATAGAAAACGATTGTGCGGAGCTAGCAGTGACAGCTATCTCCGCCCAATAGTTTCCTATTGTCCGGCGGCTCTGCTGCCGTAAAAAAAAAACTCTCCCGTGCGCTCTGGGAGCCTCCCGCTCCCGGCTGCCAAGGAGAGAAACACTGTTGTTTCTTTTTTTTCTTTATTCTGACACGGAGCGATGTCAGAATAGAATTTCTTTTTTTTTCCCCATTGCTACATTCCTATTGGCTATTTCAATTTGCAATAGCCAATAGTAAACTAGCATTGTACCCGCCCTCTGCTGATGGACCTGATGGAGAACTGCAGCAGAGGGCGGGTGCTCAGCCGAGCCGATGCATATGCGTTCGGCTCGACTGAGCCGCTCGGCCACGTTCGGGAGCTGTGCGGGCTATAGTGAATAGCCCGTACAGCACCCCTTCGGTTCTACTAAACCGAAGGGGTCCTGGGGCCGAAGCTAGCAGAAGGATCCGCCGAAGCTACGGCTAGATCCTTCGGCAGCTTTGTGAATAGACCCCATAGTTTCCCTTTAACCTGTCCATTCTTTCATTCATGGTTTCCCTTAACTGGTTCATTCTTTCATTCAAGGATTCCCTTTAACTGGTTCATTCTTTCATTCATGGTTTCCCTTAACTGGTTCATTCTTTCATTCATGGTTTCCCTTTAACTCATCAATTCTTTCATTCATGGTTTCCCTTTACCTTTTTCATTCTTTCACTTGTGGTTTCTCTTTAACTCATCAATTCTTTCATTCATGGTTTCTCTATAACTAATCAATTATTTAATTAATGGTTTCCCTTCAACTGGTTCATTCTTTAATTCATGGTTTCCCTTTAATTTGTCCATTCTTTTATTCATGGCTTCTCTTAACTGGTTCATTCTTTCATTCATGGTTTCTCTTTAACTCGTCCATTTTTTCATTCATGGTTTCCTTTAACTGGTTCATTCTTTCATTCATGGTTTCCCTTTACCTGGTTCATTCTTTCATTCATGGTTTCTCTTTAACTCGTTAATTCTTTCATTTATAATTTCCCTTTACCTGGTTCATTCTTTCATTCGTGGTTTCCCTTTAACGAGTCAATTCTTTCATTTATAATTTCCCTTTACCTGTTTCATTCATGTGTTTCCATTAACTGGTTCATTCTATCATTCATGGTTACCCTTTAACTCGTCCATTCTATAATTCATGGTTTCCCTTTAACTGATTAAATCTTTCATTCATGCTTTCCCTTTAACTGATTTATTCTTTCATTCATGGTTTCCCTTTAACTCGTCCATTCTTTCATTCATGGTTTCTATTTAATTCATCCATTCTTTCATTCATGGTTTCCTTTTTACTGATTCCCTTTTTTTCATGCCTTTACTTGGTTCATTCTTTCATTCATGCTTTCCCTTTAACTCGTCCATTATTTCATTCATGGTTTTCCTTTACCTGGTTCATTCTTTCATTCATGGTTTCCCTTTAACAAGTTCTTTCCCTCAATCCTTTTTTATATATGTGTAACTATAACACTTCCTGCTGAAGGAATAATACAGTTAATAATGTCAATGTGGAATTAATTTCCTTAGCTCTTATTCCAGCAACAAAGATGCTGAGTGTAATGCCAGACATACAGGAAAAGACCTGTAGAGAGAGGCACGGGAAGTGAAATTGTAAAGCGTGCACCAAAAATGACTTTTATGTGAATCTCTACAACAATGTAAAATGTACAACAATAATATAACACCTGCTCCAGGTCAGTCCATACACAGCCAGCACAGTGGAACAGATCTGGTTCCCAACCTCAATAACATCCAAATGAAGAAATAAAGGAAAACCGCACACAACCTCTTTCCTCTTTTGCCGATCAGCGCAGGATACAAGTTAAAACTCGAATACACAATGCGTACCTGTTAAAAAATACGTAATATTTTCCCTTTAACTCAGCATAGGAGCTTCACATGAAACGTTTTGTTCTCTTTGTGACACATGGATTTAAGTCACCGATGAATGAAAGCGGAGAGGGGAACCTGATCCCTTAATTACAGTTTTGCTTTCCCCGTTCGGAGCAGTTGATGATAAAAACACATTATTTCGACCATAGCCGCTATTGTAATTGGCCGTCGCCATTTAACAAATGTATATTTTATTACTTATTACCTATTCATTCAACCGCTAATCGCAACAAACCAGCGCACTTGGCAGACAGATGACAGTAATTATTGGAAGTGCAGCCAGTGCTGTTTTTATTCCCCTTTTTTTTTAACAATACACGTTTTTATGTGGGTTATTTTCTGAATTGCTTCCAGTGAAAATAATTGTGTGTGCGCTTATACAAGTAGCTGTTGTGTTTTAATCACCAATATGAGTTAAAGGGAATAGAACATGGAAGTGATTTATATTGTCCAAATGTTAGGCCCAATAAGATAGACAGCTCTGTAGAATGTATTCATTAATTAGAGCCCCCTCCGCACTTCTTTATTTTGAAGATACATTCCCTTTAAATAATACTATATTGACTTGTGCTGATTAGGTTTTTAAGGATACTCGACTTTCATCCTCATGGCTGATGTGAACGTGCACTATGAAAATATAAGTGTCTGTAATAAATAAACAAATAAATTATTCTCTGCCTGCATACTTTTTTTTTAATAAAAAGGGCACTTCTTTCTAAACATCAGTAGCGAGAATGGGGAGTTTATAAGCAGGAAGACTGCCAGACCTTCCCTAGTCAACTGGCAAGGGTTCTTTACCTATCAGTACACTCAGTTTAAACTAACCAGCTCTATTTGTAAAAAATAAATAAAGGCAACTGGACGTTTCGCTGGTCATCCGACTAGCTTTCTCAATTCAGAAGCGAAATGTCTTTGAGAAAAACACAGCAAGCCCAGTTGCCCTGATTAAGTTTTTACAGATATACCATGACCTGGATGAACGAGAACCTTCACAGACATGCAAAACAAATGGCAAACGCACTCATCAATTCGTAACCAGCTTTACAGCAAGGTGCACATGGAAGTAGGTTGGGCTTCCTCCTGACAAACCTGCACCCAATTTTATCTTTTGCCACATGTGCTCCAAGATGGAGACTCTCATAGTTTAGAGTTAGGACCGCACTATATGGAGGTGCCTTGGCGAGGCTGTGCGGCTTTCACATTTTCTGCAAAAGACGTGTATCTAAACCTCTGTTTTTAACCTTAGCGGTGACACAAGTTTTTTTGCATGCTGGCTGGTGAGTGTGCTGGGAAACTTTTTGCTGTTCCCCTTCACAGATATATCATAATGGATTTTGGGGAGAAAGCCCTTAAACTTGTACGAGCATATGAGAAAGACAGCAAGAAAACTGCCATGACCAGCGAAACATCTTCAAGAAAAACACAACAAGTTCAGTTGCCTTGACTTATTTTTTACAGATATACCATGACCTGGATGAATGAGAACCTTCCCAGACATACCCACCTTTGGTTCAAATTATTTTATCATTGCTAAGAAATCCAGCAACATCCATATTGTCCCACAGCCAGTAGCGAAGCTAGACATTTTGTCACCTGGGGTAAAAGTCAGAGTTGTCCCCACCCCCACCAAGGGAGACGTTTTCCATCCACACACCCGGTGATGCCCCTCCAGTGCCCCCTAGCTTCGGCCCTACCCACAGCAAGCTCTTCTTACCCAGAAGTATGCTTAATGGGGGATCAAAAGCAATGCTGCCACACTTCCAAATCTCTGGTTGAGAAAATATAGAGATCTCAGCTGAGGAAAAGTTCAAGGGGTTCCTTCATAAAAGTTCCATCTGGCATATAGCCAGATGTATGTCATTGCATGGTACTAGCCCCCTAGATGGTGCTATACTAATACTCGTCAGCACCATCTAGGGGCACTAGTCCTGTGCAAACCCCTAAATATGTAGTGCACTCATAGAAGAATGGAAAAACTGAGATGCCCATAAATGTTGTCCATCTTGCGCAATCAGTGAATCTGGACAGTGAAAAGTGGTGAATAATCAGCAAATCAGTCAACTGTCACTTTATAAATATGCCTTCGAGAAGAGATGCAAAGATAATGAAGACTGCAGTCATCGTTGACAGTTCCGATATTTATGTCCCATCTGGTTCCCGCTTGAGAAACAGATCGCGCTTGGTCCTGAAACATCGGCCTGTGATGCCTTTTCCTCCTAAATGTATAAAAGGAAACAATTGCTAGTGAATATTTGTAATTTGAGCTACTGCGTGGTGGTGCCATCCATCAAATTGTTACATCACCCAACTCTGTTGATGTGGGCAAGCTTTTAAGGTGTGCAACAGACAAAATATCTTTGACTGCAAAGATGAAGAAGACGGCCCGTGACAGCTCTGATCTTTCTGTCTTACCTGGTTTCTGACTATTACACTGGAAATCCATCACTCTTCTCATTTTCTTTTTTTCAATCCGGAAAGTGGTTATTTATGTCTATATTATTATGTTGTCTTTTCTTTAAAAAAAAGTTGTTCTTTTTGGAGCCTTTAGTCGCGTCTTCCCAGACAAACCTGAATTCCAAGGGGTTATGTCAGGTGAGATCATTTCACAGATATTGTGAAATCGTGATACGCGGAAGCAAACGAAACATTAGAATTAAAGAGGAAAAAAAGTCTCGTCTCCCGTGCAAAAGTGATCCGTCCAGTGTAATTACTTTTTTCCTTGTGCCCGCTGAGGGGGTGATAATCTGTATCCTCAGTGGTGATATAAAGCTTTCATTCTACTTCACATCCTTGTGTTAATTGGATTATAATGATAAGAGAACATATATATGTTCGCTCACACACAGAACTGGTATTGATGTCAGGTCTCTGAAAACAGCCGTTTCTCTGTTCCATGCCAAGTATCATAAACTGCGCGGAGAGATAACTTTACATGGAAGTAAAACTCTTTGTCGTCAGGATAATCCACACATGGGGGAGATTACACTGTTTATACAGGTACATTCATCTTAACCCCTTCGTGGTTTGACATTTCTACGTGTCATGGATAAATGGTGAAAATTACTTTTTTTTTTGTAATCCTCATATTTTCCAGACACCCTGGCAATGGATGATAAACCCAATGTGATACTCTACAAAATGAATCTGCAGAAATATGCTTGCTGGTTGGGGCTGACAGAGCGGCCCCAAAAGGGAACCTAATCTGATAAATTAAAGCATTTTTATTTGAAGCTGTATTCTTCCCCTACTAAAATGTACACGACATAGCCTTCTAGATAATCACCCCAGTAATGAAAAAAAAAACCCTAAACTAAATGGTCCAAATACTTACTTGTGGTCATGTGACACAAGTCTTCTTTTTTTATGAACTGCATAGTGGGATGGTCCTTCTTGGCTATTCTCAAAAGTTCCTGAAGACTCTATTGGCAATGTGATGATGTCATGACAAGGATCAACAAGATCAGTCCATGGCGGGCCTGGGCTGCAGTGGAAGATCACCAGTCTTTATATCTAAGAAAGGGGCTGCAGGGGGTCACATAATGGGGGACACAGATGAGTAAAAAGGGCCTTTGACATTTTTTTTAAAAAGTTTGCGAGCACGCTCATATAGGCTGTGAAGAAGAGGAAATGTATATATCATTTTATGTTCAGGTCTACAACAATACCATAAAACATATAATTTCTTCTTACCCTTTGTATAAAATAAAATATATTTGATTATTTCTGGTTCTTCACTTGCAGCCAGTAGGTGGCACACTCCAGACTTCTCTGCAGCTCATCACCATGCTAACTTCAGCTGGCCATACACCAGTATAATTTTGCTTGCTTTGCAGTCTCCATCAGAAGTCCATGTAACAGGGACAGAGCATTGTTACCCTTTAACAGGAAGTGTCTGACCAGGAACACAAGCTATTATTTTAATGGAATCTGCAGATTTAAAAATGTTTGTGAAAATTATTTTTTAAATTACATAAACATGTTGGAACTTCCAGAAAAATGCAGAATATTGTAGAATTTTCCATCGTAGAAGCTTTGTCCATCGATTCATGCCGAAAGTTTTGGAGTTTGTGTGATACTTTTTAATTGGCTAACTTAAAGTAACCCTAAACTCAGAAGTTAAATGTTATAAATCTATTCAATTACACTACTAACAAAAAAAATCTTATGTGTGTATCACTCGGCTGTAGATCCTCAAATCATCTCAGAATTGGTTCTGTCCTTCCTTCTGAAGGGTGGCTACTTTGGTTCCCCATGGTCCCATTTTTGTTAATAGTTAAGGTACTTGAATGCATTTGAAACTCTGAGTTTAGTGTCACTTTAAGTTAATAAAGGTGCAATCTATAGGGAATTTGATATAGCCTGCTGAAGGTATCTAAGTTATCGCGAAAGTTTGCATTTGTAATAACTTTAGTGAGGAATCTCTTAAAATCCACACTTTCTCCATGTTAATGCGTATATGTGATTTTAGTAATACATATACTTTAAGTGGAGTACTTTTAGGTCATAATGGTGAATGTGTAAAGGAATACAAACCAATATTCCCCTGCACCCCATGACTAAATAAGGGAGAGCTCCCCAATGGACTTGGAGGTGAAGGATAAGGAGACCATGCTCCAGGGAGAATATTGGTTTCCTCTACATTCTGCTTACAGATCAGGGACCAGCTTTAAAACAAAGTTCCGGCGAATCGATCCATTCATCACATGTTATGTTGTTGTGAAATATGACCACCTCTTGCTCAGCCATGGTTCCATTCCATCCCTAGGATTCCTCCAGTAGTTGCTAGGGGTTCCTAGAGCAGAGGCAAATTGATTTTCCATCTAATTGTGCCTGCATAGTTGTGGCACCAAATCAGAGCCAGTGGAGCCTGTCTTCCCATCTTTCAGGTAAGTAATCACTGACATTAAGTATTGTTGAATAAGGAATGTACTGGACTAATAAAACTGGAGGGATATTGGGGTAATTAGTATGATCACCCCAGATGCCATTTAAGCCTTAGGCCTAAATAAATCAAATGTGGACTTTATATGTTCTACTTTTGGCACTTTCCTCCTTTCACACCCAGTCCCTACTCAGAGCTGATTCTCAGCCATCATTATGGGGAGAGCTCCTTAATCCCACCAAGAATACTGACTGTTTTTTTTTGTACCTGCCAATCATTTCTCTATTGGCCATTTAGGGGGCATTTTTTGTACTGACCAGCAAGGTGAGGAGGCATTTTTCCACTGGCTGTAGAGGTGGTGAGGCATTTCTTGACTTACTACCAAGGTGAAGATACATTTATCCATTGAATGCCATGGTGAAGAAGCTTTTCTCTACTGAGTGCCAAGGTGAGTAGACATTTTCCCACTAGCAGTCAAGGTAAAGAGGCATACCTGCCCTAACTGCCAAAGTAAGGAGGCCTTAAGATCTACATTGAGGTTCTTTTCGGGCTTTTTTCTTTATTATTCATTTATTTTCAGGATTATTACTGAATATAATTTTGTTGTGTAGATCAGGAGTGTTTTAAAAACAATCAGGTTTGCATGTAAAATATACTAGGTACAGCAATGTTCTTATTCTTTTATTATTAAATCTACAACTTACCAATTGTGCTCAGGGAGATATATCAGGTTTTAGTAGGGGTTCCCTGAGACCTGAATTTTTTTCAAGGATTCCTCTGCATAAAGCTAGAGAAAGGATAGTATATCGAATGCATAGTTTATGGATTAGGAGCTCCCTTTTTCTTTGTGTAAATGGACTTGGCAGCTTTAAACCTGGCATTGAAAAACAGAAATTTTAGCCCTTTTTTTGTTCCTTAAGAGTCAATATCACATTTCTCGCAAAACCAGTTAATTTAATCAAAACAAATTAAAGAGAGTTTTGAAAATTTTACACAGATTATTATTTTTCTTGATTCCAAAATTTCTGTTAAGGCTTTAAGAGAAGGTAATTATCCAAACTTAACCTTGGAGGGTTCCTAATAAATAGGAGGTTGTTTGCCTCCTAATGCAGTGGAACACAGATAAGTCTGTTTATCTGGGATTTTCGGATATCGTATTTCCCCAAAGTTTGTTCCCTGAAACAGGCCAAACCGTCGACATAGATTTGTCATTAGGGCCTAGGTTACGCCAATGTCAGATTTTAAGATGTAAACCAAATGTTGTGTGCCCATTCCCAGAGAGGAGATGTGTCTCTACTCTTATGCCTGCTAGACTAGTTAATCCTTGCCATGAATGCGGCCAATGTCTACGCTCTAACATTGCACAAAGCTCACCGTTTGTAGCCTACTCTTTATTCGCTGTGTTTCCATTTTCAATATTTAAGTTGTTCAGCTCTGTGTTTGCTTTCTTGAAAACTTACAGGATGGGAAGTAAATGGGAACAGGAATACACGTCTATCCGCCCAGGCGCAAATTACACGCCCGAGGGGGTCTCTTTCTCTATCTTTCTTAAGTTTAGACTTTTCGCTTGTTTGTGAATGTTTGGCATGAGTGATAAGGGGTGTGAACATTTCCACGGCTAGAATTATAAAACATCCAGACACAGAGGTTTCATTTAACATTTGCCTGATTTAAATATTAATTCAACGCGCCACAGTATTTTACTGGTTGTGTGCCACCAGCATGAGCTAAATTTAAATATATTTTTGGTTTTATATATTGTAGATAGTTTTCTTGCTTTTCCCAATTTATAGGTTATATATAACACATCGCTTCAAGTAGCAACTTTGCATTCTCTGTTGTACTTTCTAACAACTAACTACTCTCCCGTCTCCTCTTTTTGTGCCTTCATTGGTCATATATTTCCATGTAGCTTGGCAGGTCAATGCTTCCCAGAGAGTTAGCATCAAACAATGATGCTGTGAATGTCACAGTGAAAATGATATTCCCTAAAGCGCAGCTACAGCACAAACTTTTTGGGAAACAGTAGAGAAGAGTTAAGTCCCCTGCCAGGTTTTTTTTGTTTTTTGTTGTCTGTTTATCATTTGAGACAATTAATTTGATGTCCATTGTTCATTTGTTGAGAAACATTTATTCCACGTCCCAGCCATGCAACAAGAAATTAGAGGAAAACTCCCAAGTGAGGCGTAATCCCATCATACACAGTTGTCTCAAGAAAAGGTGTCCCCTTTAAAAAATGTTCCATTTACTCTTGTTCTGAAAACAACTGTGTGGGTGAGATACAATAGATGAATGAGCTCAATATATATCATGGCAAAAAATAATCTCTGGGAGTACTGTATATTTTACACCATTTTGTGACTAAACACTAGTCATTGTTGGCCAATAGGGCCTGACGGTGAAACTTAGATGGAAACTAAATGAATTTGTATGGTTGACATCTGAACAAACTGTGTTATTTCACAGAACTGTGACAATAAATAACACACATAGCCGGGAATGAAAGCGTGAGAGACATATTGCTTTGCAGTGATTATTGGACTCCATTTACAAAGTTTGCAAAGCTTGCACAGTATACTAACTCCATCTAGGAATAATTAATATATCAACTCCCAGCAATACATTATACAGCAATGCCAAATGGCAACTGGCTATAGAGCACTACAAATCTCAGCAATGCATTATACATCAATGTAGAATAATATGAAGCTACATAGTCTGTGTTGCTGTGGGGTGCCAGCCTGATGTCTCCAGTGGAGGAGGGCTGTGCAAGGTCTTAAGTGGCTGTGCGGGGTCTCAGGAGACTGTGTGGGGTCTTAGGAGGCTTTGCAGGGTGTTAGGAAGGCTGTGCAGGGCCTCAGGAGGCTGTGCTGGGTCTCAGAAGGACTGTGCGAGGTCTACGCTGAGCTTTGCAGAGTCTCAGGTGGGTTGTGCAGGGCTTATGGTGGGCTGTGCACGGTCTAAGGTGGACTGTACAGGGTCTACGGTGGGCTGTTCAGGATCTATGGTGGGCTGTACAGGGTCTTAGTAGGGTGTGCGCGGTCTCAGGAGGCTGTGCGGGGTCACAAGAGGCTGTGCATGGTCTATGGTGGGCTGTGCAGGTCTACAGTGGGTTGTGCAGGGTCTATGGTGAGCTGTGCAGGATCTCAGATGGGCTGTACAGGGTCTTAGTAGGGTGTGCGCGGTCTCAGGAAGCTTTGCAGGGTCTATGGTGGTCTATGTTATTTTGAGGATGCTGCAGAGAGATGAGCAAAAAATGTTAAAGAAGAACTCTGGGCATACATATTCTTAACCCTTGCAGTGGGGCTACCCCTTCAGGACAAGGTTTAAGTGCTCGTTTTCAACTAGCGACAAAAATAACAAAGTTATAATCACCTGGACCTCACAGCAGGTTGGCTGTTAGACTGGTCCCCTCTGCTCCGGTGGTCTAAGGTCCTGTGAGTCATCACGTTCCATACAGTGTATAAGACATAAAGATGCCGAGGGACATTCCATCGCTGGAGCATGGAGGAAGCAGGTTGGAGGGATCAGTCTAACAACCAGCTGGTTGCGTGGTTCAGGTGAGTATATCTTTGTTATTTTCATCTATAGACAAAAACAAGCACTTAACCCTTGTAGTCCAGGGGTAGCCCCACTGCAAGGGTTAAGAAAATGTATGCCCATCATTATTCATTACACTGGGTGAATATTCCCATTCAACGCACAATTAGTTAAAAGTGGTCTAAAGGATCTCTTACTAGTTCCCTTTCCTAAAGAAGAGTGCATAGAGGGTACTCTGGCCAACAGGAAAACTGCTTTTCAAGAGACCACATAAGTCTCATTCTACCTTTTTAGGTGCTATTAGATCGATGACATCACATGTTCTGTGGGCTTAAAGTAGACCTTGCACTAAAAGGCAAGGTCCACTTATTACTTATGGCCTCCGCTACTTCTTTTTGTGGAAGAGAATTTTATTAATGTCACAAAGCCTCCCATGTGAAATATGGGCCTCCATTAGAGAGCCTTATGGCATAATGAGCGATCGGATGAGCGGAAGGTCATCTTCTACCTTCCAGAGGAGGAAACTCTTAGGGAGCAGTGCAGTTGGCACATCCCAAGGCAGCACTGATGTTTGAAGATGTTTACAGGTCCAATCTCCAAAACTTGCCAATACCCCCTTACTGTACAGAGATTGGGGCAGAGCCTCCCTGAACCCTGGCTCACCTGGCTTCAGGACATGAAGAATGAACCTGAACTGAGTATTTTCGACTACCACAAAGGAGAACAATAAACAGATGTGGAGCTATGGCAGCACAATGGGGGCAATTTGTAATTACTGTTTTATGTGCAAGGCGGCAATCTTTCTTATGAAGAAAATGAAAGTAAACTTGAGGCTGCGTTTAGTGCCATCATGAGATCTACAGTCAGCTGCTGAATTGTCCATTGCTTGCAGGCATGAATCCTAGGCACTACTGACTAAACCAGCCATGAGCCTACATTTTGATTAAAAAAACTAAAAAAAAAACCAAAACAAACTTTTTAAAATAAAATACCTTTTTTCACTTTTCTGTTGCATCCCAGTGCTTCTGATCTCCTACCTACAGGGTCTTCCAGTCACTTCTAGCCTATGTGTATTCCACTGATGGCCGCATGGCATTTCTTAGGATGGGTGTCTTGATGGTGACTTGTCTTCCTGTCACAGAAAGAGGACATTCATAGCAGGGTCCCCAGGTATTATTTTAATGAAAACTTCAAATTTAAAAATATTGAAATTTACTTTTGCAATAACATTAATATGTTAAAGCTTATATGAGATTTTAGTGATTGCCTCTACATATACTTTACTAGTCAACCGTGGCAACCTGCAGCCTATAATTTTGAACAAACTGCTGCAATAAACCTCCTTTTATAAGTGAATTTGCAACCTTGAGTTAAAACGCACTGACAATGAGGTCAGTGTGATGAAACACAATCATTTCTGTCCTTAGGCTCCGGCCCCGAAGAACTGAAAGTGCGATAAGATTTAATAACACAAGAGCCTTCCCTGCAGCTGTATGCAAAAATACTCTTGCACAGGACAAAGTTTCAAAACAGTCTAGTAACTGGAGAAGCTATTTTTAACTAGCAGCCTACGTTACCTTTTTATTGCTGTCAAGCCCGTCTCTTGTACTTAGCTGCCGTACTGCTGTCAGACATCCTGACTCCACTTAATAAACTCACATACAGAGTAGCATTCTTAAAGTTATTCTCTTTTTTTCCAGTGGTTACAATGGACTTGTTGTGGTCAATGGTTGGCTTGGCAGCCGTGCTTCCATTGGCAGTTGGAAACATAAATTAAAATGTACTTGTTTAGAAAGAATACCCTTGTAAAAAAGATCACCTTTCATGTAACAAATAAAAGTGAGTACTGTTCTCTCTGGCTTACTTTAGGCCCAGAACACTGATTAATCGAGTACATTAGTATTTGTGTGCGAAAACGTTTCAGCCCTGTAAACACTCAGAGACAAAAGCCATGTCTGTTGCCAGTCCCTATTAGCTCAGACTTAATTGCAACTTAACTGCTTAAATCAACACGACTGATGATATTAGCACTATTCCACTTTTCTGCAATTTGGCTGGAATGGAGATGGGGAGACTTAATCCAGAAGTATGCGTCATAGCATTGCTCTGATCTAGGGCCAGACTGGGATGGTTGGGTCCCATCAGAGTTAATGGCCATAAAGTCCCTTCCTATTCAAATGAAAAAGGCACTCACAGTCTAGGGGGCTATGCACAGCCCTTTTGCTATATTTTTGTGCTCCAAAGAGGACAAACAACACTTTAATTGAAAAAGGAAAATGCAGGTAAAAGGTAAGTGGACCAACAGCCGCAAAAATAAACCAATTGAATCCACTTTATTATTCAGTCTCTCTCTCTCTCTCTCTCCCTCTCTCTCTCCCTCTCTCTCTCTCTCTCTCTCTCTATCTATCTATCTATCTATCTATCTATCTATCTATCTCAAAAAGTCAATGAATATTGCACACATACTCCCACCCCCCCACACCCTCCACCTTCCATGCTGGTGTAAGGACTTACAGTACCTTAAACGATGCCTCTTGATTCCATCATCTCCTTTCCAGTAGTTTTCATGAGTCCCTCCAGGGCTGGTGCCAGTCTCTGATCTAGAGCTGACTGCTGTGTCTTCTGCAGGGCAGCCATCAGAAATTTTGGGGCCCCTTACATGGCTTTAGCCCCCCCCCCACAATGCGGCCCACCACACTGAGCCCTGAGCCAGTCACATCAGTCACTGACAGAGGAGCTTACACTCTAATGCACAATGGCACGAGCTGTAGGGGGACTACAAATCCCAGCAATACATTTATACAGCAATGCAGAACAGTATATGAAATGTACTCAGGGCTTAGTGACCCGCTGGACTCAGGGCTTAGTGACCCGCTGGACTCAGGGCTTAGTGACCCGCTGGACTCAGGGCTTAGTGACCCGCTGGATGCAGGGCTTACTATAACCGCAATCATGAATGAACAGGAGGTGATGTAGATCACTTCCCATTCATTCATAATTGAGGCTATAGTAACCATACTATGTCCTCAATTATGTACAAACACTCAGCGGTCACTCAACCATCCTGACACGCTGTCACAGGAGGCTGAGCGAGCGGTGCGGGAGGAGAGCTCAGCCTCCTGTGACAGCGCTGGCAGTCTCCGCCCACACACCGCTCTGCCGGACTGTGACAGGAGGCTGAGTGGTTGTGGGGGAAGAGACACCAGCCACTCACAGCACTCTCCTCCCGCAGCGCTCAGCCACCTGTCACAGTTTCTCTCCTCCCCACTGGGACTCAGAGCAGCACCCAGCGGGGAGGATAGAAAGCAGGGATTCGCCACTGTATCGGCAGAAAAATGGCACTTTCAGCATTTAGCCAAAAGTGAAATTTCCGGCCGATATGTTTCGGCGGCCCATATATCGGTGCATCCCTACCTCTAACCCGAGATTGCCCCTGATCTGCCTGATGTCAGGACTTGTGCACTGGTCGAGATGTCGTGTTGGGAGTTGTGCACTGGTCGGGATGTCTCGTCGAGACTTGTGCACTGGTCGGGACGTCGGGATTTGTGCACCCCTCCCGCTACCGTGGCGCAGGTCCTCACCACCGGTGATTTCAGTGCCAGCTGCAACGGATGACGAAGGAGCAATGAGGTAACCCAAGCAAGGTGAGTATAAGGGGGGCAGGAGATACTCTTTGAATGGGCAAGGTGACAGTAT